>NW_026652290.1:37657645-38150882 GCF_009828535.3 Hylobates moloch | reverse complement strand
CACAGTCCTTTCCCTTTTTCTGCTGCTACTCTCACTTCTGGGATGGCCTGGGCAGCACTTGCCCACCTGCTGTTCTCCCTATCACATGTGACATCAACTCTGTCCTCCCAACTGCTCAACACTTAGCTATCCTTGATTCTTGCCTTTCTCTCACACCCACATCCAACCCAACAGGGATTCTGCCACGCTGCCATTAAAATGTATTCATGACCCAGTTTCTCATAGCTTCCACGTCTGCCTCCACGGCAGAGCTGCCACACGCTTGCCCACGTCACCACATCGGGCTTCCTGCTAGACATCAAGTGGTCTGTCCCTGCCACTGCCATCTAAAAGCCCCTCAACGGCCGCAGGAAGCCTTTAAAAGCAGAAGTCAATTATCTGTTCAAAACCCTTTCCTAGGTCCTGTTTCCATTCAGAATAAAAACCAAAGTACTTGCCATGGCCACCAAACCTTGCTAATACCTGTCCCAGGCCCCTGCAAGGTTCGCTCTGATCTTGTCTACTACACTGTCCATCACTCACCCTGCACTACCCCTCCCGGCTTCCCTGTTCTCCCCCAGCTGCAACCCCTAGTCCGAGGGCTTTTGCTCTGGCAGTAAAAAGAGGCCCTTTTCCCCAGGTATCCACATGGTTAATTTCCGCCCTGGCAAATCATTGCGCCTATGTCACTTTCCCATTGAGGCCAATTGCAACCACTTAACACCTCAACCAGTCTCTCTTACCCCCACACCCCTGCTTTATTTGATTATTGATCCTTCTTATCCTATTCTTCTTTTTACTATAACACTCATCGTCCTAATATACTACATAACTCAGTTATTTGATACGCTTACTGTTAATTTTCTGTCTCCCACTGCTACAATATAAGCCCCACATTGATGGGGGGTGGGGGGTCTTTATTTTGTTCATTGACAAACCCTAAGCACATGGAACAATGTCTGATATATAATGGAAGTGAATAAATGTTTGATAATAAATTCTTACACTAAGCATTTCACCATCCATAACAATTATTCATAAATATGAAACTTTTATTTTTTATTTCCCTGACAATTAATGTAATACAAACCCATTTGGAAATTTTTAAAAATGCATTATACATTAATGTAAAGAAGATATAAATAAAAATCAATAAATTCACCAATCAGTTAAAAAAGTTAACTTTTTAGTCCATTTTTCTCAAAATGTTTAGATTATATCGTAGGCATTATTATGTATATTACTTTTTTGTTAAGTACTATATCGGTCATTTCCATTACATGAAGAATGTATCAAAACATCTTTTCCAAATACTGTTTAATATCCCATTGTGCACGTTACCATGTTTCATTTAACTATGGTCATTTAGATTGTTTTCATGTATTTCACATTATTTGCCTTTGCAATCAACATTGTTGTGTAGAGTCCTTGTCCACATATATGATTTTTCCTTGTGACTAATTCATTGAGAAGGGAGACAAATGGCATGAATAGTTTTAAGGATATTTATATATGCAGCTAATTTGCCTTTCAGAAAGGGGATGCCAATTTGTACTTCCACCAGCAGCATATCTGTACCAATGAGAGGTTATAATAGAATTAAACATCATAAAATTCTTCATTTTTTTCCTCAAAAAATTATAAATAGAATTTCCACATATTCCAATAATCCCACTTCTAGGTATATATCCAAAAGAATTGAAAGCAGTATCTCCAAGAGATATATGCATAACCATGTTCACAGCAGCATTATTCACAATAGCCAAGAGGTGAAAGTAACCGTATGTCCACTGATGGATAAGAAGGTAAACAAAATGTGATATATACCTGCAATGGAATATTATTCAGCCTTTTTAAAATATCTCACATGCAACGACATAGATGAACATTGATGACATTATGCTAAGTGAAATAGGCCAATCCACAATAAGACAAATACTGTATTATTCCACTTACACAAGGCACCTAAAGTACCGAAATCCATAGGAGCAGACATTAGAATAGTGATTACCAGAGGCTGGGGGAGAGAAGAAGGGGGAGCTGCTTAATGGGTATAGTGTTTCAGTTTTGCAAGATGAAAATGTTCTGGAGATCTGTTTCACAAAAAATGTAAAGATACTTAACGCTACTGATCAATTACTGATTAAGATGATCAATTTTATGTGTTTTTACTATACTTACAAATAAATTTTTAAAAAATATTCCATAGGGTGGGCACAGTGGCTCGCACTTGTAATCCCAGTACTTTGAGAGGCTGAAGTGGGAGGATTGCTTGAGGCCAGGAGTTCAAGACTAGCACAGGTAACCAAGTGACCCCATCTCTACATAAAAATTTAAAAATTAGCTGTGGAAACAGTGCATGCTCGTAGTCCCACTTACTCCAGAGGTTGAGGCAAGAGGATTGCTTGATCCCAGGAGTGTGAGATTTTGGTGAGTATGATTCCACCACTGCACTCCAGCCTGGGCAAGAGTGAGACCCTGTCTCTTAAAAAATAAATTATTTAATCTTTACTAATTTTGCTAACTTTAGGTAATTAAAACTATAATCTCATGATTGCCTGATTGCCAGTAAAACTGAACATTGCTTGCTATTAACTATTTATATTTTTCTTTTGAGTGTTATCTTTCCACTTTCTTTGCCAATCATCTATTGAAGTTTTATTTTTTCTTTTATTTCAATGAGCTCTTCATATATTAGAGGTACTAATATTTCACCTTTTATATTTGTTACAAAGATTTTCCAATGGTTTCTTTTCTTAAGATATATTTTTGCCATGCAATTATTCAATCTTTATGTAGCTAAATTTATTAATGCTTTCCTTTAGTGATCCTTTTTGTTTTTAAGCCCTTCTCCATTCAAAGCTCAAGTAGATGTTCATAATGATATTTGTGTAAGTTTCACTCTTTAATTCCTCCAGAATTTGTCTGTTGATATAATGTGAATTGAGGCTTCAATGTGATTTTTCCCAAAAAGAGTACCTAATTGTCATAGTATCTTTTTTTTAATAAATTATACTTTAAGTTCTGGGATACATGCATGAACATGCAGGTTTGTTACATAGGTATACATGTGCCATGGTGGTTTGCGGCACCCATTAACCCGTCATCTGCATTAGGTGTTTCACCCAATACTATCCCTCCCCTAGCACCCCACCCACTGACAGGCCCCAGTGTGTGATGTTCCCCTCCCTGTGTCCATGTGTTCTCATTGTGTGTCCATGTGTCTCCCTGTGTCCGTGTGTTCTCATTGTTCAACTCCCATTTACGAGTGAGAGCATGCAGTGTTTGGTTTTCTGTTCCTGTGTTAGTTTGCTGAGAATGATGATTTCCAGCTTCAACCATGTCCCTGCAAAGGACATGAACTCATCCTTTTTAATGGCTGCATAATATTCCATGGTGTACATATGTCACGTTTTCTTTATCCTGTCTATCATTGATGGGCATTTGGGTTAGTTCCAAGTCTTTGCTATTGTGAACAGTGCTGCAATAAACACATGTGTGCATGTGTCTTCATAGTAGAATGATTTATAATCTTTTGGGTGTATACCCCATAATGGGATTGCTGGGTCAAGTGGTATTTCTGGTTCTGGATCCTTGAGGAATTGCCACACTGTCTTCCACAATGGTTGAACTAATTTACACTCCCACCAACAGTGGAAAAGTGTTCCTATTTCTCCACATCCTCTCCAGCATCTGTTGTTTCCTGACTTTTTAAAGATCACCATTCTAACTGGCATGAGATGGTATCTCATTGTGGTTTTGATTTGCATTTCTCTAATGACCAGTGATGATGTGCTTTTTTTCATATGTTTGGTGGCCACATAAATGTCACCTTTTGAGAAGTGTCTGTTCATATCCTTCACCCAATTTTGATGGGGTTGTTTGTTTTTTTCTTGTAAATTTGTTTGAGTTCATTGTAGATGCTGGATATTAGCCCTTTGTCAGATGGATAGATTAGAAAAATCTTCTCCCATTCTGTAGGTTGCCTGTTCACTCAGATGATAGTTTCTTCTGCTGTGTGGAAGCTCTTTAGTTTAATTAGATCCCATTTGTCTATTTTGGCTTTTGTTGCAACTGCTTTTGGTGTTTTAGTCATGAAGTCTCTGCCCATGCCTATGTCCTGAATGGTATTACCTAGGTTTTCTTCTAGGGTTTTTATGGTTTTAGGTCTTAGGGTTAAGTCTTTAATCCATCTTGAGTTATTTTTTGTATAAGGTGTAAGGAAGGGGTCTAGTTTCATTTTTCTGCATATGGCTAGCCAATTTTCCCAAAACCATTTATTAAATAGGGAATCCTTTCTCCATTGCTTGTTTTTGTCAGATTTGTCAAACATCAGATGGTTGTAGATGTGTGATATTATTTCTGGGGCCTCTGTTCTCTTCCTTTGGTCTATATATCTGTTTTGGTACAAGTACCATGCTGTTTTGGTTACTGTAGTCCTGTAGTATAGTTTGAAGTCAGGTAGCATGATGCCTCTAGCTTTGTTCTTCTTGCCCAGGATTGTCTTGGCTATACGGGCTCTTTTTTGGTTCCATATGAAATTTAAAGTAGTTCTTTCTAATTCTAGAAGAAAATCAATGGTGGCTTGATGGGGATAGCACTGAATCTATAAATTATGTTGGGCAGAATGGCCATTTTCATGATATTGATTATTCCTATCCATGAGCATGGAATGTTTTTCTATTTGTTTGTGTTCTCTCTTATTTCCTTGAGCAGTGGTTTGTAGTTCTCCTTGAAGAGGTCTGTCACATCCCTTGTAAGTTTTATTCCTAGGTATTTTACTCTCTTTGTAGCGTTTGTGAATGGGAGTTCACTCATGATTTGGCTCTCTGTCTATTATTGGTGTATAGGAATGCTTGTGATTTTTGCACACTGATTTTGTATCCTGAGACTTTGCTGAAGTTGCTTATCAGCTTAAGCAGATTTTGGGCTGAGACGATGGGGTTTTCTCAATATATAATAATGTCATCTGCAAACAGAGACAATTTAACTTCCTCTCTTCCTATTTAAATACGCTTTATTTCTTTCTCTTGCCTGATTGCCCCAGTCAGAACTTCCAATACTATGTTGAATAGGAGTAGTGAGAGAGGGCATCCTTGTCTTTTGCCGGTTTTCAAAGGGAATGCTTCCAGCTTTTGCCAATTCAGTGTGATATTGGCTGTGGGTTTGTCATAAATAGCTCTTATTATTTTGAGATACGTTCCATCAATACCTAGTTTATTGAGAGATTTTAGCATGAAGAAGTGTTGAATTTTAACGAAGGCCTTTCTGCATCTATTGAGATAATCGTGTGGTTTTTGTCATTGGTTCTGCTTATGTGATGGATTATGTTTATTGATTTGTGTATATTGAACCAGGCTTGCATCCCAAGGATGAAGCTGACTTGATCGTGGTGGATAAACTTTTTGATGTGCTGCTGGATTCGGTTTGCCAGTATTTTATTGAGGATTTTCGCATTGATGTTCATCAGGGATATTGGCCTGAAATTTTCTTTTTCTGTTGTGTCTCTGCCAGGTTTTGGTATCAGGATGATACTGGCCTCATAAAATGAGTTAGGGAGGAGTCCCTTTTTTTTTTATATTGTTTGGAATAGTTTCAGAAGGAATGATACCAACTCCTCTTTGTACCTCTGGTAGAATTCAGCTGTGAATCTGTCTGGTCCTGGGCTTTTTTTGGTTGGTAGGCTAGTAATTACTGCCTCAATTTCAGAACTTGTTATTGGTCTATTCAGAAATTCGACTTCTTCGTGGTTTAGTCTTGGCAGGGTGTTTGTGTCCAGGAATTTATCCATTTCTTCTAGATTCTCTAGTTTATTTGTATAGAGGTGTTTATACTATTCTCTGATGGTAGTTTGTATTTCTGTGGGATCTGTGGTGATATCTCCTTTATCATTTTTTATTGTATCTATTGGATTCTTCTCTGTTTTCTTCTTTGTCTGGCTAGCAGTCTATTTTGTTAATCTTTTCAAAAAACCACCTCCTGGATTCATTGATTTTTTGAAGAGTTTTTTGTCTCTGTCTCCTTCAGTTCTCCTCTGATCTTAGTTATTTCTTGTCTTCTGCTAGCTTTTGAATTTGTTTGCTCTTGCTTCTCTAGTTCTCTTAATTGTGTTGTTAGGGTGTTGATTTTAGATCTTTCCCACTTTCTCCTGTGGGCATTTAGTGCTATAAATTTCCATCTAAACACTACTTTAGCTGTGTCCCAGAGATTCTGGTATGTTGTGTCTTTGTTCTCATTGGTTTCAAAGAACATCTTTATTTCTGCCTTCATTTCGTTATTTACCCAGTAGTCATTCAGGAGCAGGTTGTTCAGTTTCCATGTAGTTGTGTGGTTTTGAATGAATTTCTTAATTCTGAGTTCTAATGTGATTGCACTGTGGTCTGAGAGACTGTTTGTTATGATTTCTATTCTTTTGCTTTTGCTGAGGAGTGCTTTACTTGCAATTATGTGGTCAATTTTATAATAAGTGTGATGTGGTGCTGAGAAGAATGTGTATTCTGTTGATTTGGGGTGGAGAGTTCTGTAGATGTCTATTAGGTCTGGTTGGTCCAGAGCTGAGTTCAAGTCCTGCATATACTTGTTAATTTTCTGTCTCATTGATCTGTCTAATATTGATAGTGGGGTGTTAAAGTCTCCCACTATTATTGTCTGGGAGCCTAAGTCTCTTTGTAGGTCTCTAAGAACTTGCTTTATAAATCTGGGTGCTCCTGTATTGGGTGCATATATATTTAGGATAGTTAGCTCTTCTTGTTGAATTGATCCCTTTACCATTATGTAATGCCCTTCTTTGTCTTTTTTGATCTTTGTTGGTTTAAAGTCTGTTTGGAGTTGCAACCCCTGCTTTTTTTTTTCTTTCCTTTTTCTTGGTACATATTCCACCATTCTTTTATTTTCAGCCTATGTGTGTCTTGGCACATGAGATGAGTCTCCTGAATACAGCACACCCATAGGTCTTAACTCTATCCAATTTGCCAGTCTGCATCTTTTAATTGGGGCATTTAGCCCATTTACATTTAAGGCTAATATTGTTATGTGTGAATTTGATCCTGTCATTATGATGCTAGCTGGTTATTTTGCCTGTTGGTTGATGCGGTTTCTTCATAGTGTTGATGGTCTTTACAATTTGGTATGATTTTGCAGTGGCTGGTACCGGTTGTTCCTTCCTATGTTTAGTGCTTCCTTCAGGAGCTCTTGTAAGGCAGGCCTGGTGGTGACAAAATCTCTCAGCATTTGCTTGTCTGTAAATGATTTTATTTCCCCTTCACTTACGAAGCTTAGTTTGGCTGGATATGAAATTCTGGGTTGAAAATTCTTTTCTTTAGGAACGTTGAATATTGGCCTCCACTCTCTTCTGGCATAGGGTTTCTGCCGAGAGATCCACTGTTAGTTTGATGGGCTTCCGTTTGTTGGTAACCTGATCTTTCTCTCTGGCTGCCCTTAATATTTTTTCCCTCATTTCAACCTTGGTGAATCTGACGATCATGTGTCTTGAAGTTTCTCTTCTTGGGGACTATCTTTGTGGTGCTCTCTGTATTTCCTGAATTTGAATGCTGCACTGTCTTGCTAGGTTGGGGAAATTCTCCTGGATAATATCCTGAAGAGTGTTTTCCAACTTGGTTCCATTTTCCCCATCACTTTCAGGTACACCAATCAAACATAGGTTTGGTCTTTTCACATAGTCCCATATTTCTTGGAGGCTTTGTTCATTCCTTTCATTCTTTTTTCTCTAAACTTCTCTTCACACTTTATTTCATTAAGTTGATCTTCAATCTCTGATATCCTTTCTTCCACTTGATCAATTAAGCTATTGATGCTTGTGTATGCTTCACAAAGTTCTCATGCTGTGTTCTTTAGCTCCATCAGGTCATTCATGTTCTTCTCTAAACTGATTATTCTAGTTAGCAATTCGTCTAACCTTTTTTCAAGGTTCTTGGCTTCCTTGCATTGGGTTAGAACATGCTCCTTTAGCTCAGAAGAGTTTGTTATTACCTACCTTCTGAAGGCTACTTCTGTCAAATTGTCAAACTCATTTTCCATCCAGTTTTTTTCTCTTGCTGGTGAGGAGTTGTGATCCTTTGGAGGAGAAGAGGCATTCTGGTTTTTGGAATTTTCAGCCTTTTTGTGCTGGTTTTTCCTCTTTCATGGATTTATCTACCTTTGGTCTTTGATGTTGGTGACCTTCAGATGGGGTTTCTGTGTGGATGTCCTTTCATTGATGGTGATGCTATTCCCTTCTGTTTCTTAGTTTTCCTTTCAATAGTCAGGCCCCTGTGCCGCAGATCTGCTGGAGTTTGATGGAGGTCCACTCCAAACCCTGTTTGCCTGAGTATCACCAGCGGAAGCTGCAGAACAGCAAAGATCACTGCCTGTTCCTTCCTCTGGAAGCTTCATCCCAGAGAGACACCCACCAGATGCAAGCCAGAGCTCTCCTATATGAGGTATCTGTCAACCACTGCTGGGAGATGTCTCCCAGTCAGGAGGCACAGGGGTCAGGGACCCACTTGAAGAGGCAGTCTGTCCCTTAGCAGAGCTCGAGTGCTGTGCTGGGAGATCTGCTGTTCTCTTCAGAGCCAACAGGCAGGAATATGTAAGTCTGCTGAAGCTGCACCCATAGCCACCCCTTCACCCAGGTGCTCTGTCTCAGGGAGATGGGAGTTGTATCTATAAGTCCCTGACTGGGGCTGCTGCCTTTCTTTCAGAGATGCCCTGCCCAGAGAGGAGAAATCTAGAGTGGCAGTCTGGCTACAGCAGCTTTGCCAAGCTCTGGTGGGCTCTGCCCAGTTCCAACTTCCCAGTGGCTTTGTTTACACCGCAAGGGGAAAACTGCCTACTCAATTCTCAGTAATGGCAGACTCCCCTCTCCCCACCAAACTAGAGCATCTCAGGTCAACTTCAGACTTCTGTGCTGGCAGTGAGAATTTCAAGCCAGTGGATCTTAGCTTGCTGGGCTCTGTGCGGGTGGCATCTGCTGAGCTATACCACTTGGCTCCCTGGCTTCAGCCCCTTTTCCAGGGGAGTGAACAGCTCTGTCTCGCTGACATTCCAGGTGCCACTGGGGTATGAGAAAAAACTCCTGCAGCTAGCTCAGTGTCTGCCCAAAAAGCCACTCAGTTTTGAGCTTGAAACCCAGGGCCCTGGTGGTGTAGGCTCCAGAGGGAATCTCCTGGTCCGTGGGTTGTGGAGACCTTGGGAAAAGCATAGTATCTGGACTAGAGTGCACTATTCCTCACAGCACAGTCCCTTATGGCTTCCCTTGGGTAGGGGAGGGAGTTCCCTGACCCCTTGCACTTCCCAGGTGAGGCAACCCGCCACCCTGCTTCAGCTTGCCCTGTGTGGGCTGTACCCACTGCCTAACCAGTCCCAATGTGATTAGCCATGTACCTTAGTTGGAAAGGCAGAAATTCCCCACCTTCTGCCTTGATCTTACTGGGAGCTGCAGACTGGAGCTGTTCCTATTTGATCATCTTCCTAGTATCTTTTATTAAACTTCCTTTCCCCTTGACTCAGAAGAATCTTTGTCACTTATCAAATCTTTATGTGTAAATGTCACCTTAATGGCTGCATGATTTGCCCTCCTATTATTGTTATATCAGATGTTACCTTAGCATTTTTACCTGATTTCTACCACAGCATTTGTTGATCTGTATTATAACCATTGGCTTTTTCTTTGTCTCCTGTTAGATTCTGAGCTTTCTGATTTTCTTTTTGTTCTGGATCCATTATGGTGGTTGATCTGCAGCAGTTGGTAAACAGATTTTGATGACTAGGTGACAATTCTAGACCCCACTGACAGTCAAAGAGCCAGGTAGACGGGATGAGGTGGGAGAATCAAAGCCTTCCAGCTTTTCTGTCCTTGGGGTCTATAGAATGGGTTTCAGAAGCAAAACCACAGCATCTCAGGTTGGTAAGAAATTTAAGAAAAGTAGGAGCCTTTCCACAGAGCAAATATTAGGGGGAGGTGTAATATTCAGAATTTAGGAAAGCTGTCTGGGTCCAAAATAAAAATTTTAGTGTCTAAGTTTCAAGTGTCTAAACTTCTACAGCTGCATATACATTCCTTTGGCTTTAGACTTTAACCTGGGCAAAAGCCATCTGCCTATTTAACCAGCTCTATCCCTTCTAGACTGTAAGTCCCCATAAGACTGGCAGAAACTCTGACTGCCTTGTGTATTGTTGTATTCCGATAGTGATTCACATGTGATTAGCACCTGGCAGACAATAAATAAAAATTTTCCTAGTGACACAACAGATGAATAGAGATCAAAGCAATAAGCCTAAGCAAGCATTTGACTTAATATGAATAAGTCTGTAGTACACTTTTTTCAGAAATAGTTCTCATAAAATCAAAATAAACATAACAAATTAATGACCTGAGGATGGAGAGGAGAAACTCAGTCAGCTGGAGAAAAATAGCGCAGAAGAGCAGGAATGAGGGCTGGCTGTCATCTTAGGTCATGAGCACGGTATCCAAGTGACTCCAGATAAGAAAAATTATGTTAACCATTTGAGTCAAATATTGTTTCTCATATTCATAATCTCCAGATAATGATATTTTACAATGCCACTCCCAAGAGAATTTTTCCAAGTGTTTTAAGTACCTACTATTCCAGTTATCTATCATTGTATAACTAATCACCACAAAATTTGGTGGTATGAGCCATCAATTAGCTGTTATCTCTCAGCTCTGACCAGCTCAATTAGGTGATTCTCACTTGGGTCCCATAGAATTGCAGGTAGATGTGGCTGGGGGAGTGGATCAGTCCATTTTCCTGCTGCTCTAAAGAAATACCCAAGACTGGTAAATTTATAAAGGAAAGAGGTTTAATGTACTCACTCACAGTTCTGCATGGCTGGGGAAGCCTCAGGAAACTTACAATATGGTGAAAGGGGAAGCAGGCGTGTCTTACATGGTGGCAGGTGAGAGAGAGCATGTGAAAGGAGAACTGTCAAACACTTATAAAACCATCAGATCTCAAGAGAACTCACTCACTATCACGAAAACAGCATGGCGGAAACCTCCATATGAGCCCCAGATCATATCAGGGAGGATCATCTGAAGGCTTCTTTTTCACAGTCTGGCATCTCTCCACACAATTTCTCTCCATGGCTAGCTTGGGCTTCTCCACAGCATGGTGTTGTTGGGAGAACCAGGCTTTTGAAAACTCAAGCTCCAAAAATGACTGTTCTCAGAGACCTAGGCAGAAGCAGAGAAATTTCTTATGACTTAGCCTCGGAAGTTTCAAAGTGTCACCTCTACCACATTCTATTTGGTCCATCAGGCCAGGGCAGATTCAAGGGGAAGGAATTGCACTCTGCCTCTCAAGGGAAGGAATGTCAAAGAGTTTTGAGCCATAGTTAGTTCCTCATATCTTCCCTAAGAAAAAATGCCTTGTAGAGGCTGAACTTACACCTCTGTGAAATCTTTCTTGTAATCATAAGCTATTTTTCTTATTTTGTCTTCTTAAAGATACACAAGAGATGACTAGAAAGCTTTCATTTGATAGCAATAATTTCTATAATTAAAGACATTTACATCCTATCTGGGATTGGAGTTTTCCTTCCATAGTATAGGCATCTAGAAATTATATGGCACATTCCTACTTATATAGAGCTCTTTACCCAAATTTTAGTCTTGTACAAAGAGTCTAAAAATGTTTCACAATAAACAGTTATTTTTCATGACTGAAACCCAACCACTCAAATTACTGACAAAACACTCCTTTTCCTCAATTGCTAACTACTACTGAATTATTATTGTCCAGATAGGAACAGTTCTGAATTTACACATAAAAGATGAAGTTATTACAACATTTTGAAGAAAATCTTTGAAGCTAATTATCTAAAGATTAGAGAAAGGATATCTTTTAATTAATTTCAAATCCTGGATTGAGTACTAAGCAGAAACATGAAAGAAAGATTTCCAATAGGAAGTGATAGTTATGGAGGAACCCCCCTCCCCTTGAGGATTACCATTTAATTTTCAACATTGATTCGAAATAAATGCTGGTATGATCTCCAAGGGTAGACTGTTGCAGTTATAAACCTAAAGGAGAAGCAAACAGTAGAGTAAGCAAAATGTATGCCGTGCTCCCATATTAAACTACCTTCCTCACGCTATGCTTTGGTTTCAAGGGGGATATTAGCTTCTTCACATTCACTGTCTCCATAGATGTGATGGATGGTGAACTTTAGAGGGACAGGCCTCAGGCCTTTGCTGATCTGTTATTTGCTTTCTCTCCACCCAGCATCCAAAACACTACTTGGCACATTAATGTTTGATAAGTGAATGGCCACAAATATTTTTATTTTCCTCATATTATGGAATAAATTTAAAATGTAAAACTGTTCAATTTAGATTTTGGAGAATGAGGTACACTTCGTGTCAGACTAATCTAAAAATTACCTACAAGTTAAATAATGTATAATTTTCTGGACTTTTTTTTTTTTTTTTTGAGATAAGAGTCTTACTCTGTCGCCCAGGCTGGAGTGTAATGGCACGATCTTGGCTCACTGCAACCTCTCTCTGTTGTGTTCAAGCAATTCTCCCACCTCAGCCTCCCAAGTAGCTGGGACTACAGGCATGCACCACCATGCCTAGCTAATTTTTGTGCTTTTAATAGAGAGGGTTTTGACATGTTGCCCAGGCTTATCTTGAACTCCTGACCTTAAGTGATCCACTCACCTTTGCCTCCCAAAATTTGGGCATTTACAAGAGTGAGCCACTGCGCCTGCTTGATTTTCTGAACTTTTAATATATCTCAATTTCTCTAATCTTTTAAATGTTTTTCTTTAAAAAAACACACACACACACACACACACACACACACATTTACCAAGTACCTACAGGATGCCAAATACCAAGTGAGAAAAGGTCTCTGGTCTCAAAGAACTTCCAGGAATCCTCAGGCTTTTGGAAACCAAAATTGCTTTTCCCCTCTAGTCTGTCTAAATGCAACTATCTTCTCAACTTCTATTTTTTTCCTTTTCCTTTCAAGGTTGGTTTTTATAATATACACTATCCCATCTTTAGAACTGATGTATAACCTATGCTCTTGCAGACATGATGCTTAAATTTTAAAAGCAGTGGGAAATCGTTCTTTTCTTCAGCAGCCTTGGCCTTCCACAAACTCAGCTGTAACCTCTGCAGAGCACTGCTTCTATGTTCCACAGGCCAGAGAGCCTGCCTAGATTGAAACAGTGTGCTTTGCACAAAGGGAAGAAAGCTTCCAGACGGTCTCATAGCAATATAGTACATGTTGATAAGAAGTCCACACCATCCATCAGCCCATCAAGTCTGGTATCAATATGGATAAGCAAAAAAAAAAAAAATTCAAAGTGATAGAGCCATGCCCAGACTGATCCACAAGAAATTTTCGAATCCAAATTTATCCCCACTTTAATTTCATGTCACTTTATTGACACAAATTAAATTCAGGTCCTCGTTCTTTCTCTCTTAGGCTATTAAATGACTCCTAACTGGACCCTCCTCCTTTATTAAGGCCCTCATTTATTTACTCATTCATTCAACATTTATTTTTTAACAGCAATGTTGCCATCATTTATTTATTCACGCTGCTTTTTTTTTTTAATCTGTTGACCCTGTATTTCCTAAGCATGAGTACCTAAAATTTCGATGAGGATAATTTGGATTCAGGAACATTTTGACTCTGCCTAAAAACCTACGAACCCATATGTGTTTATTACCAGATAATGTGCACAACAGAAAGCCTCTGCTCAGCTGTGACTCTTGCTTCCACCTGACCTAGGGTCCCAGCATCTTGACATGCTGCACTGGGGAAGCAGAAGACACCATCAGAGATGTCGGTAGGGACAAAATCATGAATATTTGTGGATACCCTGCCAGTGCCATTCTACAAACTGTGGGATCCACTGAAAGGTTTGAGCAGGAGGATCATGAGATCGGACAGAAGCTTGGGTTGATGGAAGGAATGTTGAATAGTATGACTATTATAGTCCCCCAGTATGCTGGGAGAAACAGAGATGAAAAGAAGGCTGAGAGCAGGGACTAAAGCCCTCAATGGACAAGGGGAGGAGGACACAAAAGCAAAGGAATGGAGAGGGCTGAGCTGATAGCATGATTTTCAAAGGACAACGTTTTACAGGAGTCCTGGTGGCAACAAGGAATTAAGAAATGCAACTGCATGCTCCCAGTGCGCTGCTTTCTCTACCCCACAGCTCCCAGAAAGCTAACACATTCATCTGTGCATGTCTTTCCACTTTGTAAAATTCCTCATGACTGCCATCTCCTCTGGGTGAACACCGTTTACAAGCTTTGCTTCCCTCCACAACCCAGAACTGTTGGCTCCTATCAGGGTGACAGAGCCCCAGCACTCTGCCTGTGTGCATGCTGGTCCTTCTGCCTGGGGCCTTCTTAGTAATCCTAACAGACTCTCCCTCAGCCCACCTGCGGCCTCCTGGAAGCCCATCCTGACCCTACGGCCTCACCGATTGTCTGCCAGATATGCTCAGGGAACCCCTCTACTTAACTCTCTGGTGGTACTTTCCCTATTGCGTAGTGATTAGTGATATAGGGGTCCCTTCTCCTACTGGACTGATGATCACTTTGAGAACAATAAATTTTTATCTGTTCTCTGTATCTCCAGACCATAGCCTTGTGTCTGAAATGTAGCAAGAACTCAGTAAACATTGACCAACGTGGCATTTGCCTACTGATCTACTGAGTTGATGCCTGTCATAGGAAGGCTTTAATTTTATTTGATTCATAATCTCAGAGAGTTGCCTCTAACTCACACACAGTTTCCAAGAATGACTGTAAAGATCTAGTTCTCTAACGGACATATATAAATAATAGGTAGGGGCCCTCACCCTAATGCTTGAATGGAGGCAATAAAATGACACTTTTCCAGAAGCAAAAGGAAGAAACTTCTCTTACTTCACCCCCTTTAAGTGCCCTTGGCCACCCCCAACAGTTCCCCAGCAAAGAACTTTGCTTTACCTGCAGCTTCTACGTTGAACCAGCCACACCTTTGAGGGAGTGTTTGGTCACCTTCCATGATGTCTCTAGTAGTCCAGCCCTTGCTAGTGATGGCCCTTGAACCCTGCTGAAATGGCAGGACAGGTGGAACACCCATGCGTAAATATGGAAAGAGGAAGACACCACCATCCTGCCCCACCTACCATCCGCAGCCTGCTTTTGTTATCTACATATTCTATGTCAGATGAAGCCATGTCCAATTCATTTGGGGTTTTTTTGTTTGTTGGTTGGTTGGGGTTTTTTTTGTTTTTGTTTTTGTTTTTGAGATGGAGTCCTTCTCTGTTGCCCAGGCGGGAGTGCAGTGGTGCAACCTCAGCTCACTGCAACCTCTGCCTCCTGGTTTCAAGTGATTCTCCTGCCTTAACCTCCTGAATAGCTGAGACTACAGGTGCCCACCACCACGACTGGCTAATTTGTGTGTGTGTGTGTGTGTTTTTAGTAGAGATGGGGTTTCGCCATGTTGGCCAGGCTGGTCTCGAACTCCTGACCTCAAGTGATCTGCCCACCTTGGCCTCCCAAAGTACTGGGATTACAGGCATGAGCCACCACAGAGGGCTCAATTTATTGTTTTTAATTTGCTTCTACTATATCTCCCTGGGTCCTTTTTATCTCTTTGTTAAACTGTATCCACCAAGGTCTGGCTACCAAAATTACCACCAGTTAACTGCTCCTAGCATGGGTAGAAATCTCCTATCGGTGGCAGGAGCAAAGAAAGTCATTACCTGAAAAAGCATTATTTTCTGGCACCTCTAGTGTTGCTGCTATGTAGATTTCTAAATGCCACATCAAAACTATGTGTATTTTAATACAAATATTAAAATGTAATAAGCATTTCTCCCCAAAGACAATTCCTCAATTGCCATATTTTATGATACAAAGAGGAGACATTCTTTGGAAGTACCCTCATGTTTCGTCAAGTTTATCTAAAGAAAAGTATCGGCACAAAAAAAGCAAGCTCAATGTTAATGCTTACTTTGCATCCCCAAATTTCATGCTGTAATTATTTATTTCTTAAAGAATGGCTGTACTTTTGCATTCTCTCCCTGGGGACTACCTCAAGTAGCTTATTGTGTTAAGAGGCCAGGAAGTTGCCTTTCACTCTTTCAACTTCTTCTTTTTTTTTTTTTTTTGTTGTTGAAATTTTTCTTTTCTTTTTTTTCTTTTTATTATTATACTTTAGGTTTTAGGGTACATGTGCACAATGTGCAGGTTTGTTACATATGTATCCATGTGCCATGTTGATTTCCTGCACCCATTAACTCGTCATTTAGCATTAGGTATATCTCCTAATGCTGTCCCTCCCCCCTCCCCCAACCCCACAACAGTCCCCGGAGTGTGATGTTCCCCAGATCCAGACACTTGAGGAGAGGCCTCCGAGGCAAACGGCACCAAGGATTTTAGGAACACGTGTCAAGTCTCCTGGGCTTTCCTTCGCTGTGAGATATTAATGCTTCCTGGAGTTTTGACAATGGTTGTTTGGCCACAAAGGTATTTAACTGGGGTTAGCCACTGCCCTTTCGGCCAGAAGTTTTTGAAAAGGAAGACTGCTGAGAGTGGGTTCATCAGAGCCTCCACTCATCCTTGTGGAAGAACTCTCTCCCTAAGGAGTTTGGTCTGTGCCCTTGAGCATTCCAAAGCCTGCAACTTCCCATGGCTACATATGGCCCATTGACAGTTAACAGCTGTCAGGCAAACAGGCTGCGCACACCCAGCTGGTCAATTGAAGCCATGTCTAGACAAAATGAATGGACACAGCCCATCAGTTCCATTTGGCCATCACAGCAATTGATGCAGATCAGCTGGGCTCATTGCAACTACAGAGATGAGCAAGGGAGCCTGGAGCTCATCAAAGTGAAGCAGACAGCCACACCACAGTCCTGGCTGCAGGGTGGGCTCCACACACCTGTGCTGAGAAAGGGGAAGACCCGCTCCACAACTGTTGTTGTTCATCTTCCTTTTAGTCAGGGACTCATTGTGACCTCAAGTCCCCACCACCAAAGTCTCTCTCAAGAAGCATTTCCTAAAATGTCATTGCTGAGCATCTGGTCCAGCAGAGGAAACCAACTCGAGACTCCAAAGAGATTTCAAGAGACCTTGAGTCCCTTTCCTTACCAAATGCAGGCTGCAGTGGAAAAGGAGTATTTACCCTATTTGCTCCATCACATGTTAAATATTGAAGAAAAAAACTTGTAAAATGTAATATAGTCACACATGTAGAACAATCAAGGTGCCCATTCCCTCTAAAACAACCAAGATGCCCATTCTCTCTACTGCCTAAAATTTACAAGATTTTAAAAAAAATCTTTTTTGAAGAGTTAAAAAAATCACATAATCCGCCTGCAGACATAAAATATTTTTCTATAAACTTATTAGCAGTTCTAGTGACAGGCTGGCCTTCATGATGAATAAAGAAAACTAGTTATCAAAATAGTTTCAGCATGTTTCAAAAGAGGAAAAAGACAGACGACACTTCAAAATCTGTTTGAGAAAACAAAAGTTGTATGGCGTCCAACAACTCCAGGGCTGATGCGATGAGCTCCAAGCTTCTCACCAAACATGTGGGCCCCTGCAGAAATATGCCAAAACAACACAGTTTGGGCTCATTGTATCCTAATTAATACTATAATTAGTTTCCTTAGATAGCCAAATTCTTAATCAGTCCTATCAAAACTATGTCTGCCCAGAAAAAGATTCATGTTAATTCTGCTTAATGCCTAACAGTGGTTAAGCACCATTAATACTCCATAATTTCATTGTATGTTATTGTAATCATATCAGCGTATATCTCAGTGGCTACGCAAAGCTCAATAGGCTGCCTTGAATTATCAGTCACGTGACTCTGCTTCACTAAGAGACCATCTTCCATCACAGCCAGACCTCCTTTGCCCTCCCCACAGTCAGTAGCCTAAGCAGGTATTAATAAAGGTCTCCTTTTTTAAATTGCACAGCTCTAAATGGTCTTTAAGGGACCCAGCAGTAATCTCAAGATCCCTATATTTTAGCAGGAAGGCAGGACAGAGGAATTAATAAGAGCCCTTTCTGTGTAAACTGCTCCCTGCTCTAAGGCTATATCGTGATGTCAGGGCGCTAAGAGAATTTTAAATGCACAGGATGGATTGTTTGTGTTGCAAAAGCGAAACAGGGGGCAAAGGCTAAGAGACTTGAGAAAATTGAAAGACTGCCAGGATGCTGGGATGCAAATAGCAACAAAACAGGGATAAATGCTCCTGCTCACATATGCAGGAGTCCTGCAGAAGGGGGAAAAAAAAGGTTATTAATTTTCACCAGGCTGTATCTTACAGCTGGTGGCTCAGCATCAGTTTTTGGTGTAATGAAAATGGTCTGAGCAGAAGATAAATGGTTCATAAAGTGGACCATTTAGATGCAATCGAGGCTCAATCTGCCCAGTGACTAATCACGTCCCCCCAGTAAAGCTGAATTCCACTAACAGACTTTTTTTTTTTCTTTCCAGCTGTACCAGTGAATTGTAGCCGGGTCTAAGTTCAAGGCAGGCAGAGAATTATCTTGATTTATTAGTGCACTCCCTAGCTGTGCCACTAGCTCGGCTGTGCCTTTGTGGGCTTCTGCCCTGTTGCTGTCGGAGTGTAATTTTTACTGTTCCCCTGTGACTAGTACACGGCATCATTTTCAGCTGCTAGAAAAATGGGCTGCTTTTCCACCTGTAATTTTTCTTCTTTTGCTGCTGAAGGTATATAATATATCTCTAAAGTGCGTAATAAGTTTCTGAAAAACGTGTTTTTAAAAGAAATTGATTCCAGTGGTTTATAAGCCTGAGCAAGGCCACATAAGGAAATGCACCAGATTGCAAAGGTATGCATGCTTGGCGAGGCAGCCATTTTTTCCCTTCCATTTAGTAAATTCCGACTTCTAGTCCAAAGTGTAATTTCAGACATTTTTCTATACAGTAGTGTTTCTCATAATGAACTCTGATCAAATAAAAATGTTGTTTATATTGAGACTTTACAAGTCCTGATTACGTATAAAATAGAGTAGAATCCCTCATAATGACATTTAATTGTGAGAAAGAAAAGATTCCAATAGAAGAGCATTCAGCTGCATTTGTTCCATGTTCCTTTGCATAATGCCGTTTATAGATCATTCAATTATGACATTATTATGAGCTGCATAAGAGTAACTCACTGGTTCCCCGTATTTTTAGACCTATGGAAAATAAACTTGGGTGCGATTTTCGCTATTTTGACTGCGACTTAGTCACAAAAGGCCCTTCGTTTTTAGAAGGACTGACTGCACCCATTTGGCTAATGAACTCTGATGCTTCACCTTTGATCTTGCAAGCGTCTTCAGAGAAGAACTCACATTGTTGAGGACACTCGGAAAAGTCAAGTCTCCTCCTCTTTGAAACTCCAAAGGTTCTAACTAAACATTATTAATAACCCAACCAATGGCAGGGGGAGGGTTCTGAGCTGGCTTATTCTGAGCCTTCCAAGGTTATTTTTCTGTTTTCTGAAGGACCTGACAGATATGATAGGTAAATTATCAGGCAATAAGCAGGGGGGAATGGTGCCTAAAACCTCAGTGATCATACATCTTCTCTAAAAGGAGCCCAAGTTCTCAGATACTGCCTCCGTAGTTTCATTCTTTCAATAACATCAGTTTTCTGAAGGTGGCAGAAAGTGTAATTCATTACTTTCCAAGCAGCCTCTCAGAACTGCAGGTCTATTTAGCAGTCTAGGCATTCACCTGCCTTCTTCCCTTTTCCAGGGAGCTTTGACCAATTCAGCCGGGAACTGGCTTTTGCAGCACAACAAATGGGCTTAGATGATGCTGACCACACCCACAGTTCTGGCAGCAAAAAACCTGGTGAAGCATTACAGTCCTCATTTGCAGCCACATGTATTAACAGGACACGTTTTGTAACAACACAAGCAGAACAACCAATGCTTTCTGTCATTCACGTAACAAACACTCATTGCATGCTTAGTATATGTCAAATACTATGATAGGTTTGCAGAACACACAGATGAATGAGGTAAAGCTCCTTCCCTCAAGAACTTGCAATCCTGAATGGCTAATGACTAAATGAATGAATGGATGCATGCCTCTGGCCTGCACAATGCTCAATGAATTAGAAAAATGCAGTGAAAAGTCAAGAAGCCTCTGTTTCTAGTCAGAATCACCTAGGATGGGTGTGGCTTTGGGGAAGTCACTTAATTTCTCTATACCTTGCTCCCATAACTCTAAAATGAGGATAAGGATCTCTGCTCCATTCATCACTCAAGATTGCTCCGGGAATTAATGAGATGGCATTTGTGCAATTGCTTTGATGCACCATGGGAAGATAGGGAGTTATTATTATTGCCTGGAAGGTAAGAAGTTGTCATAGAGTTGTGGACATGCCCTGTCCAAGGACACCTGAAATACAGCCCACCCTGGGCTCACCAAGCCCTGCGATTGGGCATGGGCCTGGGACATCACTGGAGGAAGGAGCATGTTTTCCTAATTTGCGCAAAGGCACCAAATGGGCTACTAACAGTGTGTGCAAATGTGCAAAGTATGTCAAAGCAATTCTTGGAGCCATTCCATCACTGAGCATTTCCGTAAGCTGTAAGTGCTCGGGCCTCCACTTGCTCCTATTACAATCTACACTGGACTCTGACATCAAGCTACAATATCTTGGAAAACTATACCTTGGGTAAACGACATGATTCTTTTTTATTTAGCCCATGCAAATACAGCCTGAATTTTTAATTCACAAGAATATAAATGTCCATGGAATGAGAAGGTTTTCATAAGTGCAAGCATGGTTTGTATAGTGGGTAGATAAAATTTCTTAGAAATACTCCTTGATTGAATCACACTGCTGAGAGTTAAATCAGTTTGTTATGCCCTCAACACAGGATGCAATGAACTGGGAGCCAGAATGATCTTTGCTGCTTCTAAGCCTCCCCCAACAATCCAAACTCACAACCCTGCCCCATCATTAACTCTGCCCCAGGCCTCCTTATAGTTGTTATAGTGCTGATAAATGCTGAAATTTCATTTTTTGTTTTGTTTACATTTTTGTTTTTTCTTTTGCCATTTAGGGAAATCCAGCAAATCTTGAACTTGCTGCCTCACCTGTCAAATAAAGATGCTGAGACCCAGCAGGACCACTAGGAGATGGGAAATGTAAAGAATCAGATAAAGGCTAAGATGAGCCCTTGGCAGTACTGGGCCAAAGGCCCCAAGAACACCTGAATACTGCCCAAAACATAGGAAGTCTTACGCACAGATCCCTGTAGGGCAGATAAATCTCAATGGCAATGGCAAATAAAATGAAAGTAACTGCCTCCACCATGAGTCTGGAACAGAGGCAAGGCCCCAAAACCAATCTGTTGGTTTAGCCTTCCTCCAAGTAGAGCAGTGGATAAAAGAGATAAGAGTGTCTGGGCACAACCAAGAGAAGAAAAGACAGAGTTCCCTGCTTGACATCACACCAGCCACGGGAGATGGAGACAGGGCCAGGGGTTGTGTGTGATGGAGTGGCGATGGGGCTGTTGGAGGGAGAGGTAGACCAGCAGTCTGATTACCCCTTCTGCAGCCAGCAGGAAAGGATGAATAGAATACCAGAGGGAAGCAAACCCAGGAGGCTAATTTGAACTTACAGTAGCTTTACCCACTGGAAAAATAGTGTTCTGCAATAAAACCAACAAATAACAACTCCTCATAGGTGGTAAGTTGGGGGTTGGCAGATTAGATGCTGAAGTGGGTCTGGAGCACCTGACACCTACTAGGTACTCAGGATCCAACAGTGACTATGAGCGTGATGATCTTTGTGTGTGTGTGTGTGTGTGTGTGTCTGTGTGTTTCTTTATTAAGACTAAGTATTGCTCTGTCACCTAGGCTGGAGTGCAGTGGCACAATCTCAGCTCACTTCAACCTCTGCCCCCCAGGTTCAAGCGATTCTCCCACCTCAGCCTCCCAAGTAGCTGGGACTACAGGCGTGCAACACCATGCCTGGATAATTTTTTGTATTTTTAGTAGAGACGGGGTTTCACCATGTTGGCCAGGCTGATCTTGAACTCCTAACCTCAAGTGATCCGCCTGCCTCAGCCTCCCAAAGTGCTGGGATTACAGGCATGAGCCACCGCACCCAGCCCATGATGATCTTATAATAGAAGATTTTGCAAAGAAAATGGACTACAAAGAATTCATCCCTTCTGAGTGACTAAATGAGGGTGACCCTCAGGACTGCAACACAGGGATATGTAGGTGGTGGTCCTCCTCGGTGAAGCTGCGCCACCTCACTCCACGGTTGTCTCACATGGGGGTGTTTTTGGTTTTTTGAATAAATCTTGCATGCCCTGAAAGGATTGGCAATAATGAAAGATAGAGTTACATGACCTCAGAACTTCTATTATTTTTTAAAGTATGTGCAAAACAGAGAGTGGCCCAGGGGCTCTTGGCTGCCATTTGTGTTGAAAGACAAGTCCTTATTGTTTCTACCACCTAAGTCTTAGGATGCTGAATGGCTTACTAGTTCTATGTTTGCAAGTAAAATTAACACCTCTCTCTAGAAGTTATTGGCTTGTCTCTAATAACATGTGGATTAATTTAGTATCTATTTGTCTCTATGCTAAGATAATCATGACAACTGGGTAAAATATTTATCAATAGAAACTTGAATCCAAATACACTAAAAAATTCACTGAGCAAATTTTACAAGCCAGTCGAAACTAGGTGTAAGACCTCCGCTAATGGTGACAGCATCCTACATGATAAATGTTGGAGACTAGGTTGCTACGTTGGATCTGAGGACAAAAATATGGAGAAAGAATTCACATGGACAGAGACAGCACTGCCAGGGCCTGGCACATTCATAGGTTCTGTATGTTTCAGTGAACCTCTTCATATATACTGATGTGACAATATATTTGTCCTGTCAGTAGGGGTGTGTGTGTGAGAGGGAGAGAGAGAGAAGGAAGAGAAGAGTATGTGTTATTCATGCAAAGACACGAGTATGCTAATTGGCTAATTATTTATTGATTAGACAACGAAAGATGATGTTTAAAGCCCAGTTGGCCACATATTATTGACTTTTTTCTTGTACTTAGGAAAACTGTTCTCTAAGTGGAAAATTATATTAACAGCAATAATAAATATAATAACCATCATTCCAAAAGCTGACATCTTAATTTTCTCTTTACATAATGTCATGTTCTATTACAGTCAAAGTTCTTAAAAATGGGTCCATACATAGTTTCAAATTTTTCTCCAGCTTGGCAAATGGTACAGTTTAGCCAAAGCCGAAAGGGCTCCATTCTCTCCTTACCTAGAATCAGGATGGACCATAAGAACTGATTGATTGACCAGGCAGGAACTTAGAACACCCTCTAGTTTTCAGGTTCTGTTTTCCTTTGTGCTTTCTACAGAGCCTGGCTGAGACTTCTAAAGGTGAAGGGCAGCATATGGAAACTCCAGGGGATTTAAATCAGAGATGCTGCCTTAGCAGTTGACAATATTCAAAACTACTTCTCAGACTATGCTTTACCCCAGGACAAACTTGGTGGGCAAGGGAAGAGCCTGGGCAGAATCCTACTTGCCAGCCACACTTACACTTTCTGCTGCCTTTCTGAATCACATGCTTGGCAAGAGGGTCCTTTGGTTAGGTTCAGAAACCAAGGTGGGTGCTCAGTCCCCTTTTGTCCTTCTTTGGAATGTAGCTTTTCCTGCTAGGCAGCAAAAGAAAGCAAGCATTGATCCGACACCTCACCTTTCTACTGAGATTTCCAAAGCACTGGTATGACCCATACCCTGCATGTGATTGTCAACCACAGATATAAGAGCAGCTGAGGATGGAAAAAAAATTATTATATCCATGATCTGTGTTTACATCTCCAAAATCAAACACCTGCATAGTGCAGGCATTGAAAACAGACTGGAAAAAGAAAGGACATGGGGTCACGTGATATTTTAACAGCATCAAGATCCAGGCCTTGGGTATACCTTCTGAGGGTGAGAGGGTGCATTCTTTACTCACTAAGTACCCAGCTAGGGACCTAAAGTCTACAGGCTTCAGCAGGAATTTCAGTCTAGCCAACCCATTCAAATGATGTGTAGAAAGAGCATCAGTGAAAGAAGTAAACATTCTGGCATCTCTGAGTTTTAGTCAATATTTTTATGGACCTGATTGCTATAACCTCATAAGGATGTGTCACCATGGGGTTCCAAGATACCTAAGCAGCTGCAAATACCAATTCCTAAAAAGTTTACAACCAGAAAGAAAAGAAGCCTTCCTTGTGTTAGCACTTGATTCTCCACAAGAGAGAATTTATCAAACATGGACCTGATGTTCGAGCAACCAGTGGAAACTGCCACTCTCAAAAGAATATTTTCATACTTAAGTGTTAGACCTAAAACCATAAAAACCCTAGAAGAAAACCTAGGTTATATCATTCAGGACATAGGCACGGACAAGGACTTCATGTCTAAAACACCAAAAGCAATGGCAACAAAAGCCAAAATTGACAAATGGGATCTAATTAAACTAAAGAGCTTCCGCACAGCAAAAGAAACTATCATCAGAGTGAACAGGCAACCTACAGAATGGGAGAAAATGTTTTCGATCTACTTATCTGAAAAAGGGCTAATATCCAGAATCTACAATCAACTCAAACAAATTTACAAGAAAAAATCAAACAACCCCATCAAAAAGTGGGCAAAGGATATGAACAGACACTTCTCAAAAGAAGACATTTATGCAGCCAAAAGACACATGAAAAAATGTTCATCATCACTGGCCATCAGAGAAATGCAAATCAAAACCACAATGAGATATCATCTCACACCAGTTAGAAAGGCGATCATTAAAAAGTCAGGAAGCAACAAGTGCTGGAGAGGATGTGGAGAAATAGGAACTTTTACACTGTTGGTGGGATGGTAAACTAGTTCAACCATTGTGGAAGTCAGTGTGGCGATTCCTCAGGGATATGGAACTAGAAATACCATTTGACCCAGCCATCCCATTACTAGGTATATACCCAAAGGATTATAAATCATGCTGCTATAAAGACACATGCACACGTATGTTTATTGCGGCACTATTCACAATAGCAAAGACTTGGAACCAAGCCAAATGTCCAACAATGATAGACTGGATTAAGAAAATGTGGCACATATACACCATGGAATGCTATGCAGCCATAAAAAATGATGAGTTCATGTCCTTTGTAAGGACATGGATGAAGCTGGAAACCATCATTCTCAGCAAACTATCACAGGGACAAAAAACCAAACACCGCATGTTCTCACTCATAGGTGGGAATTGAACAATGAGAACACATAGACACAGGAAGGGGAACATCACACACTGGGGCCTGTTGTGGGGTGAGGGGAGGGGGGAAGGATAGCATTAGGAGATATACCTAAGGTTAAATGACGAGTTGATTGGTGCAGCACACCAACATGGCACATGTATACGTATGTAACTAACATGCACTTTGTGCACACGTACCCTAAAACTTAAAGTATAATAAAAAATTAAAAAAAGAATATTTTACATAAGCAGGGTCAAAGAGTCAAAATAGGATCTGCCTATGTAGCCTCAAGTTTCTTTTTATGGACAAGGAGTAAAGAAAGTCTCAACTGCTTTAAAGTATTGAACCAGAAGCCTTCAATTTCCAGCTCAATGATGATTGCTTGGGAAAAGCAATGCACATTTTAGGTTTAAAATCACTGTTCAAACAACTGATCCTTCCCTTCAGCCAACAGATCTTTGTTGAGCATATACCATGTGCCTGCTACTGTTCTGGGCACTAAAGATACGTCAGTAAACAAAACAGACAAAGATCTCTGCCCTCATGGAGCAAAAATGTCTGTGTATTGATTTGATAAAAACATCCCCACCCTCAAATATCCCCACAAAGAGTGTTACCAAGACAACCCAATTTTGTTTTGGTGGAGTATTAATTTCCAAGCTTCACGTACAATCAAAGACACTTTAATACATACACTTTGATGATGCAATAAAAATGGCAGCAGTGGCATAGAACACTAAAGTCATCTGTTTCTGCAGGGTTGAAATTATTGATGCAGTGAACTAGTAAAAATCCCAGTGTTATGTTTGGAGTTGTATTCAGCCAATCCTACCCTGGACCAATTCTAGGAATGAAGTGTACAGGTCAGAGTTCAAAACCCTTCAGTCAGTCCTCACAGTCCTAAAGGAGAAGTCTGTCCCCTTGGGAATTCGACCTGAGCTCACCAACTCACCTCACAGTCCACGCCCATGCAAGGGTGAAAAGTGTCTCCTGGGGGCTTTGCAGGTTCTGGCTGGATTTCTGCCAGTCATTCAGAGTAAAAGTTGTCCAGCTCTGACAACCCACAGCCATCCAACTCCCTGCAAGGTAAATGGCTTGCCTGTGCTTGCCCCATTTCTTTCTTCCTCCTTCATTTTTCATTTGTCTTTATCAGCGGACATCTGGAAAACCTAATTGCTGTTATTTCCATCTTGAACAGGCTAATAGGTATCAGAGAGTCAGAGAAGGAAAGGCTTTTTTTTCTTCTGAATTTATAATAATAATAATAATAATAACAACAACAATACGATAAAAGCCCATACAGATAAGGGAAATATAACTCTGTCTTTCACCTTAACAAAATTTGCTTTCATTTAAACAGAATATGCAGCCCAGCTCCTTGATTACTTTGGTGCGTTGCATTCACCAGCGTAAATAAACCTACCGCGTTAGAGCTGGGAAGCCTGCTATTTTAAAGATGAAAAAATTTCAGCTTCTGGATGGCTGCTTTCATTTAACACAGCTTCAAATGAATTTATGAACTGTTCTATAATGTTTTCTGCATACACCAAATGGCAGACTTTAGGCAGAAACCCAATATATGTTTAGTTAGTATATAATAAACATAATATTTACATGGGCTATGCACTGTGTGAAGAATCAAGAGCAGTTGCTCTATAAACTGTTATTGAATTCTCTAACATAGAGCCCTAAACCAAGGGGTCCATCAAGATTCCAGAAGAATTCTTGAGAAGAGGCCCTGACCTCCTCCCAACGCACACACGCACATGTGTGTTTGTTGGCACATATACGTGGGTGTGCAAACCTATGCCTCTTTCATTTAAAAATATCTCTTTAATCAAAATCTTGACAACAATCTCATTTTCCTCAGCCGCTAGGATGACAATGTAGTTTTAGATATTGTTTTTAACTTTAAAGATGTCTCTGTGGTTTTGAAAAATGTTCCAGGAGCTAAAAAAAATTGTTTAAAAAAAATTAAATCCCAGTAGATAGAGAAGCCAGTTCATTTCTTAGGCAATAAACAGAAAGCCAGGGTGGGGGGTGCTGAACAAGCATGATCATAGGGAATTTTTCCTTTGAAAAGCCCACTAGTTAGGCATTATAACAGCTCAGTTGATATTTCTACAGTGCAAACACGATAGTGGAAATTAAGTTGCCCCAGAAAATTCAGTTTAGTGGAAATTTGTTATGAATAAAATGCTGCTGTTGGCCCTAGAACATTGAATTTATCCACCAAATAATATCTCAGAAATACCACTTCAGAAGAAATCAGCTCTAAATAATTGATAAATTTGGTTTGTTTAGAAACCTTTTGACCTCTGTAATAGAAAGTAAAAACACATTTCAGTTATTAAAGTCACATATATTCCCTCTGGTGGGGGAGCTTTTAATTTTAAGCTGGACTCTGTAGGGGCCGTTTGATAAAGCTTAGAGAAATTTTTCAATTGCAGCTGCTGGATTTGGGTCGGCCTCCTTTGGGAAAATGGCAAAAGATAAATCTGTAGTTTTTCATAACATACTAGAAAACTTCAGAGATTTTAAACATTAAGACCTATTGGAAGCAAAAGGATTTTTTGGTAGCCCCTTTTCTTGACTACCTTCCCCCATCCAAACTCTCTCTCTCTCTTTCTTCATTTTGCTTTGAAAGAAGGTTTAAATGTTCATGCTGTTAAAATAAAGGAACAGTGAATCAGCATATCCTATTAATGTAAGACATTTCTTTTTAGATAAGAGCTGTGTCTTTTATCTGCTGTATTTAGTGTAATTCTTCTGAAGTTTCATAGAGAAAATAGCAAGATACTATTTAAAGTGTTTGCTTTTTTGAATTTGTTTTCAAATATACTTATTAAATAATTTTATTGGCCATATCTATTTTCTAATAAAAGCATAGCATAGTGAATGCTCCCCAGCATGCCTTTCTATGTTGAAAAAAAATGCACAAGCAATACAAAGGATTTACATTTTGTGACATTATTATCAAAATCATTAAGACATACTTGAAAACACAGCCCTGTACAATATTTTTATGATGAAACTGTAGGAAAAATTCATCTCTATTGTTATATTTACCTAAGATAATGTGTTCAAATAATATAGCTCAGGTAAGAGGATTTTTATGAGCATGTTATAAATTCTGTGTCTTAAGAGCATACATTGAAATTATGTCTGTAGTATCCGTGTGTGTGTCTGTGTGTGTGTGTGTGTGTGTGTGTGTGTGTGTGTATCTAGCACAGCCTCACTTGCATTTGGGCATTACTTTATTGCACTGTAGGCTTGTGAAGATAAAGGATTAGATCTGATCTTTATCTTGTTTCCTAGGAAGCCAATTCACCCTTTGTGCCCAATAGATGATTTAAAGTATTCATTGTTAGAAAACGTTACCCTGACTCAAACATCAGACATGACTAGTGATGCTTATAAAGCCCCTCCCCAGTAAACCATTAACTACTGGGAAAAAATTAAATTTCCGATAATTGTTGATCCAACTTTTCAATGTTCTCCTACTAGGAACCCCACACTCCAGATTTCTTTGTTTCCATGAGTTCCATCCCCATGACACCCCATCCACTCCCTCTGCCTCCTGTTAGTCACATCACATGCCTGTGTGCTCCCTTCTGAGTAGCCTTCTTTCTTTCCACATGTACTGGGCACTATGGCCAATCACAGGGGCTGGATTCTCAGGGCTTTTGGATAAAGACACAGATGAGGAGTTCCCAAAAGATGGGGAAAGAGTTTTTATCTTGAAGTGGTGAAACACAAGTGGCAGCTGATAATGACCTAGTCCTTCAGCTTGATTTGGAAGACACCTGACTGAAGAGTATTGGGAGGGTGGTATAGAATTGATGCAAGAAAAAGTATGTATAAAATAAGGTGTGTATAAATAAGAGAAGTAACTTCTCTGTTTCTCAACTGAGTATGAAAGTGGAGGGTTTGAGAGGGAGGAAGAGAAATTGCTGAAAAAAAAAGTGAGTATATATATCAGTGTCTGAAGAAAGGCGAGTTCACCAAGCACCAGGTAATGCAATTGTCCTTAATAATAAATATCCTCATTTCCCTAGATTTCAAAAAGCTGCTCAGAGAAGCTCTGAAATGAAACAAGACCACGCTAATCTAGTGTGTTGGTGCCTTCAAGGCAATGGAAAGTCCTGCCTATGGGCTCTTTTCTCCATGCACGGGCACATATGACATCATGCTTGCAGGACTACATCTTACTCTCTTGCAAAAGGAAAGAATCAGGGCTAGTCTTCACCATTTGGGATTTGTGCTTCCTCAACATATATTTAGATTTTTATCTTTAGGAAGCAATTGGCTGAAAATAAATGATGTGTTCCCTGATTCACACAGAAAAGAGGATTCTAAAGGACCAGGGCCTACACAGATGAGGATGGCTGTTATTTAAAAAAAAAAAAAAAAAAAAGGAAAGAAAGAAAGGAAAAAAGGAAATAAGGAAGAGAAGGGAAGGGGAGGGGAAGGGAGAAGAGGGACAGGAGGGGAGGGGAGGGAAGGGGAGAGGAGGAGGGAATGAGGATAGTGGGGGAGAGAGAGACAGAGAGAGAGAGAAATAAGAAAGAAAGAGAGAAGGAAGGAAGGAAGGAAGGAAGGAAGGAAGGAAGGAAGGAAGGAAGGAAAGAAGAAAGAAAGAAAGAAAGAAAGAAAGAAAGAAAGAAAGAAAGAAAGAAAGAAAGAAAGAAGAGAGAAGGAAGGCAAGAAGGCAGAAAGAGAGAAAGAAAGAGAGAAAGAAAGAGAGGAAGAGAGAAAGAAAGAGAGAAAGAAGAAAGAAAGAAGAAAGAAAGAGACAGAAAGAGAGAAAGACAGAAAGGAGAGAGAAGGAAGGCAAGAAGGCAGAAAGAGAGAAAGAAAGAAAGAGAGAAAGAAGGAAAGAGAAAGAAGAAAGAAAGAGACAGGAAAGAAAGAGAAAGAAGAAAGAGAAAGAAAGAAAGAAAGAAAGAAAGAAAGAAAGAAAGAAAGAAAGAAAGAAAGAAAGAAAAGAAGAAAGAAAGAAAGAAAGAAAGAAAGAAAGAAAGAAAGAAAGAAAGAAAGAAAGAAAGAAAGAAAGAAAGAAAGAAAGAAAGAAAGAAAGAAAAAAAAAGATGTGGGGCTGTAGAAAAATCAGAACCCTTTTTATTGCTGATATGAATGTAAAATGGTGCAGCTGATGTGGAAAACAGTATGGCAGCCTCAAAAAATTCACAATAGAGCTACCATATGATCCAACAATCCCACTTCTGGGTACAGACTCCAGAAACTGAAAGCAGGATCTCAAAAAGATATTTACACACCCATGCTCATAGCAGCATTATTTGCAATAACAAAAAGGTGGAAGCAACCCATATGCCGACAACTGAATGGATAAACAAAACGTGGGCTATACATACAATCAAATGTTATCCTTAAAAAGGAAGATTCTGACACAGTCTACAACATGGATAAATCTTTGACACATTATTCTAAGTGAAATATGACAGTCACAAAAAGAGAAATACCGTATGATTCCACTTATATGAAGTTCCTAGAGTAGTCAGATTCGTAGAGACAGAAAATAGAACAGGAGTTGCAAAGGGAGGGAGAGAGGGAGGAAGGAATGGGGAGTTGGTATTTAACAGGTAGAGTTTGGTTTGGAAAGATGAAATAGTTCTAGAGATAGATGATGGTGATCGTTGCCCAACAATTTGAATGTACAATGTGAATGTCACTGAACTGTGAACTTAAAAATAGCTAAAAATGTAAATTTTGTATTATGTGTACATAACCACAATTTAAAAAATAAGGACCAGTACCACTACTCACTGGAATCTCCTGATAAAAAATCCATAAATCCAATATGAGCAGATCTTTCCATTCATGTCAATAAAAGTGCACCCAAAATGATAAGCCTTATTTAATACTATTGCTGCCTTTTCTTCTGTTTTATATTCTCTCTTCTGTTGTGTTCATCCTATTGCTTTGCCTAGATCTAGCAGTGAGAGAGGGCTTCTAGTCTTGTTCTTGACTCTGAAACAGATGTATCTAGAAGTTCACAGGGACTGGTTTCTAATAAGCTCCCCATTATGTCTGGGACATTTTCTTCTGTTCTTAATTTCCTATGAATTCTTATTAAGCATGAATAGTTTCTTCTATTACATTCACGGATCAAATTTGTTTGTTTCTCTTTGAGGATATCAGTATTCTTTGGCTTCATATAGCTTCGTTTTTTGATTACAAAGATTTTTAGGATATTCGCATGACCTCACACTTAAAAATAAGCTCGAGGTTTAATAATTTGAAAGTGCTTTCAATTAATCTCAGTAGGTCAGATGTCCTCATTTACTGTGTCGTAGAATTTTAAATGAGCCCTGAGCATTTTGTCACAAATATACTTTTCTTTCCTTTTTATTTTGTTCTTGTGTCTATGTCTGGTAGGTCCCGCCTATTATAACTTTAGTTTTCCTATCATCAATTCACAAATAATTTAGAGTTCTTTCACCCAAGATCAGATCAGGCCTTCTGGAAAGGAGAGAACTGTCACTTATGACTCTATGCATTTGTTTTTAAAAAGGTTTCAAGGTGTTATTATTATAACTAGTTTGTTGCTATTTTTCAGTTTTATTCAATATCAATTATTTCAGTATTAAGTGGTGTCAGTTCAAATTAAAATTAAAATATTATTTATATGAAATACTCTTCACAATTGAGCTGGCAATACTGTCAATAGTTAAATTTTCATTGTCATTAGAATGTTTGTCACATAAATAACTTCTTTTTTTTCTTCATTTCCTACTGTTAATTTTGGCAAAGACTGAAGTAAAGGTACTGTTTGAAAGAACATAGCTCTCCTAAACAAGCCAGGCTTTGAGAAGCACCATGGTGCCTAGTTACATGCCTGAAATTTGTTGCCTGATCATTTGACCCTGAGTCCTGCTTTTATTACATCAATCACTCATTCAACTCCTTTTTTCCTCAAAAGATTTTTTTCGGTGTTCATAAACTCCTAGTTGTGAAACATGAGTGCTTGTGGAGAACTTTCATTATAGGGCACTTTGTTTAGCAGGATGAGATGTTGCGTTTTTCACATTTCTCTGTCCACACATCTTTATGGTTTATTTTAAAAATGCTAAAATGGGATGAGTCTTTTACTCCCAAAAATATAATAATAGAACCTGCTTCAGTCTAAAAAGATTTCATTTTGCTTATTTTAGATTACATACATTGTATGCTATTTCTATGCTACTTTAATCTGCATATACTACTTTCATAATTAAAAATAAAAAGTTATGTGACTAAATATAGCCTGTTTCTCTTCAAACCCAGACTAAATGCATGTAGATATAGGCTACATGCATGGCTTATAGGATTTACTGATTAATATAAGATCTGCTTCTTTTTTTTTTTTTTTTTTTTTTTTGAGACGGAGTTTTGCTCTTGTTGCCCAGGCTGGAGTGCAATGTCCTGATCTCAGCTCACTGCAATCTCTGCCTCCCGGGTTCAAGTGATTCTCCTGCCTCAGCCTCCTGATTAGCTGAGATTACAGGCATGTGCGACGATGCCCAGCTAATTTGGTATTTTTAGTAAAGGCGGGGTTTCTCCATGTTGGTCAGGTTGGTTTTGAACTCCCAGTCTCAGGTGATCCACCCACCTTGGCCTCCCAAAGTGCTGGGATTACAGGCATGAGCCACCACGCCCAGCCAATATAAGATCTTCATGACTTCACACAGGTATCTCCAGTTCTACTCTTTTAACCAAAATCTAGTCAATGTCTAACTTTCTATTGGATGTTCTACTTGAAATGTTTAACATTTCTTCCTCATACATGCACCAAATTGTGTGCTTCTTCCCCAACCAAATCAGAAAATCTCTCCCTGCCAGTGGCACAACCGTGATGCTAGTCTCCACATCTGGGGCCATCTCATCTCCAGAACTCACGTTAGTCTATCATTAACCTTGTTTTGACTGCCCACTGAGAGCCAGGCTCTTTTTGTCTCTGAAATTTCTGAAACATTCCTTTTTCTCATTTCTGTTGTTATTCTATTTCAGGTTCTCATTATCTGTCACCTGATAACTGCAACCATTGACTTGTTTGCACTCTCTTGCCTCTGCTCCTTCCGGCCACATATACACACCCCAGCAGACAGCAAGCCCACAGCTGTCTAAGCAGATCTTGAAAAGGTCTCCTTCACTAAGCCATGCTACTGCCCAGAAATACTCATTGGTTTACATTCTACCACCTCAGCTCATTTACTTAATCACTAGACATTTATTAAACATCTGATATACCCATTAAGACTCTTCACAAGCTGGCTGCCTATCCTTCCACCTTGTTCCCATCACTATACAGTGCATAATATGGGTCCATCCCATGACCGTGGCAGAATCATTCTTTCATTCACACCATCTCCTATACTCTTTCTTCATCTCTAATCCTCTCCTTTCTGATTTCCTTCAAACAAAATTATTTCTATCTTTGACATCAACAACTCTCCTGAAAAACTAGTCAGTTCACCCAATTTCATATTTACTCTTTACTCTTGAGCACAATTTCTTGCCTACCAATTTATGAGCTCTTTCCAGTGAAAGTCCATGTCTTCCATTCTTCTGTTACCCCTTTGGGGGTGATTAGAGTGCTTTACATGCTGAAGAAACATGTTGGTCGATTAATTACATAGCTCCCTTCCATCTGCCTACTGTATGCACTATGAAACAACCTAGAGGGCTTTATTCATAACTATATGTACTTTAGCTACTTCAGGAAAAGCAGAGACAAACAAATAAGGTTAATCGTTATTGAATAGGAACTGATTGTCTTAAGGAGAGAGAATGCAGCCAGCTAGCTCCCACGGAAAGTCATTTGGCCATATTTCTAAGAAGTTTGGCACCCTCCCAAAATAAGGTACACTCTGGTAGACTATCATGCCTGGTATGAAAAAACATTTTGGAAGCTTGGAAGTAGGGTACCTCTGATTATTTGCAAATTTAAGATCAGAAGTGTCTATAAATATTTGCATTGATAGGGTGGGTGGGATTGTTGGAAATCTTCCTTAATTAGAATCTTGGCCTCGCATCCCTCGATGATTTGCATGAGCAGACCCTGTCAATATGTTCCCAGAGAGTATAGTAAAAAAAATAAATAAATAAAAAAATTCCAAAAAAATACAGGAATAAAAATCAGAATTGCATTTCCTGCCTGGATTAAACGAGGGGAGACTTGAAGGGTGGGAGTTGCCCTCGCCTTTGGCCATGAGACAATTGTATCAGAGTGTTCTGTTTTGTTCTGGCTGGATAGTGTCTACTTATCAAAAGCAGGAAATTGCATTTTAACTTGGATCTGTAGGATGCTGGGGAGGGGCTGATCTGGTTAGGAGGGTGGAGCTGGGAGGAGGACTGTGGCAGAGAACAGTCAGTACTAGACCGTCATAGGGCTCGTGGCCATAAAGAGATTGGCCAGGATGGAAACTGCATTTAGGGGGAAAAAAGACATGAGTTGAAGATAAGAGCAAGTTTGTCTTCTCCAGATGTGAAAAAAATCGAGGAGTTATTTCTCTGATCTGGTGGGAACACTGCTCCCACTATAGAGTTGTAGCATCCTTCCCAGCTACATAATATGAGCGCTGATTCAGTTAAAGCCCTGAAGAGGAAATAAGCGCAAAGTTTTCTGATGCCAGATTACAGGCATCATTGATATTGAGATAGGAATATCTACATGCCATGAAAGAGCCTGGGTAGGGGGAAAATGAAAGGAAAGCATATTTTGTGAGCAGTCTTTTGTTTGTGTTCAGTTTATAATGAATGTGGTGAGAGATTTGAGGACTAATTTTAGCTAATGAAAAGACAATGAGAGCTATTAGGTAATTTTAATATGCAGAAATATGAAAGCAAAATCACATTTATTCACTCTTCTGTAAACAAAAGCAAATAAATACTAATTGGACATTTAGCAATTAAAATTCGATCTAATAGCATGCATAAAACTAGTTGATTCTTACCTTTTAAGTAGGTGTTCAGAAAGCACGGGATTCATCCATTTTTCAAGTAAAAGATGTGTGTGTTTTTGTGTATGTGTGTATGTTTCCCAAGGAAATGAAAATGGCAACAACAGGGTTTAAATATAAAAGACTTGGCGCGTGCACACACACACACACACACACACATGCACACGCACACACACAGAAATGTGGAATCTGTTAGAAACACAACCAACATGAAAAAATATGACTAAAATTATAACTGAAAGTCTACACTGGAAGTTTTTCTTCTTAGACTTTTTATTCTTTTATATTCTTGTAACTCAGGCCACATTATAATTATCATTCTGACATTATATGTTAGTGTAAATAATAAATTAAATACGCAAAAACACTATGATATTTTTCTAAATCTTGGTTGCTTTATTTCTGCTTGTTATTATAAGTCTTTCAATAAGAAAACCACCAGAGTTTTTTTAATGTTACTGTAAATGATATTCCATCTTCTATAATAACATTAAAGAATCAAATCAGAAAATAAACCAATTCAACTAAAGGTTTATCTTCATTTGGAAAGTTTTATATTTGAGAATGGTGTACACAGACTTGGAACCAGATATTTACTAGATAGACTTTGCAGAGAATATTTAATATAAAAAATATAGACAGAGGACATTTTGAAGGTAGAATCAAAAAAGAAAGAGCAGAGAGAGAGAGAGAGAGAGGCCTTCCTAGGATTTAAAGTAGCTTTAGTGTCATTTTAAAAATGTTAATGTTTGTAAATTTACTTAATTACAATGTTAAAGATACACGAATCCATTTCGTATTGTAACACCTATAGCAAGTAAAACCAATATTAACTTTGTGGTTATTTTAAGTGTGTTTCGTTGGAAATGCCTGGGCTTGCTTTATTTTTTTAATCTACTTAGATCCCAAACTGCTCTGGTTAAAACATAGTTAATGTACCAACTGCCATTAGCCAACTGTCATAAGGCTCAACTCCCAACCGTCGACAAGCTTCATTTAACTAATTTGAGAAGTAGAAGTTTGAATTTTTTTTTCCAGGAAGGTAGCTTGTTTCCTTATTTCCTGTCAAGAGAGCCAAGTCCTGTGACCTATGGTTAAAAGGGCTCTTTGTAATTAAGACAGGGAGTCTCCAAGTGAACAGTTCTCACAGTAGGAGGGAAAAATTAAAAAAAAAAAAAAAAGAAAAAGAAAAAAAAGAAGAAAAAGCATGACACTGCTTAACGAAGTAATCGGAGCCCAGCCAATGCCGGTGGGCGCCCGCCGAGCCATCTCCGCCGTCACTGGCTCGGTGTCCACTTTATGGAGCGCGGAGTCTATTAAGACCTTGGCGAGTGGTGGTGGTGCTCCCTCCGCAGTGCCTGCGCACAGACAACCAGAAACCGATCAACCGTGTTATATCAATAACATTCTCACACCAGGTTGTGTAAATTGATCTTTTACAATTTCTCTCGGTGACAGTCTCTGTAACCAACAAGATAAATCATTCCTCCTGTGGCTTTTTTATTGATTGCTGAGACCTGTATAAAAATTACACTGCTCAAGCTGTGAAGTGAACATCCTCATAAAAGAAGACTTTTTATTTACAATCAAGATATGTTTGGGCCCAGATCAAGTGCAGATATACTAGCTCAGAACTACAAGAACAGTGAAATTTAAAGACTCAGAGAAAACTAAAAGTTACAAAGAAACACTCCCCACCACCATAAACCAGCCATCACAAACTTTAAGACTACACACAATGTACCTCAAATTAAGATTACTATTTTCTTTTAAATAAAAAGATTTACACATTTGATTTTAAGGTTAACAGTCAATAGAAAGCCATCTGCTAAAAACAAGAAAGGAAAACTGCCACAACCAAAATCACCTTTGCAATGGATTTTATAAATGAATACAAACTGTATCCTAGTTCTTGTTATAATATTAAACACAAGAACCTAAAGTCCTTTTTACCCTGTCAAGAAAGCTTTGGACAAAATAATAGGACAACATGCACCCCAAAGATGAGACTTGGTCTTTTTTTTAAGAAGCTTAATTAACATTATTTTTCCATCATGAAAACATCTTTAGTTCTGTTTTAAGAATAATTTAAAATTCTGAAGTACTTAGAATTTTTCAAATGTAGTTTAAATATAGACAATTGATATCTTTCAACATTTTATACAAATCATATATTGGAATATAAACTTTCTTTTCAATTCTAGCTTTATATTCTATTAAAGGAATAAACACATTTTCAATTCAAAAACACTGTTTTGAGAAGAGTTTTAAAGTTAAAAGTCTGTGCATAAGTATCCCTGAAACTTCTTGAAGTTTCCCTTTGGGTGCGCAATTTTGAATCACCTGCTAATAAATGTGGTCGCTTACGGCCTTAGCTCCAGAATTCACTTTTTTGAGAAAGTGCAAAGAAACGCTGAATCTTTTTGCATCATCTCATAAGAGGAGTTAATGATGTTTATAAAATAGAGAGAATTACCCTAAGTTACTGCCTCCTAAAATCACTTTCTATGCATGCCCTGTAGGCGGGTATTGTGTTTCAACTCAAATAGCATTTCACAGACCTAAGAATCTGAGCGTAGCTTTTTGTATACATCTAAGCGCCAGGACAGAGATAGTCCTTTTTGTGCCTTCCCCTTGAGCCTTTGCCCGGTTTCTCTGAAGCTGTGCTCTTTATTTGCAGTTTTAGAGAAGGCCCTTTCAACGCAACAGGCCGCTGGAGGAGGGGGAGAGAGAAGGGCTGTCTGGGCAGTGTCCTCACTTTGTTGGCCAGGAGGAAAAGTGAGAGCGTGGAAGTGTGGTGTTCAGGCTGCTTCACCTCTCTGGGAGGCATTTTCACTGGGAAAGAACAGCAGCAACAGGCACAGTGGGGCAAAGAATACGAAAGGGAAAAAGATCAACTGGCTCCTTCTAGGAGCCAGGCTGGAAAAGAGATTGCTACACTGCGGATGGCTCCTGCTTATGAAGGCAGCCTGTGCCAGGGCTGATCGCCCTAGGCCTGCTTGACAGCCCCTCCCGCTTCCTTCCTGCTTTCTCCACGTGGCCGCAGCCCTGGCCCCCGGGAGCGCACAGTTCAGCCCCGGTTGCATCAGGACACTTCTTGCCTCTCCTGTGCACAGAGCTCTCCTGTGCCCAAGTTCGCCGGCTGTCTGGCTCTTTGTAACTCTCGATTTAGGAGTGTGTGTGTGTGTGTGTGTGTGTGTGTGTGTGTGTGTGTGTATGTGTGTGTGTGTGTTGGTTTGGTTTGTTTTTTGTTGTCGTTGTTGTTTTGAGACAGGGTCTCACTCTGGGGCCCAGGCCTGGGTGCAGTGGCTCGATCACAGCTCCCTGGAGCCTCGAACTCCTGGGCTCAAGCGTTGATTTAGTTCTTCGTAAGGCGCTGTGGAGTCTTCCCCCAGCGTATTTCCTATGGGGCTTGACAGCCGCCACCAAAACCCCAGAAGAAACTACCCCAGGAGGTGCAGGGTCTGGAGTTTGGGTTTGGGTGTTTGAGTGGTGGCTCTCTCCCACTTCCTCGCGTGGGAATGCGATGTCCCTTGAGCCCCACTCGGTGGCACATCCTCTCCATTTCTCCTCGCCTGCGACTGTGACAAGCCTGCGGCCGCACATTGTCAGCGATTGTGGGAAAGGGCCGCGAACCTTTCCGCCGCTCCAGGCCGCCCTAATGAGGGAACAATCGGGCTACACGGCGCTGGCGGCGGGGTCAGGCGCGGCGTCCCGCACAATGGGCGCGGCGCCCGAGCCCCTGACAGCGCCATAAATTGGCCGTGCAAAGCCGAGCGCTAGGTGGTCCCCCCTGGAGAAAAGAGCCGCCGCCGAAGGCGCGAAAAGGCGAGTCCGGGAGCCCGCCAGGGAGCGAGTGGCGCGTTTTCCAGATCACCTTGTTGGAACTTAGCGTAGCAGAGGTCAGACGAGAGGGACAATAGCAGGGTCCCTGGGTGAATTCCAGGAGGGAAGCTGAGCCCGGCTCGCAGGTCGAGCTGAATGAATGGGGTGGGAGCTGAAGTCGGGGAACCCAGGGGGCCCCAGAGTCAGAAGGTCGCGGGGTCTCAGAGCTGGAGCCCCAGGAAGCTCAGGCCAAGGCCCCCACCCTTGCCCCGGAGAGAAAGGAAAGGCCCCCGGCCTGAGGGAGAGATTTCTGCTGCTCTCAGTCGGTTTTTCCCTCACTTTGTTTCTTTCTTCTTTATCTTGTTTTTTCTTTTTTAATATATTTTAGTACAGATCTTGTCAGACGGGGACAAGATGAGAAAATCACTAGATGTGGGTGTTGTTTCTCATGGAAGACATACATATAATGCAAAGTACCTTTTGAAGTGTTTTTATTTTAAACCAGAACAGTTTTCTAAGGGGAAAAATGATTTTTTTTTCGATTTCAGAGAAATAAATGACATAAGGTTGCTCTTTCTGGTTTTTATTTAGCGTCAATATGCTCTTTTTTTTTTTTTTTAATTTCTCCAGGGAACAGACAGAGAAATAGAGGGAGAGGGAGGGCTGGAGAGAGAGGGACTCTTACATGAGGCTTTCAGTGAGCTTTTAACTGGAAAAAAAAATGTATGTTAAAAAGAGTTAGACAAAATAACACCGATAAATGTAGCCAGATATCTGGTTTTCATAGGGTGATTCAGGAGTTTCTGTTTATTGCAGGCTTGGAGCTGCCAAACTCCTTAGCCAGTCATGTTCTCCCCAGACTCATGAATTTCAATCAAATGAACCCGAAGAGTTGATTGCTAGACATGGTAACTATTTACCTCTGAAACTGTGCACGTGCTGAGGTTGAAGGAATTTCTCTTTTTCTTAATTATTTTGGAGGTCAGAATATGACCATGTAGAGGACAAAGAGTTGAACACAGGCCAGGTGATGAGCGTGGGGGTGATTTACAACTACCCTAAGCAAGAACACATTCTGCTGGGTGCTGAGCCTTTGAGGGCACCCCGAGCCCCATATCCTCTTTAAGATTTCCAAATCACATCGCACAATGACTCGCACAAGGCCCAAGCTATGCTGTTAAAAATGAGAAGAGCTGGGCGCGGGGGCTCACGCCTGTAATCCCAGCACTTTGGGAGGCCGAGGCAGGTGCATCATGAGGTCAGGAGTTCGAGACCAGCCTGGTCAGCATGGTGAAACCCCGTCTCTACTAAACATACAAAAATTAGCCAGGCATGGTGGTGCATGCCTATAGTACCAGCTACTTGGGAGGCTGAGGCAGGAGAATCACTTCAACCGAGGAGGCAGAGGTTGCAGTGAGCCAAGATTGCGCCACTGCACTCCAGCCTGGGCGATAGAGGGAGATTCCATCTCAAAAAAAAAAGAGAGAGAGAGAGAGAGAAGAAAGACAGTGTTTATAAAGCCTGCCTTCCTGGTCTACCCCACTGGGGCTGGACAGTTCGATTTCCACAGCTCCAAGGTACAAGGTGCAAGAGTTAATGTGGTTGATTGGTCCCTAGCCTCAGCGAGAAGTGAGCAGAGGGGACACAGGCCAGTGATGTTGCTTGTTCAACCTGATTCCCTCCACCGTCCCAGAGGCCGGGGAACCTCCACCCCCCGCCACCCCACAGGCTTCCTCCTTTGTTGGGTAGAGAGGAGGTAGCCACACACAAAAAACGGGGTGGTGGGTAGGTAGGGAAGAGGGAACTACAAATAATCCAAAGAGGTGGCTAGAAAGGCAGAGAGGACATGATATGAGAGAGAATTATATGCTTTCATATAAAAGGCATGAGCCACTTGACTTAGGGTAATCTGAAGGAGCTTTTGTTTGTTTGATTGATTTTCCTTTTTTATTATTCCCTGAAATCTGAAGCCTAGGGTTGCCTAAAAGATGGTGGGTTCTTCTAATCTCCAGTTTTTCCTGAGGTAGGAAGAACATCGTGGAATAAGGAGAAGGAGATATGAGTAGCCTCTCCAGGAAGAATGTGACTGAATATTCTTTATACAAAACCACAAAATTAGATAAATATGTATTTAAGTGTTATTCCTGAAAGCTGGAGAAAGAAATCTTACTTCTAAGGTAAGTCGGATTAAGTTTCTCTGTTAATCTGATTGTTTGAATACACGTGACTTGCTTCCTGAGGGTGGGTAAGAATTGATAACTTCTTGGAGCAGAGGGTTACTAAAAAACCATTTGGAGGCAAAAAGAACATGGTATATGTTCTAAATTAGGGTCCTAAGTTAAGTTGAACAACAATTCTGTTCATATCTTTCATGTTCTTTCCAAAGATCCCTATTAAAATTACATTTTTAAATAATTTACATAAAAGAGAAGCTTAAACTGTGTCTTTTAAAATGTAGGGAAACTATCCACAAACAGTATTCTAAATAGGACAAACACAAAATTTCTTTAAAATGGAAAATGGGGGCATGAGAGAAGGAGGAGATAGGAATTTCTAAGTTATAGCATGTTATTCTTTCTGAATACAGAATTGATTTTGACATCCACAAAATCAATATGGAAACATACACACAACATGCAAAGTTCCCAAACTCCCCCCAGAATCTTATCTTGAAAACAATACTAGTCCACACTTTAAGAAAACATTGCAAAGGATAATTCATTCTGTTCTTTGATTACTTAAAGCTGGAAAATCCTTTTCCACTAATAATCTGTTATTTCAACAGTTTAATTAGCATAGTTTTATATTATTTAACAGTTTTATAGTACCTGGAGTGGTTAAAAAACTTGTAGTGCCAAAATAAATTTAAAGGATCACTTGGAATTAATATCCCTACAGACTTTGCATTGTACACTGTTTAGTCACTCTCAACAATTACAAAGACTTTGAAATCACAGCACTTATTTGTGATACCATTAATATTTCTTCTTCACCTCTTATTATGTAAACATAAGTGAGTGTACAAAAGTACATAGTCTTCCTTTTCACTTGAGTGCATTTCCCATTCCCTAAGGGAAAAGATAAGATACACTTTTGGATTCTTCAATGATGCCATTCAATTGTTTTCCATGTAAAAATCTTCAGTGATTTCTCTGTTTCCCACCTATTTCCAAGTTGTTGGAATAGTACATTAAGTAAGGGAAGGAAAAAATAGAAGAAAAGATATTATTATTCTAACCTTGTATTATAAGCATGTCACATGTTCTTAAAGAATTGTTTAGCGAAGGAATAAGAAAATGTGATGCTTGGAAGAAAGAACACACTGCCGAGAGGCCTTGTTGCTGAGTGTGCTGAACAATAGACAACCTCTAAGGATGCTCGCCTGCAATTCTGGTTCTGCCATCAATTCACTGTATGCCTTTGGGTAAGTCACTTAACCTTTCTGGGTCTCAGTTTCCCCATGGGCAAAATGGTGGTTATTATAATAACCCTCTTACCAGTATTTTGCAAAGAACAATGATTACAAATGAATGCAAATCATCTTGTCTGTGTTAAGAATGACATACAAGTGCTAAGAAATAGCATAAGCTTGTAGTTCACAATACACTTTTCCAGAAACAACAGGTAGATGTTGCAAGCATAGAATGATAACAAGAATTAGGGACCACCAAGCCAATGACAACCAAGGGAATCCTTTAGAAAGAATTCTTGAGTCACTGGACAAAAATGGCCAAGTGGGAAAGGAGAATTAACTCTCATTTTTTAATTTAAATTATTATCAGAAGTAATGTTGGTGTAACAAACCATAACATATACTTAGTTTGAGTTAGTTTAAAATTCTTCTAGAAATATTGATTGAGCGTCACATGTTTTCTATGTGGAAAGCAAATACACAACTTAGAGAAGGTATTTCACGTAAAAAAAAACAGGATGTCTTGTTTAGGATTCATAATGCGTATCTTGTTCTGTAATGCAAGAAGATTTCACAGGCAGCTTTTTAAGAGAATGAAAGAACATGTAATCATTAACTAAAAATGTTCAGTAATGCTTTACTTTAGTTTGGACCCAAGTGGAGCAGTCTTTATTTGTACTGTATTTTTTAATAAAATTGAATACTTGACATGCAATAACCTATGCTTTTGCATCCACATTTACTTCTGAAGAATCAAAATTTTCAGGTTTAAAAACAAGTTATATCTAAAAGCATGCTCAAAGTCATATACAGTCATGTATTCTTTTTAATTAAATCTCAAAGATGAAAAAATGACAAATGAAGAGCATATAATACGACAGCAAAAGTTTAATAGCCTACACACAGACAGAATTATTGCAAATCAATAAGACAAACAAGTCAGTAGGAAAAGACAGTTGGAATGAACAAGCAATTAGAAAAAATAATAAATACAATGTCTAACTCACATAGGAAAAAGTATTTAATCTAAATAATAAACTAACATTAATAATCTGTGCTATACCTCAGGTGGTAGATGAATACATTGATACTTTCTGAAGAAACAACCAGAAGTAACTATCATACACTATAAAAAGTGCTGTGCCTTTATCCCAACCACTTCATTTCTTGGAATTTGTGGTTAAAAAAAATCATCATTATTATTATTACTGTACCCTAAGATTTAACTATAGGGATAAATATTACAGATCATTACATTGAGTAAATGGAAACAATTCTAAGTGTGCGACACTGGAGCAGTTGGTTAAATACACTATGATATATGTATACCATGCAATGTTATAAAGCTGATAGAAAAGATGCTGTGATGGAGAGGAATGAAATATCAGGCAGGATAGGGTAGCATATGCTGTAATATAACAAAAACACAAAAATGTTAGAGGCTTATAACAACCAAGATTTAGTGCTCATCATATTCCAGGTCCCTCTTGGCAGCAGGGAGCTCTGCTCCGCCTCCCCTCACTGTGTGACCCAACAATACAACAGCCACCAAATCAAACATGGCTGCACTGCAACAGAGTCAAACAGCGCTCCAGAGCTGCCCTCCCCAACCTAGTAGCCACTGGCGCATGTTGCTATTGAGTACTTGAAATGGGGCTTGGGTGAATTGAGATTGCTATAAGTGCTAAATATACACCTGATTGCCAAGACTTTGTCCAAATAACAATAGTAATTATAAAAGGATATAAAATAACCTCAATACTTTTATATTGATTTCATGTTGAAATTATATTTTAAATATCTTATGTTAAAGAAGATATACTGTTAAAATTAATTTCACCTGTTTCTTGTACATTTTTAATGTGTTACTAGAAACTTTAAAATTACACACCTGACTCAAATCTGTGGGAGTCACAGTGCTCTAGAGGGTCTTGCACTAGCAATTGAATGCTGCACCTCATTGGCTAGAATCAGTCACATGACCACACCCAATCTCAGGAAGGCCAGAAAATGCAATCCCACAATGCAGCTGGAAGACAGCTAATTGGAAATCAATGCTGAGACTTACCAAGAAATGCTATAGAAAGAGAAAGAGGCAGGGGGCCGGCAGGGGCCAGAACAAATTTTGGAAAGTATATTTAAGATCATCTGGGTTAAATACGTGTTACTTGACATCCAAAAATTTACTTGGATAGCCCTTGAGAATACCTCCAGGATCTAAGCAGTCAACCTCTAAAGCAACCATTAATAAAATGGAGTCATGAGACTGCCTTAGAACAGCTTGTGGAGAAAGAAATGTCTCGCATATCACAATAGCGTGGACAAAGAAGAAGATCAGCAACAATTTGGGCAAAATACATACACACACGCACATACACACACACACACACAAAGACAGACATTCGCTAACTTTGGTTTGCTATTGAGCTGCTTCTTATCTGGGCAATTCTACATAGTACACTCTAGGATACCAAGCAACTATTTGGGCAAAATACACACATACACATACAAACACACACACACACGCACACACACACATACACAGGCAGACATTCGCACACTTTGATTTGCTATTGAGCTGCTTCTTATCTGGGCTACTCTGTGTAGTACACTCCGTGGTGAGAAGCAACAGAGATTTATTGATTGATCAGTCAGTGAGTATTGTTCTCCTGAGAAAAGCTGAGAGGTCGGCAAATGTACGCAAATGTGCAGGTATGTCCCTAAGTATTGAAAACCCTGAAATACACACTCCAAAAACTACACCATCATTGTCACTGGACACCGGAATCCCATGTGATTTTAAATTCTTTTCCCTTATCTTTATTTTCAGATCGTCTACAAGACATGAATGATGTTCAGAACTACTTGTCATGCCCTTTGCTTGGGGCTGAAAACAAGATGCAGTCACACAGATTTCAATGGCGTGTGTACTCTAGAGGCAGGCTGCCTGGGATCAAAATGCTTGCAGTATAACCATTGACAGTTTCCATAACTTATCTCTTCCCAGGTTAATCAACCTGTAAAATGGGGTAATATCTGCTCCTCCCTCATAGGGTTGTGCGTAAAAATCTGATGAGATTATAGGTGTAAAACAGTGAGAACCCACAGAAACCTTTCCATAAATGCTACCTATTATTATTAAATTCTAGCTTTCTTTCAGTTTTCAAATTTAAAGTAAAGCCTAAAATCAGCTGAGATATACTCCAATCTCCAGCTAATGTTTGGAGAAGCATTAGTAGTATTCCCTTCATCTTTCCTCATCCGCTCCTTTTAAAGAACTCTAACTGGGAACATGCATTTATTTCCCTCATATCTGTACAAGCCATTGATTTGGAAATACAAAGACTTTCACATTTTTGCTGCTCTCTCTCCTGAATTAACACTCCACTTCTGAATTTAAGGCAGCAAAACTCCATTCAGTGTTTTAAGAGTGGGTAAAATATATAGAAATGAGAATAGCTTTGACAAGTTAACATCAATGTCAATGAGACTAGAGAAATAACATTCTGTATATGAGTGCTTTTCTTCTAAACCATCTTACCAACTTTCAAGTGATTAGACAATTTTGTTTCATTCCCTTCAAATTTACAAATTAATATTTTTAAGAGATGGAGTTAATAACCAGTTAAAAACTATAAAGGCTTCCTCAATTGAAGTTCGGAGCTTTGCCATCTAAAACTGACTTAGAGTTACAATAAAAATAGCAATATCATGCAATACTATATTTGTATTTCTCAGTTCAATTGCTTTTTATTTTCAAACAGTATGCAACTAAGACATGCCTGAGTGAAGTTTCCTAGGAGCCAAATAATTAATCCAACATTTATCTGAAATGCTGAACTAACTTGCATAATTCTTCAAATGAATATCACACCTTCAATGGGGATATACAAATTGTTTCAACCTGAGGCTTGAAAAGATGTGTCATAAAGCATTCGATTTATCAAGAACATGTTGTAATTTGTTGCATTTGGAATGTAGCTATCTAACTTCCCGAATATTTTAATAAAATACCTGTAAAATTACACAATCAAAACTATACCTCCACCGAGCAAAGTGACAGAGATGGTACTAACATTAACAAAAGGTAAGAGAATGGTAAATGATTCTAGCTGTTTCTCTACTCTCTGTATTCTTACAGTGAAATCAAGAGCTGAAAGAGATTCTAGGTTTAAAATTCAATTAAAGCAAACACTTTTGACAATTATTTTACTATTTGATGTAAAAAAATAGATTTTTTTGTCTAGTGCTTTAGTTCTTTGCCTCTTTTTAATTTTTTCTAAGTATGGTTTTATTTTAAAGTTCCACTGAGGCAATATACATATGCCAGGCAGAAAATGCAGATATTAAGGGATTTTATTCATAACAGGCTAAATTTGTCTCTTGTGAAAGATAAAAACACTTTAAAGTTGATGAGTCTATGATTTTAAGTAAAATCCTCATTCAAATGTGATTGCTTTATAGGTTTAACTCTGGTCAGAGTAATTTGTGTTCTTTCTATATATTACTCCAACTATAATAAAGCTGTTTATGCAAATGTGAAATTGTTGCTATTGCAGAATCTTTCCAACCATGTAAGGTTGTAATGTTAAATTCCCATTCACAATCAAAATTCCACATATTTACAACCTGCAAACATCCAAAATTCACACTTCAACATCTGTGTGGCTGCCAACTTCTACTGAAATCTATAGCATGCTTTTTTAGAAGTGGAGGAAAAAACAATAAAAAACCTGAGGTAAGTGCAAATCAATAATGATGCTAAATATTTACCAAATGTTTGTTATGAAATATATTTTATTAATTGATAACACTTAGAAACTGATTAGGGATGCAAAAGCCTTAAAAAGTTTGCAGAATTTTTATAGCAGACTGTGGCTCATGAATTTAAAGCATGCCAAAAACACACGACATGCACAATTCTCCAACAGAGCCTTTAAAGTTTTTTCATTTGCAATATTCAATTTCTCCAAATTCCTTTTATTATATTAACTTTGAAATTGTTCTGATAATGAATATTGTTGCACTCTTAATAAAACGTTTATCTTCACATATTCTGTCTCATTGAAAAAGTCAAAAGTTCTATCATATCTAGTATGCTAAATACCTTCAAAGTAAATCACTTAAAATAATGTATAATATTTTCCCAGATCTTTTAAAAATAGTTTAAGTAATGTTTCATGTTTCTGCACATGTTAACTGGATTATGAATTAATATTTTAATGGATTATGAATTATTAAATAGTATCCATAGAAAACCCAATTTCTTTTCGGACTGTTTGTTTATCACATCTGTTATTCCTTCAACCGTATTCTGGTCCCTCTGAATTTGGACGTATTTGAGGAAGGCGATGGGTTTTGCGGGGAAAGTGAGTAAAATGGTAGGCTTCTCCAACACAAGAGCCAGTTGCTGCCTTTTGGAGGAAAAGGAATTACAAGTTACACACAAAAATTGACTGTGTGCTACTCTGCCGCACATCTGGTCACTCTGGAGGGTCTTACTGTGTTGTGGTGCTTGCGCCATGACATCCTCAGTGACTACGGCTCTCTCTGGAATCTCTCTATTCTCTAGTCTGTTCCCTACAAGACTCAGATAGAGACACCTCCTCCATCAGGGCTGCCTTGTCTAATATCCCATACTTAAACACTGTATTTCAAGGACAGCTATCATTTCCCCTGAATAGCATGTTGTAGTCTTATTTCTGCCAGTAAGTCTGTGTTGCCCTTCACCATGTGGACTTTCTGAGCCTCAGTTTGCTCATTTGTAAAACATGAATACATTATAGTAATAAGTAACATCTTCCTTGTTATTTGGCCATTATTGCTTTTGTAAATTCCACTGCACCTCCTTCACTCACGAGTAATTTTTGTATAAATGACTAAATGCACATGGAATATTCAGACAAGGAAGTTATATCACTGCATTCTGCTGATGCACAGTTTTGTTATGTTTTGTTTTGATTTTTTTTTTTTTGGTTGTATCTTCCAACCAAGTAAAAATAAACACCACTGGGATGTTGAGGCCCAAAAGGTAAAATGCAGTAGAAATAAATAGAAGGCTACACATTTTAGTTTGAAAATCAGTTCCAGAGTACAGTATTTATACATCTGACAGGCGTTTGTATTAGGCACCTACTAGGTCTAGGCTGGGCTCTGATGACACAAAGATTTTTTTGCAAAAGTCCCCATATGTAATAAGCTCACAGGCTTACAGTATTGGCAAGAGGGAAGTGAGAGATGATGGACATTTAAAAAATACAGTACATATTTCAATCAATACTGTGAGAGACTTGAGTACATATTCTATGAGAGCACAAGAAACGGAGAAATTAATTTTACTGCTGGGAGGGTGGGTGCAGGTTGGGGAAGCCTGAGAGGATTCTGAAAGGGGAAAAAGTGGTCAGGCATTTGACTAGTAGTGGCTGCTAGCCTTGATTCACCTAGCTTCTCCCTAAGATAACTATGAAGATGGAGAAGGTAAGAATTCATACTATCACCAGCTAATAAGTTACAGATAGTAAGTTGCAGAGCCCATCAAGCCAGGGGCATCCTTGTTTTTTTTGTTTGGTTGGTTGTTTTTTTTTTTTTTGAGACGGAATCTTGCTCTGTTGCCCAGGCTGGAGTGCAGTGCAGTGGCACGATCTCAGCTTACTGCAAGCTTAGCTTCCTGGGTTCACGCCATTCTCCTGCCTCAGCCTCCCTGGTAGCTGGGACTACAGGCTCCCGCCACCACGCCCGGCTAATTTTTTGTATTTTTAGTAGAGAAGGGGTTTCACTGTGTTAGCCAGGATGGTCTCGATCTCCTGACCTCGTGATCCGCCGGCCTCGGCCTCCCAAAGTGCTGGGATTACAGGCATGAGCCACTGCGCCTGGCCGGGGCATCCTACTTTTAACCAGGAAACTATGCTGCCTCAGTCTAATAAATGACGGCATCCTGTTCCAGCTAAGCTTATTACACAATTGAGACACTGAGAGAACTATTAAATTAACAAAGCATTTTTTCTTCCAAGAAGTATGTAAATAAAATAGTATGATATTTTTGGCATTATGGCATTTTTATTGTCAAAAACTTGACTAATGTTTTACTGCATCTTTAGAGGAATGACCTAAACCATTTAGGATTGTTTTCTTTTAATCAATAAAGACTACTAAGGCACCCAGCAGCAGCTGTTATCTACTGCTAAACTCCCCCTTTACATGCTCTTCCATATAGAAGCTGTGACTATTCTTGTGCCAGGTATTCCCAAAAATCATGCCGAAAGTATGCTTTTAGATGTGCATGGAAAAAAATGTCCTAAGGAAGTACATTGAAATGTAGGGTGAAACTCTAGGAAATGTTTTCCTTTTGACCTTTCTATATATTTTAAATATTCTACCAAGAAAATACTTTTAAAATCAATCAAAGAAATACCCTGTGCAGTTGGGGATTTTTAAAAATTCTGTAGGATTATGGCCGGGTGTGGTGGCTCATGCCTATAATTCCACCACTTTGGGAGGCCGAGGCAGGTGGATCATGGGGTGAGGAGTTCAGGATCAGCCTGGCCAAGATGGTGAAACCCCATCTCTATTAAAAATGCAAAAAAAAAAAAAAGCCGGGTGTGGTGGCACATGCCTATAATCCCAGCTACTCAGGAGGCTGAGGCAGAGAATTGTTTGAACTCAGGAGGTGGAGATTGCAGTGAGCCGAGATCGCGCCACTGCACTCCAGCCTGGGAGGCAGAGCGAGAGTCCATCTAAAAAAAAAAAAAAAACTATAGTATTATGATTTTGCTTTTTAAAAACCTGGGTGGGGGCGGAGGGAAAGCAACCTAAAATACATTGAGAGCTATAGTGATTTCTGCTTTATTGCATGATTTGTTTTCTCATATTTTCTTTCCTTTCTTTCTTTTTTCTTTTTCTTTTTTTTTTTTTGAGATGGAGTCTCACTCTGTGTCCCAGGCTGGAGTACAGTGGCACCATCTCAGTTCACTGCAACCTCTGCTTCCCTGAATCAAGTGATTCTCTTGCCTCAGCCTCCAAAGTAGCTGGGATTACAGGCACGCGCCACCACACCTGGCTAATGTTTTGTATTTTTAGTAGAGACAGGGTCTCACCATGTTGGCCAGGCTGGTCTCCTGACCTCAGGTGATCCTTCCACCTCAGCCTCCCAAAGAGCTGGGATTACAGGAATAAGCCACCATGCCTGGCCTATTTTCTTGTATTTCCTAAAAGGAGCTTTTACCACTCCTAAAATTGACTATATGTACATTAACATATTAAGAACAAATGTCAATGAATGAAAATGACACACAAAAGAAGAAGGAAGCCCCAGCAGGGCTATCCAGGCAGAGGATGGAGGCTGGAGCAGCCTTGGCACAGCATGGGATACAGCCTGCCCAGAGAATGGCTCAGTCCCAGCGTCAAGAGGGATGGAAAGAACTGTCACCTTTGAGGGCTGGAGGAGGATGGGATTGAGAGCCTAGCTGAAGGTATCTCTCCGATAAAGGAATAGGGATGGCCCTCTAAGAGAGAGAGAGGATGGATGGGTGAAGATGCTCTGCCTAGAGGTGCAGAGTGAGGAAGCTGAATAAATGTGCACCTGCGCCAGGAGACAGAGAAGGGCAGAGTGGAAACTTGAGTGGTGCCACAGTTACAAATGAAAAATTGAACCAGGAGAGAGCATGAGTTTAATATTTGGGGCCAGGATGTAACATGATGGAGCTGGTTGTGCCTTGGGCTGGCATGGTTGGTGAATGGATGCAGAATTGGGAAGCAGCATCCTGATTCTAGTCCTAACAGGCCACTCACCAACTGTGCAAATGTGATCAAGACAGTCCTCCCTGCCTGCAGCCTCTTCAGAGCCAGAGCCAGTAGCTCTCTAATAAATGAGAAAGCCTGCCTTGTTCTCACTCACTTTTTACTCACTTCTTGCCCTTGTTCAAATTTGTCCAGTCATCCCTGGAACAATTCTAATTGAGTGAATCAGGATCCCCCCTCACCGTCCTAGAGGTGCTCACAGCCGCCTCTTGAAGGCAGTATGGATGGAATAAGAGATGTTGCCTTCCAGAATTCCACGAATGAGTGACAATCCATGTGTGCTGCTGAACTCTGTCCAACTCAGAGTTGACATACCCAGTGTCTTCTCCAGAAGATGGGCAGAATCTTATCATTCCATGTCATTCTCACAGGACATTCATCTTCTCTCCCTTTTCAGGAAGATGGTTTCATAATTTCATCTGCAAATTTATTTATTTATTGAATCAAAGAAACAGCTCACTTCATTTTTTCTTTTTAGGTAAACTGCTTATTCTTAATTTACCTGAATTTTCAAAACAGTCTGTAACTGAAAACCCCACTGTAGCCTGGTAGGAACGGGACTTCCTGAGCATTTTGCCAGGAGCACTTGGCCTCTGACGGACCGGGAATTCTATAGTGCCCTTCATTACTAGGTTTCAGTATTTCCATTTCAAGCCCTGGTAAATACAGGGCTATGAGAGAAAAAAAAATTAATAGGAATATTTTCAAACCTTTGGAAAACTTAGGATTTGGTATTTGGCAGGAGAGCTAAGAGGGTGGTTAAAGAAAAAAAGTGCAAATGCTCAAAACGTTCTTTAAGGTTGCGTTTGAGTCCAATTTATGCTGTTCTTTTTTCACACTGGAGCTAGCAAGGTTGCATTTTTTTTCCCCTTGCTAACAACTCTTTCCTTATTCTATGGAATGTTTAATTTGCCCTTTGAAAGAAAGTATGATTTGTTCCATTTTTCCATGTGTAATTTCTATGCTATTTACAGACTAAGATAAGAATCAAGAAGGATTCATGTGCCAAAAGCACACATTCAAGCCTGGGAGAGGAAATCAGAGTCCTAAGCCCCAACTTGGAATGACTTACTAGATGATTGTAGTGACAGAGCCATCTCCACACCGGGCTCTCATCTGAGTCAGTGATATACTCTGTGCTAACAGAGACGATTATCCCAAGCAGCCAGTGAATCAAAGCACAGTCTAAACCAAAATCAAAGACTGTGTCTGGCAAAGCATCACAACTTCCAGAGGATTTGCTGAACAAAGCTACCAAAAACTTTAAAAACTGCAGTCTTAATCTAGTCACCCCTAACACCTAAATGATGACAGTGTGATATGAAAACACCAGTTATTATGCTTTACAAGTCAGCATGCTCATCAGCAAAGGATCTAAGTTAAAATTAATCCCTGTTGATATAGAAGACAATATCAAACTGGAGCCTTTTTTTTTTAAGAAAAAATAAATGTGTAGACTGAACAAACTCAAACTTCCAACCAAAAACAAAGTGGTAAGCCAGTTAATCAAGCTATGAGGAGAACCAGTTAAATCTGATATGAAACCACCATTTTACTAGAGCAAACTGTTACTAAGCTCTGTTTACATCAGCTCTGTCTTTTTCTCTTTCTCGGTAGTTCAGCTATGGATTGTCTTGTGGCCTCTCACCATCCGGAATGATTTGCTTTCTATTCCAGTCTGTTCTCAGCTGTCTGGCCCTGCACAAGTGCTCGCAGAACTCACTAATACCGACCACCTCCCTACCCCCCTCACCCCATCTGCTTTTTACTCTGAGCATGCAGGGCTCTAATCAGTTCTCCATAGCGCAGAGACTACTTCTTGTTTTTACAGACAAACATGTTAATTGCCATCACACTCACAGGCAGAATGAAGGACTGTCTTTTTACCCTCCTCAGTCCACCCGCCTGGATGCAACACAAACTACAGTCTCCATCTCACCCAAGGACAAGCCCTGTCTTCTCTAAACAGCACACATTCTTTCAAGCAAAAAATCCCCACAGCTTAAACACGCACATACACAATTAACATACATATGCATAGGAAGTGCACCATTGCAATGATGGATATAACTGATTACATTGACCTTACTAACTAAAGAGTAAGTGGTAAAAGGGATTCAAAAATATGAGTTAGAGCATCTGGGTAAGTCCAGCATCTTCAGATGGGGGTCAGCATTCCTGAATTCTGTTTTCTCATCTGATCCTATAACCAACCTCTTTCTCTGCCACTGACTCTTGGGAAGCAGTGCGTTTTAAACAAAAAAGGCCTCCCTTTGATCCCTCTTCAAATGTCAAGAGTAAGCCCTTACAAGCACCCAGTAGTCAGTACCCAGCGTTGGTGCCCAAACATGAAAGAGATTAGAAGAAGGTCTTGGTGTGGAAAAAGCTGTGGAGCCCTTTCACTTCCGGGTGACACACTGTCATCACCCACATTACAGGAAAGGTGAGGCTGCTAAATGATTACTGGGTGGCCGAGGACTCCAGATTAATTACCTTAAATAAATGGCATTATTTTTATAAATATTTTCAGGGAGGTGTAATATTTGTCTATAAAATAATGGCTGAGAGCTGCATTTCACCTTTCATATTTGTATCTTGAAGCTTTCAAGTTCATTTCTGTACTCTGGGGTAGCCGCCTAAGGGAAATCTGCTCTTCAGGTTTACTCTCCTAACATCACCCACAAATCACTCATGCAACCAAAACCCGCCAATGAAAAGTGCTGTAAGGTCTCCTTCATCTAAGAAACCAGCAGTGTCCAAAACAAGCTCTTGCACATTATCCACCAGTGGCCAAGGTCTGGTGAAACAAAAACTCTCCCATATTGAAGCAGAGAATATAAATGAGGGCAAACTTTCTGTAGAGCAGATTGACCACATAGATCAAGATTCTTACAAATGTCCTTATCCTTTGACCTAATAATTACAGTTCTTGGAATTTATCCCAAGGAAATTATCAGAGAAGCAAACAAAGAATTATGTACAAGGATGTTCATTGCAATGCTATTTATAATAGCAAAAAATTGCCACTGCCTAATTAAGCAACAATAGGGATTTAGTTAAGTAAATTATAGTAAATCCATAGAACAGAATGCTATTCAGGCATTAAAAACCATGTGTTCAAAGAATGCAAAATGGCTCAGGGAAATGCTGACAAGATAATGTTAAGTTAAAAAGTAGGCTACAGCATGTTAAATGCAACGTGACCCCAGTTTTATAAATATTACATATGCATATGACATGTAATATGCGTATATAAAATTTGGAAGAAAGAAAAACTACATTGAAGTTTACTAAGTGCCAAGGAATGTAATAAAACCTTTACATAATTATTTTATTCACTCATCAAAATAGTTCACAGAATGAACGATTTTGATCTCTATTTTGACAGTGAGAAAACCAGAGCAAAGAGAAATTAAGTAGTCTAAGATCACTCAGCTAATACATTGGGTAGCCAGTGTTTGATCCTAGATGATCTATGTCCTACATAACACTATCCATTGTGTTGTTCTATGGGTTATCTTCTCCCTTGCGTTATTTGTGTATTTTTCCAATTTTTTCAATAAACATATTACTTTTATAACCAGTTTTTAAAAGGTTCTTAATAGTGTGCAAAGTGAGAGTGATTAGCATACGTACTGAAATTAAACTCATATTCTTATGAAATGAACAGGGTATTTTTGATTTGTTAAAAGCAGAACACAGTTTTGTTTTTTTTTAACTCCATTAATTATTTAGATTCTGAAAATGTACCACTTGCTTTGCCTTTTATGTTTTGGCACTTTTATTCTTAATATGGCATTTTGTGAAGCAGAAGGGGAGCACTGAAGTGGGGATTTCTTAAAAGATAAGTTAAAAATACAGACAGGGATTTTTCTAGGTGTCTTCAGTCTTCCTAACAGAAGGTAAGGTAAGCTTCTAGGATTGAGTCTAGCAGGGGTGGAAATTAAAATTAAGGAGAGTAGAAGATCTGAAATAACTCCCATGATATGAGCAATAAGAAGTAAATAAATGATGGAATGTTATGGTTTTTAATAATGATGACAAAGGACACATGAACAGGGAGAAGTCTCCAGGTTTGCGTGCGCCTGCATGGTGGGTAGAAGATGGGAAGTCTGGCTGAAGATGGATAGGTTTCTTCACAGAGCATCACCTGGGCAGCAGCATGGTTTCGGCCATGAAGCCTGTGATGGGCAGAGGAGCAGTGCCTGTCCAGGAAGGGCCAGTGCCAAAGGCTGCCAAAGGCAGATGGAGGGCAGAGATGATAGTGGGCAAGGAGAACATGGTACCTGAAACCCCACAGACCACAGTCAGATCTGTTAGGTCGACTGGTAGTGTAGCAGAAGTGAAAGGAGACATCTAGGAGTGGACACTGGAAATGCAGGAGCAGGGGAAGGAGCGCCCATAGGTGGATCTGAGGCACTAGAGGAAGCTGGCTGTGGTCCAAGAAGGATCGGGGGCCCTGCTTCCATGAGTTTTCACCAGATGGCATGGATTTCCAGTAAGGAAAAGGAGTAAATTCGGGTATAATTGTGATGTATTATGAAAACAAGGGTTAGACAACGCATAGTACAATCCCTTTTTAAAAGTTTAATGCTGAATGGCAGTACTACATCTACAGGCCACCCTAAAACAGGGGAAAATATATGTGAATTCTGGGATATTATAGAGCCATTAAAATAATGCTGATCAAATTGTAAGAACATACGCAAGGAAATTTATACAAAGCTATACATACGCAAATTTATATATAAATTTATAACACACAAATTTATAATAAAGAAAATATTGGGAACATGTATATAATATCTTATTTGTTTTTCTTAAATTCATAAAGCAGAAATAAGCAGGAAACACCTCTGATGATCAGTGGCAATTTCTATCAAGGTCGAAGGGTGTCTTAGTCTGGGCTGCTTTAACACAACACCATAGACCAGGTGGCTTATAAACAACAGAAATTTGTTGGCCGGGTGTGGTGGCTCACACCTGTAATCCCAGCACTTTGGGAGGCCGAGGTGGGTGGGTCACCTGAGGTCAGGAGTTCGAGACCAGCCTGGCCAACATGGTGAAACCCCATCTCTACTAAAAATACAAAAATTAGCTGGGCATGGTGGTGCACACTTGTAATCCCAGTTACTTGGGAGGCTGAGGCAGGAGAATTGCTTGAACATGGAAGATGGAGGTTGCAGTGAGTGGAGATCGTGCCACTGTACCCCAGACAGAGTGAGACTCCCTCTCAAAAAAAAAAAAAAAAAGAGAGAGAAAATAAATTTGTGTCTCACTGTTCTGGAGGCTGGGAAGGGAAGTCTAAGACCAAGCCACCAGCAAATCTACTGTCTGGTGAGGGCCTCCTTACTGGTTCATAAATGTTGCCTTCTCATTGTGTCCTCACAGCGTAGAAGGGGCTCATTTAATAGCACTAATCCTATTCATCAGGGCTCCACCCTCAGGACCTAATCACCTTCCAAAGGCCCCACCTCCGAATACCATCACCTTGGGGGTTAGGATCTCAACATATGAATTGCGGGCAGGTGGGGGAAAACAAGCATTCAGAACACAGAGGAGGGTTACAAGGGCTATTTTTCTTCTCGATGCCTCTAAGTTGTTTCTGAATTTTCTCAGAAAATAAAATATTTGGAAAATCCTTTGACGGCTCTGATTGAGATCATAACCACCATCTTGGTCCACCACAGTGAACTGCCACCACACCCATCACCTCTCTCACAGCCCTTCTCTCCCCACTGGTACACACACCCCCACTCACATATGCATGTATGCACACACATAGTCAGTGCCTGGGTCACCACTCCATGCTTAGCATTTATCATCCTACCAGTTTCTGATTCCTAGTCTTTATGGCCTTAGTGATCTTCCCCTGACACCCAACCTCTGATCTCTAATAACTGAATCCCAACCACATTTTGAGGCCCATCAGAAGTGCTACCACCCCCCTGAAGTTTTCCTCCATCCTTTCATGGAGAATAATTTAGCCGCCTATTCTGTAGCTCTGCAGCACTTCGAATCTCTTTTCTATTCCCACATTGTGTCCTATACAGTGATTTTTGTGCATATAGCTTTCCTCCACCCAAGCCTAGCCTTCTCCATGGCTGGAACTCTCATCTTTGTATATCCGCATCTACTTGCTTCCATCAGTCTCTAGCATCTAGTATCTGCAATATAGTAAGCATGCAACAAGTATTTACTGAATTGATTTGAAAATCTCCCCCCAAAGAACAATGAAAGTTGTGGTTTCTTTCTTTCAGTTTGACCACTGGAGCTCTTGAATGTGGAAGCTGTAACCTCCCTAGGAAAACGAACAGAAACTAAAGTATCTTTGGAGAAAGACAAAGCCCAGTCCTGTTAAGAATTTAAAAGAAGAGATGAAAAATGTGTTTCTAATCTCTAGGCTCTGCCAACCGAGAGGCAGCGAGATTCTGGAAGACAGACCAGAGTCTGGGGAAGGGGATGACAGCAGGAATACAAATTCACCTGAGGACAGCAGGGCTTAAGAGACGTGCGTTTAACAAAGTGGTGCTGAAGGCCAAGAAGGAAGCTCCTTCCTCCCCCAGAGATGAAGCCAAAGCAGAAGCTCCAAAGGCCAAGAAGGCACTGCTGAAAGGCATCCACAGCCACACATGCACACACACACACACACACACAACATCCACATGTCACTCACCCTCCAGCAGCCCAAGACACCAACGCTCCGAAGGCAGCCCCAGAAGGAAGTAGCTTAACCATGCTTCCATCAAGTTCCCCCAGCCACTGAGTCTGCCATGAAGAAGCTAGATGAAAGAACACACTTGTGCTCATTGCGGATGTTAAAGCCAACAAGCACCAAATCAAACAGGCTCTCTGACACTGATGTGGCCAAGTCCACATCCTGATCAGCCCTGATGGAGAGAAGAAGGCATATGTTCCACTGGTTCCTGGTTAAGATGCTTCGGATGTTGCCAACAAAATCGAGATCATCTAAACCAAGTCCAGCTGGCTAATTCTAAATATGTATCTTTACACCGTAAAAAAAAAAGAAACGTGCACTCAAGGCTTCTTCTCCACCACAGGATGACATGCTAAGTGGAATGAAAATGAATGAGAGAAGAGGAGAGGCACCTGTAGTGCTTTAGGAGATAACTAAGTCACTGAGAAGAAGGAGAAGGTATCACTGTGCATACTGGGTCCTGAGTCAACACATGCAGGTAACCACAGTCCACTGAGCAGACCCCAGGAAGTAGAATGGAATGTATCCTTGGAACCAGAAGCTTCCTCTCCTAACCAATATAATTTTAATCAGAATTTTTGACAAATTATTTAAATTCTGATACTTAGTTTTATTTTCCTACAATCATTTCCTAATCTGGTTCTTCACAATCATATCTTAAGCAACCTGTAGTCAACACATTCACTAAAATTCTAAGTGGGAAAATGATATCCAGCTTTTTTGTTTACCTATTTAAGACATAGAGGGACTAAATGCTAACAGTAGTATTGTCTGTTGTCCTGCAGCTGGTACTAGAAAGTCTATTTAACCACACTAACATCTTCCTAGGAAGCTACAATTTTAATATGGAATAATTCAACATATTCATTATCGCCTATTTACACTCGTGTAAACCAATGCTCCCTGAGTAACCAAATTTTAAAATGTTAATATAAACATTATGCCTCTTTTAATTGCAATAGACACATTCCTAAGTAACTTAATTCCAACAAGACCCTTTACCAATAAACAAAAACCACATTTTGGGCAGCTTTCCTGTACAGTACGTAGTAAGGAAGAAAGTAAACGATTTCCACAGCAAGGACCAGCAAGATGACTTGCACTCTCTAGGTTCTGAGGCTGAAGTTGTAGATTCAAACTCTCTCCAATCACCAGTTTGTCCTCAGAACATCTAGAACCTAAGGGGAGGTTTGAACTTGGCTACTTATGGACTTATGAGTCAGATCTGGAAAGTTATAAAAAGGTGTAAACCATCAGGTTTTATCTAAATGTTGGCCTCTCCAGAAATTATTTCCATCATGTTGGAGAAGGAAGGGCCCAGGCCATTTTCATGAAGGCCACTTACTGAACTGACTAGCTCGGCTGGGACCACACAGCCTGCAGCAGGACAGGCCCAGTCATCCCTAGGAGTCACCAAGCACAGGTTGAGGTGAATGGCGTTTATTTGGATCACTGAAATAATAAGCAATTCCAGAGGAATTTGTTTTTACTAACTAGTTGGATAATTTGATGTGACAGGATTGCATTCCCACATAGAAAACAGAAGAATTCTTGGTGTCAACTGAAGAGACTGCTTGACTTTTTATTACAATGGATTTTCTTTCTCCAAAGTCCAAAGTCTTTTAAGTGTACGTGTATGTGTTCCAATTTAGGCTTTAGTTCACTAATTAGCCGACAGTTACCATAAAATTACTTTCTTCTTTTCCAACCTTGATGAAGTTGTTACTAAGTCCATCATTACTCAAACCCCACTAAAACTGCTGAGTTTACAGAGGAAAGAGATCTCTCAAAAGATAAGGCTTTGTTAATATTTTAAGCAGCATTTCTGGCACAGTATTTATTCCCGAACACCAGCATTTATTCTCACAATACCAGTGTAGTTTAAGTGTTTGGTTTTGAAGGTTTTTGCTTGGGCATGAAAGCTACCACCATACTTGCTTTTGCTTTTGCTTTTGTTTTTCAGAAAGTGTGTATGAAAAATACTAGACAGATCTTTCACTTGGAGACTTGTGTACTACAGCACACACTTGATTTACATGGGCAGAACCACTTAATCACTGGATATTGGCTTTGTAAGTTTGTGTGGCCCAGCTGTCTTTTTAAATTTATCTTGGGAATAGTTTCCTCTTCCCCTGCAATGGAAAGAAATTGAATCCTTGTCAATATGACATTCATGTCATCGCATTGAGGAACACAGAATAGATGAGAGTTGATCATGTTTCTTTAAACTTTGGAGAAAGAAAAACAGTAAGAACTGTAAACATTGACTCTACAGGTACTTTGGTGTTCTCCTAAGTGGTCTTCAATTAACACTCTATGACAGTTGGTGAAGTCTGTTCAAACATAATTTTTAAGATTGTGTTAACTACATAAGTGGAAATTTTAAATATTTATAAAGTGGCTTATATGTAGACTATAAACATTGTTAGGATAAAAATCCTATTATTTATGGAATTAATGAAATAAAGAACAAAATAGTATTTATTTTCTTACCAAGGTACTAACCTTATAAAGGTAAATAGAGACATAGTTAATGTTAGGGCTGGGATTTAACTAAGAAGCTCTAGGGGGGCAAACAAGGCTTCATTCCGAATTTGTAACAGTACATCATCCTTACGATTCCTTCATTTTTTTGTGGTTGCCATAAGGTATGTGGTGTTTGCCAATAAGTAATTTTATGACAAGGCCAAAACTAAAAATCCAAGCCCCAAGTGACTCTTAGTCCAAAGGCAGTGGAAGTTAATGTGGATCAGTGTCAAAAACCTCTGAATTGGAATTCGGAGAACTCAGGTTGGGTGCCTATTTAGTCCCAATTTTTCACATGGCTAATTTGATATGGATTTAGCAGGTACTAATTCATGCTTAAGCATAGATAGTAATTATGAGGAAGCCAGATCCTCTCTGGGCCTGTTTCCTTAGCGGAGCACCCAAAGCTCCATGGCCCCTGAGTTCCTTTCAACAATGACATCTTTGCAGCAGTCCCGATCTACAAGCAGAGTGTGGTCCAAATGCTGTGTGTATCTTTAGAAGGTTTTTAAAACAAAAGGTTTTGTCTTAAACCTTCTAAAGGAGCTGAAAAGCATGAGGAGACCACTCTGGACCTCAAAGGAGATGCAAAGTTGATGGAAGATTAAAGCTGCTGAAAATAAAGACAGAAAGGATTCTTTCAAGGTACAGAACCTCAGAACGTCATGAAGTAACCACATAAATGAGAAAAATAACCAATAAGATAGACAGGACCATTGCCTTCCATCTGTTGTTGTCTGCTGAATGTCTGTATTTAACGATCATTTGCCATTGATAATGATTAATTCATGTCACATTATTTTCTCCATAGGCAAATGCCCTCCTATATTCAAGAAAAACTGTCCTTGTGAAATTGAATTGGACTACATTCATTAAGATTTAAATGTATCTGTATCTTTTGATATAACTATAAGCCTTTACTGAGCACTCACTGTGCCCCAAGAATTGCTTTAAATGTTTTCAGTGCTCTAATCTTCACAAAAGTTCTATGAGTGAGCTTCATTATCGACCACATCCTGCAGAAGCACAGAGAGGGTCAGTAAGTCACCAAGCGCTGCCCAGCTGGTGAATGATGGAGCCAGAATGCAAACACAGGCAGCTGGACTCTCCAGCTTGAACTTTTTCACAGCTACATGTTTATCACACGTATCTGCTCATATTTTATTTCTAACTGAAGTCTGGGAGTATGGGACATTTGGGCATAATGCAGTTACTTTTCAAGAACACAAGAATTAAAAATATAAAATGTCACCTGTGAATCAATGAAAAAATAATTGAGAAAGTGATGTTATTTTTTAATGTGCTATCTGCTAAATTTGAAAATCAAAGACAAAATTTTCAAGAATCTTTGTCTTGCCGTGGATGTAACCATAGAGCGTAGTTGAGCTAGGAAGATTAGTTACTTCTATGCTTGTAGTAGGTCAATTCTGTACCTCTGGACTTGATTCAGTAATAAATGGACGGTATGTCTGGATAGCAAATTGTGTGCTATTGTTAGGTATAAGAGACTAAGAGGCTGAACTGTCGCCTTTCACCCATGGCAGTGGCTCAGTGCCTTCATTCACATGCTCCGGGAACTTTCCCTTCCAGACAATGTCCTATAAAAAACCCACTAGTGCTCTCCAGAGAATCATTTCTACAAGTCCAGTGTTTAATGTTTTTAAATGACAATAGGTGACTGTCAGTAGCAAGCCAAGTACCATTTCCTGGAATGGTGTGGCAAAGTATTACACTTGGATACATTTTTTTTTGTTACATATCACATAGTAGGCTCTCTTTAAATACTGGATAAATTAAATAGATTTAATAAGCAAAAATAAAGAAGCATTTTCTATAGGAATCATCCTCAGACTTCAAGACATATTTTTTGAATATCTAATAGTTTAATTGATTTTCTTTCATTTTCCAAAATTGATATCTATTATTGCTCACCTATTGGTATAGATCTATAGATAGATCAAATTATTGCGATTTGGAGAGGAGCATTGACAATACAAGCCCAGGTTTTTATCCTGTGAGAAAACAGCCAATAAGTAATGATGTATTTTTTAAAAGGCCAATTTAATAACAAATCAAAATTCTGTTTTGTTTCAGAAAGAAGAGGCAGAATGATAATTCTCTTAAGGTACATAAGAATTTTACAAATGAAAATATTTATTCATAGTGTCTGGATAAAAGAAGAAAGGGAAGGAGAGAAGAAGGGAGGCAAAATGAAAATGAAAAAAAAAAGGAGAGGGGCAAACAGAAATTTTCTTCCCAAGCAGCAACTGTGGAGGAAGGCCAGTGTCCTGAGAATGCTGATTGTGTGGATGTGTGCTAAACTTTATTTTTATTTTTCACTAGTCTTGTTCAACATAATGGAAAATCTATGGCAAAACTTTAACCAGTGTTAATTCACGTCCACCAAAAGAATCGCACACCTCTTTATCCATGTAAGATGGACCACATAATACTAAAATGCTCAATTATACCTCATTAAAATGTTTTGGGTTTTTTTCTTTCTTTTTTTGAGACAGAGCCTCACTCTGTCACCCCAGCTGGAGTGCAGTGGCACATTCTTGGCTCACTGCAACCTCCAACTCCTGGGCTCAAGCAATCCTCCCATCTCAGCATCCTGAGTACCTGGGACTACAGGCGCACACCACCACGCCCGGCTAATTTTTGTGTTTCTTTGTGGAGATGGAGTCTCACCATGTTTCCCAGGCTGGTCTTGAACTCCTGGACTGAAGTGATCTGCCCACCCTGGCCTCCCAAAGTGCTGGGATTACAGGTGTGAGCCTCTGCTCACAAAAAAACACATAAAATTTTTTTTTGTTTGTTTGTTTTTTTTTTTTTTTTAAGAAAAGAAGAGCTACCATTAGCAGTAGAGAAGTATTTTCATTAAAGAATGTGCAAGAAAAAATTAAAATAAGACCCAAAGTAAGCCTGAAAAAGTCACATTCAAGGCTAGGGACTAGCAGAGAGAAAGCACGTCAGGACCCCAATACAAATCTCTGAACTAAAGAAGCAGCACACTACATTGTTTCCATTGATTGATTTCTGACAAACTATTTTTCCTAACTCACCTTTGTGTTCTAATAAAATTTGTAACTTGATGTACCTAATACCCCAGGTTTGGGCCAGGCCTGTTATGTCGCCCTCTCACCCAGTTCTACAGGTTTCTTATCACCTTCCCCATTTTCTTTCTTTTTTTTTTTTTTAATTTTTTTTATTTTTTATTTTTTATTTTTATTATTATTTTTTTTTTATTTTTAGCTGGGACTACAGGCGCCCGCCACCACGCCTGGCTAATTTTTTGTATTTTTAGTAGAGACGGGGTTTCACCGTGGTCTCGATCTCCTGACCTCGTGATCCGCCCGCCTCGGCCTCCCAAAGTGCTGGGATTACAAGCGTGAGCCACCGCGCCTGGCCCACCTTCCCCATTTTCAAGCTCACAAAAATCCTGTAGAGAGGACCGACCAAGGAAATATGCCTATTAAATAGGTGACTTTTTAAAATAGGAGAATTTGGTACCGATTCAGAAAAAGACTTGATGACAATGTTACATGTTGAACAAAGGTTATCCCAAACTAAGCAGATCAAACTGGAATGCAGAAAGGAACAGGCTCCCCCTCTAGGAATTTCTGTTGGTTAGAATGTTCCTGAGCTTAGCATCTCTATGTATGGTCTCCAGAGTTAATGTACCATATTTTCCATGGTTTGATGAAGACTCCAGAGCCCTTAAGATATGAATTGCTATAATTCCTAAATCAAACAGCATTCAATTCAGTTCCAGACCATTTCAGGGTAATAAGACCGGTATTTCTTATTTTAATTAGTCATTTTATACTTCTAACAACTTCTTTGACAATCTTGGATTACTTGTTTGTTTATATGTGATAAAAGCCATGTTTCGCTAAAAATACGAATGCTACATTTGAATGTCCATTTACATTTTAGTAGTTATGGAAATAAACTATCGAGGCCTTTAGATTATGGCTTTTTATAGACACTGAATACAATCACCTAATCTATTTTAATATTATCCCTTTCAGCTGTCTCGTGAGCATCCCCTAACACAGCAGAGATATCAAGTTGATAATATAAATGCAAGACAAAATGCCTGAACACTCATCAGAAACTGTCTTTTAGTTTGCAGAGAAATTTGTGCCTGACATTTGAAATTTTCAAGATAAATAAAAAAATCATGTGGCCACATAGAAGTATTATGTTCTATTTCTAGATGTTAAACTCCTTCAGTGTGAAGACTGTTTCTTATCCTTGTCTCCCGAATACAGTCTCTTTATACATGATGTTTACCCAAGAAAAATTTTATTGCATTAATAAATACAAAAACGAGTGGGGTTCATATCATGATTAAAAACTATTTTTTCTCCAAGTCTATATGCTTCTTTGTGCATTATTTTGCATAGCTGAAATGCACCAGAGTCAGGATTCAGTCTATGCTGTACCTGCCTATCTTCAGGTAGCACAGTCACTCATTTCACCCCTTGCTCCCATGGCTGGAAGAATTCTGGAATGACTCATCCTGAGTGCAAGTTGAGTGGCCCTAGATGCCATGCCCGTGAAAGGGAGCTGAGACACTGATCCAGCCTCTCCAAGTCTTTCGGTATTTGCTCAAAGGTTATTACTAAACTTTAAAACCAAACAGCTCTAAATATACACGTTCCTCAAAATTGGATATGCTGACAAGAGAAACGGAGACCAAGTTTTTAAAGCTCAAAATGAATTTCAGCATTACAGAGTTCTATATACACAGGGACCATTTGGAAGCCCCAAGGAAGCAACCTGCTATGGGAATCAAAGCTCTCATCCCCACTCCTCCAGCCCCAGGTGTGTGACCTTAACAAGTCACTTATGTTCCTTAGAATGCAATGTCCTTCCTTCTAATGAAATTGTATATAAAATTAAAATGTTGAAAACAAATACAAGAGGAACTGCTGGCTGCCACTCAGGCAGCCTCCCTCCTGACGCCTTGGTCACAGCTTCTGGGCCTCTCAGGGATCCTGAGTACTCAGCTGCCTATCAATCTAAGCCATATGATCATGACACTGCTAACTATAGCTTCAACTAATATAATTTTTTAGAATTCCTATGGGAACCAGTTTACAAAAAGAGAACCTGTGAGTCATGATCATGATCATATGGGTAACCAAGAAACATAACTTCCAGAATGTATTCTTGGTTTCTGTAACTGCAAGTTGCAAATGCCCTGAAAAGGTCTGATTTTGTTCCAGATACAAAGAATGGATATTGCTGTTTTACAAGCTTGAGAACCACAGATGCAAGCCCAACCTTGCTAGAATCAGCTAATGACATGCTAGATGTGGAGGCGACCTCACGAGACATTGCAGGCCCAGAGAGGCGAATGTAGGGGCCATGGTCATGAAATGGTGTCAGTCCCATAAGCTGAAGGGTCGCCTAGGGAGTGCAAGCCAGTGAGAAGAGAGGAGCCCAGGATAGACCCCAGGGACCCAGGATGGACCCCAGGGACCCCAGGGAGCCTCCTGCTCACTCAGGAGCAGCCAGCCTGAGTGAAGCCAGCAGGAGAGGATGCTGGGTCAAAGGCCAGGAGTTCCAGAAGGCCAGGAGCTTCCCGAGCTTCCAGGGTTGCTGAACGTGCTGAAGGAAGGCTAAGTAAGGGGGTGACAAAGCAGCCCAGCCTGTGGCAGCCTTGACAAGAACACAGGGAGCACAGCGAGGGGCAGAAGCCTGGCCCCCATGGGCCCAGAAGGAGCCCACACGGAAGAAGCGGGTCCGGTATGGTCAGTGCCACCTGCAGGGCTGCCTGCTCTGACACCCTGTGCTTGGAAGTCAGTGCCCCATGCCAGCCTGGACATTCTTATGACTTTTGTCTTTGAATTTGTTTTGTAAGTGAAGTCTGATGGGATGATGGGCAGAAAAGCATGCACTGGGGCCCCGGGCCTTCATGTCTGCATAGTTCCACCTCCTCCTTCGGCCTCCAGGGATTGGGGTCTCCCCAACCCCCAACGCCCAACCCCGAACCCCAGGCTCTGCCCCGCCTCCTCCTCTCCCTCCTGCCCACCACCACCACCGTTCTGCTCCCTATTTCCTGGTGGGGACCTGAACCAGGATGTGTGAAGGTCGGGCTCAGCCGTGGGCCTCGTGACATCTCGGGCAGGGGCCCATGGCCATTTCCATCCCTCAGTACATTTGGTGCACTGTGGTGTCTTCCTTCCTACCCACGATCCAGGTCCAGAGGGCATCTGGTGCAGAGGCTGCAATCCCTGGAAGAGTGTCTTCCACCGGGGTTGCACAGCCACCTGGGAAGGAAGCATTAACTTCCCACCTGAGTGGGCCCTACATTCTCGTTTCGCATGGGGCCCGGCAAATTAGTAACTTCATGAGGTTCAGCTTTGAAAAGCAGCAGAGAGGTGGCACAGAACCTGGCAGGAGATGTAGGATCAAACAAAATTTCTCATTTTTTAGGGTGGGCTGTGCTGCGTATGTCTGTATGGTTTTGGGGATAAATGCATAGGAGGGAAAGACTGAGGCAGCGAGAGGGGCATGGGAGGAGAGCTACAGGTGGGAAGCCCTTTCAAAGCAACAAGAGCTAGCTGTGAGGCAGGTGACCTTCACCTAGCAACGCAGGAAGGAAAAAGGCAGAGGTTTGGTGATGGCAGGATGAGGAAGGGCGAGGCTGCCCCCTTCCATTTAATGCATCACATCTAAGCAATTGCCCTGGCGGAGTGTGAAGGTGGAGGAGGCATGTGGAAGTCAGTGGAGAGATGCCAGTCCTGGCAAGGGGAGAGCAGGAGAACCAGAGGGTCTAGTGGAATGGACAGCTTCCTCTGCGCCACTTTTCACAATGTTTAGTTGTTTTTGTCTCTTTATCTGTGTTATTTGAATTTTGTCTCTCTCCCTGATGAGAATGTGAACTCTGTGAGAAGCCCTACCCCCAGGCCCAGGGCCTGGCTCATGGTGGAACTCAGCAAAGTTGTTAGTAGAAAAAAGGGACCAAGGAAGGCAGGTGAGGAGGAGATGTCAGGTCTCGTAGCCTAATGTAATAATTATTCAGGTTTAGCCTATGTCTCCTAGAAAAAGCTGTGAATTTGATATAATTAACACCTCAGGGGCCAAATAATCTGGAAATGGTTTGCAGCTTGTGAATTGATGGGACTGTGCTGTGGCCTCATGAACTGGATGTGCTGAATGAGGACTCTATCCCCGGCATACCCTACCTGCCTCCATACTCACTACTCAGTACACTTGTTTTCTCACCCTTTGGGAAGATGGGTAGTATCCCCTTGGCCTGTTGCCCCCTCGGTGACTGACTTCACTGAAGGTGGAGATGGTTGTGAAGTCATTTGTCTTCTCCTGGGGTAGCTGAGCCCTCACAAACAGCAGGTACCTTTCCTTCTGGGTTATTCTGCAGCACGTCAAAGGCTGGCCCAGAAGAGAACGTAATTGCTGTGACTAAGTTCAAGCACTTCCCCAAATCATACTAGACTGGTGAGTGAGGGAGGGAGTATTTAATGAGGAAGAGCTCATGGGGTAAAGGCTAATGGGCAGGGCTTTGGCAGGGTGGAAGCGGAGATGCACCAGAATAGTGGCAACAGAGGTCAGCTGCTGCTGAGATGCCTTTGCGTCTCTGCTGCGGGGAGTGTCAAATCTGCTTCTGATGGGCTAAATGCAAGCATTCAGCTATTGGGTAAGTTTTTCAGATGCAACATACAACATTTCTGGGGAGACCTGACTAGAGTCCACGTTCTGTATCACGATACGTGAGTCATGTGGTCTGCACGGCCACACTGAATGTCTGCAGTGAGCTTTCTCTCACCAGCCAGTCTGAGCCATGTGAAGCTCCTCTGAGGTGAGCTGCAGGCCAGGATCATTTTCTCCCCGCTTTACTGTAAAGAAACTGAGGCATAATATGTGAAATGGATCACAGATTTATTTATTTATTGAGATGGAGTTTTGCTGTTGTCACCCAGGCTGGAGTACAATGGCACGATCTTGGCTCACTGCAACCTCCGTCTCCTGGGTTCAAGCAATTCTTCTGCCTCAGCCTCCCGAGTACCTGGGACTATGGGCATGTGCCACTATGCCCAGCTATTTTTTTTTTTTTTTTGTATTTTTAGTAGAGATGGAGTTTCACCATTTTGGCCAGGCTGGTCTCGAACTCCTGACCTCAGGTAATCTGCCCACCTTGGCCTCCCAAAGTGCTGGGATTACAGGCATGAGCCACTGTGCCCTGCCCAGATCTTTATATTGTAGAAAACTTTCCAAATGTACAAAATACATTCACATGTAGTATTTTATTTGGCTTCCATAACAACTACAGCAGGTGACCTACATGGGTATGACTATTCCCATTTCGTAGAAGTCAGAGGGACTAATGTTGCACTGTTGATACGTGGTAGATTTAGAACCCAGGACATTGAGTTTCTAGTTTCGTGCACTTTTGACCTCACTGCCCTCCTTTATAACCAGAAACTGGCCAGAGATAGTCACCGTTCTGCAGTCAGCTGCTCCAGACCCCTGAGGGAATTAACTGGGGTTAATTCCCAGTTCCCTGGGGACTAGGGATCTCTTACTCTTCTCTCCAGAACTGGGAGCTGCTTCCTTCAACTCTAGCCCAAAAGGCTGGCTGGAAAGTAGGATACTAGCCCCAAAAGGGGAGGAAACACAAATAAGTTCATGATAACTGAGTATCAAAGGCAAATGGCCACAGTCCAAATCCTTCTTGCTCCATGTACATCTCCTAGACAGAATCAGTGAATTCGAAGAGATATATGGCCAAGGGAGATTGCCCAACTCCCCAGGGCTACTTCCAAGACCCAGATTTCAGTAGCGGTGCTGGAGAGGGACGACTTATAACCATATGCCAATAACTTCAAACAGAACTTCAGATGGCTTTCATGGACCCCGGACACTTTTGCCTGCATAAGTCCCTTCCTCCATAAAAGTAAGATTAAAAATAATATTTTCCAACTGTGTTGGTATAAAACAAATATATTAATATTTTATATTAAATGTTTTTTCTAACCTTAAACTTTATTTATTTTTCTGAATTTGTAAGAAATGAAAACATTTTTGTGCTCTACTAAAAGTATTGCAGACCTTAGGCACTGCGCCCCTAGGCCTAATATGTAGGCCAGAGGTGGCTTCAAAATTCCAGGCCCTCCCCGAGCCAAGTGTTCTGCCTTCTCTCCTTATTGTTTTGCTGTTGTGTCTTAGTTTTCAAAAATGATGACTAATCACAACCATGTCATAATAGAAGAGCAAAGAAGGAAAACTTATATTTCTTCTCTATGATGTCAGAGAATTCTCAAATCTCTGGCTATGGTTTTAATTCTCTGCTTTTGTTAAACTTCCAAGTGTTGCGTTGTCACCAAATACGTTAGTGCTACAAAATATCATTAAATCAGCTGAGCTCACCCTTCCAGCTGTTACAATAAATGGGCAAAATAAAGGAAAACCAAAACCCCAAGCGGTTTTAACAACGTGATGATTGATTATTGAGTTCTATTTCTCTTTCCTCCTCCCCTGTATTTGGCTGCAAACTACTTAAGCCACCTCCCCAGCGTTTTTGGCCCTTGAGTAGGAGTGTGCCCTTGCCAATGTAGAGAAATCGAGCTAGGCTTTCAGGCTTGGAATCCACTGTGTACTCAACTCCCAAGCTTTCTGAGCTTCAGCCATAATTAGTTGTAATGTGTTTATGGGGCCAAGAGAATTTAAAACATGCAAGACATGAGTCAGGACAGGATGATATCAAAATCCTTATTTATTCTGGGTTTTAGTCTAATCTCATTGGGTTCCACACGCATCATTGTTTTTCTTGAATATTAGCAAGGTAGGGAAAGATGGGAAATCCCTGCAGGATTTAGACATTCAGGCCTGTACCCAACCAATCCTTGTGGAAGGGTTTATGTTTCTTAAACTCATATCCTAGACAATGGGCTCGGCCCTGGAAGGTCATGTTTTGTTTTCCTTTCATTTGGCTAATAACCCAGTAAATATTTGCTCTCATGACCAAAAATCATCCTGAAATACATGCAAGCATATTGAATGTCAAGAAAAACATGGGCATATGGCGAAAAGCCATGGAAGAGGAAGAGAGTATGACATTGCAAAGCTGCCTTCACTCTCTGCCGCCACTGAGCAGTTCTAAAGGAACTCCTAATACAGTGATGCAAAATCTATGCTAGTTTCAAGGACTCCTTGTAAATTCTTTCCATTTCCATGGCCCGTGCCTTCTATAAACATTGTTTTCTAAAGACATAGCCTGGACTGACTTCAGAGAGCAGCCAAGTAGGTAACAAATTCCACAGTATTACTTGAAAACCTTTAAGGAAGTACACTTCCCCCAGAGAGATCCCAACCTACGCCCATCTCTAGCCCCACTCCTCAGACCTACCATCATGCTGAGTCCACCATTCTGAATATTACTCAGTCTTCAAAAAGAATGAAATTCTTACATACGTTATAGCATGGATGAACCTTGAAGACATTATACTAAGTGAAATAAGCCAGATACAAAAGCCTATGTATTGCACAATTTCACTTAGATGTTATGGACTGAATGTCTGTGTCTCCCCAGAATTCAAATGTTGAAATCCTAACATCCAACGTGAAGCTAATCGGAGGTGGGGGCTTTGAGAGGTGATTAGGTCATGACAGTGGAGTCCTCATGATGGGATTAGTGCCAGTATAAGAAGAGACACAGGAACTTGCTTCCTCTGCCATATGAGGACACAGCAAGAAGACAGCCATTTGCAAACTGGGAAGAAAACCATCACCAGAGCCTAGTGCATGGTATTTTTGTTACAGCAGCCAGAAATGACTAACACATATGAGATACCTAGAATAATCAAATTCATAGAGACAGAAAAGTAGTTGCCAGGAGCTGGGGGGGAGAGGAGAATGAGGAGTCAATGTTAATGGATTTTCGGGTTGAGAAGATGAATGAATTAAACACATTCACATTGTTGTGCAACCATCACCACTATTCATCTCCATTTCTGGAGATGTATATTTTACTATAATTTTTTTAAAAAAAGATTTCACCGTTCATGTCATTTCCTGTGTAATGGCCTCTCTCCAACAAGCCTCCATTAAAGTGCAATTACCCCAAGGCAGCCCCTACCTTCATCAACAGTCACTAATGTGGGAAGACCAAGGTAGGAACCTAATCTGGGGTCCATCGGTTCTGGCTCCTGCTGGGGAGTGAGGGATCTATAAGAGGATGTGAAATGGTTGTGGAGGGCAGGAATGACAGACACAGAAAATGAGACAGAGAACCAGAGAGAGAGAGAGAGAGAGAGAGAGAGACGGACAGCAAGCACCAAAATTGTTTCTAGGACAGGGATCATGATTTTCATTAGATTCTCTAGTGAATCTGAGCCCTCTTCCAGACCCCCTGTCCCCCAAAAAAGCCCTAGCCTTACAAGGCATTAGTTGATGGGGTTAATCCTTGTCTTTGGGGTGGAAGGAAAGTGACAGTAAGGAACATCCTGAGGCTACTAGCTGTCCTTTATGGACCACTGGTTATGTGCAAGGCACTCCTCTGCACATCTCTACAGGGTTACTTCAAATGATTTATCTAGCATTCTTAAACAGGAGCTGCTAGAGACTTTTCCAGCTTTAATTCTTTTTTAATGGGGGTAAAATATACTTAACATAAAATTTACCGTTTTAACTATTTTAATGCAGTTCAGTGGCATTAAGTACATTCACGTTGCTGTGCAACCCGTCTCTAGAAATGTTTTATATTGCAAAACTGAAACTCTGTACCTTTAAACTCCCCATTCTCTCCTCCCTCCAGCCATTGGCAACCACCATTCTACTTTCTATCTCTATATATTTGACTACTCTAGGCACCTCATATAAGTGGAATTGTGTACTTTTATGTCGGGTTTATTTCACTTAGCATAATGTTCTCAAGGTTCATTCATGTTGCAGCATGTGTCAGAATTTCCTTCCTTTCTCAGCTGAGCAATATTCCATCATGTGGATAGACCACCTGTTATTTACCCATTCATTCATAAATGGACACTTGTGTTATTCCTGCCTTTTGGCTATTGTGAATAACGCTGCCATAAGCATGGTGTAGAAATAGGAGCTGTTAGTATTATCTTCATCTTGTAAAGGAGGACATGGACACAGAGAAGAAAGTCACTGTTAAAAGTCACACAACTGATGATAGTGGAGCCAGGATTTGAACCCAGAGCAGTGGACCCCAAAGCCCATACCAAGTACATTTGTGCCTCGATCCATTTATTAAAAGCAAGCAGACTAAGAGGGTCAAGAACTATCATATTTACGTTAAATTTCTTTCTTCATAGCCCATCAATTCCCAAAAAGTACTTACAACTTACTAAAATAATTAAATAGATAACACATAACATTGAAAACCATTACAACAAGAATGAGGTAGAAGTAAGTAATAGGAGAATGTTGGGGGAAGGATATAAGAAGCCCTGGCTGCTTAGCTTAATGTAAGTGGTGACAGGTCTTTCTGGAACATCAATTTTACTCCAATATTTGGGGGAAGACACTAGTTTATTTCATTGGTAATGTAAAGTCATACTTTTATATTAGAAGAGGTATTGACATGACTTAAAAAAGAAGTTTACATAAATTTTCATGTTTTGTAATTTTTTTTTTGAGACAATGTCTTGCTCTGTTGCCCAGGCTGGAGAGCAGTGGCATGATTATGTCTCATTGCAGCCTCAAACTCCTGGGCTCAAGTAGCCTCCTGAGTAGCTCAAACTCCTGCAGCCTCAAACTCCTGGGCTCCTCAGCCTCCTGCGTAGCTGGGACTGCAGTCACACACCACCACCCACCACTCTTGGCTAATTTTTTGTAATTTTTGTAGAGATAGGGTTTCACCATGTTGCCCAGGCTGGTTTCAAACTCCTGGGCTCAAGCTATCCTCCCACCTCTGCCTCCCGAAGTGTTGGGATTACAGGCGTGAGCCACCAGGCCTGGACAGTAAATTTTTATTTTGCAAATTTTATTGTAAAAACTTTCAAGTATAAGCAAAAGTATAGAAATTTTAATATAGCCAATCCCTGTATTGCCTCTCCAAACTTAACTATTAGTGAGATTTTTTTGTATCATTTATTCATATTTCTCTTTCTGCCTTCCTTCTCCCTTTCTTCTTTTTAATTGGTAAAGAAATTTAAAATAAATTCCAACCTTCATGTCATTTCACACCTATGTACTTAGCATATGTATCTTTTAAAAAAAGACAGATATTTTGTTACATAACTAACATGTCATTATCACATCTTAAAAATTAAAAACTAATTTCTTGGTGAAATGTTACACTCCTTCCATATTCAAACTTCCCTGAGTGTATCAGTTTGTCTATTGCCGTTTGGCCTGTGTGAATCAGGATCCCAACAAGATTCATATATTTTGTGTCTGATAGCCTCTTAAGACTCTTTTAATCCACAGCTGGTTCCACCCTGTTTTTTTGTCACTGGTTTTTGGAAGGTCAGCCCGGTCAGTTGTCCCATAGAAGTCTCTCTCCCTGGGTGCTTCTGTTCGCTTCTTCTTGATGTCGTTTAACTGATACTTCTACCTCTGTATTTTCTGTAAATTGAAGGTTAGTGCTAAAGAATCCATTAGATTCTTCCAATTCAAGTCTAAATCTTTTGTGTTTCGCTTTTTCTACAAGAATATTTCTTTTCTGTTCTTTTCTTTTTTTTTTTTTTTTTTTTTTTTTTGAGATGGAGTTGTGCTTGTCACCCAGGCTGCAGTGCAATTTGCAATCTCGGCTCACTGCAACCTCTGCCTCCTGGGTTCAAGCGATTCTCCTGCCTCAGCCTCCTGAGTAGCTGGGATTACAAGCGTGCACTACCATGTCCAGCTAATTTTTGTATTTTTTGAAGAGACAGGATTTCACAACGTTGGCCAGGCTAGTCTTGCACTCCTGACCTCAGGTGACGCACCCACTTTGGCTTCCCAAAGTGCTACAAGAATATTTTATAAATGAAGCCGGGCACTCCTTGTTACATCCTATCAAAAGACTCCTACTGTCAGGCTGTCCCTCTCTTGGTAAGGTTCAGATGGTGACAGCCACTTTTTCCAATATTAAAATCGCTACCAAACTTGCATTTATTGGTTTCCTCGTTGATCATTTGTGCCCCCCTGAATCAGATACTTCATGATAGTTCCAAAACAGTGACTTTTAAATTATGCAGTAGCTCTGCATAACAAACTATCCCAAAACTTGATGGCCTAAAACAATTATTTGTGCACAATTCCATAGGTCACGATTTGGGTAGAGCTTTAGTGAGCAGTTTTTTCTGATCTAGCCATGTGGCATTAGCTGAATTCTTTAATTCTACTGCACCCAGCTGGTGGCTGGGCTGGCAAGTCCAACAAGGTCTTGCTCATGGGCCTGGCTCCTCAGTGGTCATCCTGTCTTTCCAAATGGCTAGCTTGGGCTTCCATATAGTGTGATGGTCTCTGGGCTGCTTTTGTGACTGGCTTTGAATAGGGTGTTCTAGTGATAAACGCAGAAGCTATGGGTCTCTTAGGGCCCAGACTTGAGAGTTACAGAGCATCACATCCATCTCATTCTATTGGTCAGAGCAAGTCATGGGACCATTGTAGATCAAAAGGATTTGAAATAGACTCTACCTCTTGCTGGGGAAGTCACCAGGTCACAGTGCAAAAGAGGATGGGAAGTACCATTGTGGCCATCATTGGGAGCACAATCGCAATTATGTGAGGGCAGATGAGGTGGTGACCGCCTGATCCCTCCACCATAAAGTTCCCATCACACTTTCATCTCACGGTGTCCTCCACTGGTGTGCTTTGCAAAATCAGATCATCCATTACATGTTGTAAAAGGTGACCTTCTAATTTGATTTATTTTTCCACCTTTTTTATAAATAATTTTCTTTCTTCAGCTCAGGCTATCACACTAGTCCTCGAAAGGCACAATAAATGCTTTGTTCCTTTCCTTCCATTGCCAACTTTCAAAGGATTTGAAGTCCTAATTACCTAAATGTTCACCAGTGAATTGTTTTGCTTTGTGTGTGCACTTTGCTTTGTTTTGTTGTTGTTTCTAAACTCCCCCTCTCAGTATCATGGAGAGTTCATGTTTTTACACATTTAGTGTATTTCAGTAATTAATCATCATTTTTGATTCTCAGCTTGCTCTGTCTTTGGCCAGTGGTCCCCTTGCATATTGTCTATTGTGTCATTTTGACATGTGCCCACTAGTCCTCAATAGCTTCCGTTTTTTTCTGACATACCAAAACGTCGCACTTCATTTATGTATTTTCTGTCCGAAAACTGATTTCTTTCATTGGGAAATAGTATTTACAGACCACCCTTTAGGCACTAGGAGTAGTTAGTGCTGCAGTGTTGCCTTTGCTTTTAGGTGGGGCTGGTAAAAATACGTAATAAATAAATCATGAGTTAATCTTGATATTTTCAATTATATTGCAGGAATTTTTCTTATCTCCTTTGGCTTTACACTTGTACTTTTTTTTCTCTTATGTTAAAAATATTGGCTTCAAATTATTTGCTGTATCATACAAACTGTAGAATTATCACAAAGTATGATTACTAATGTTACTACTAAAAGTAAGATTGCAGAATGGAGTTGAACACTGTGTGGCAGCATTATTTGTTCCTATAAAATATTTCATCATGGATGCACAGGTTAAATAATGTCTTCTAAAGTCACTTGAAATCATTATTTCCTCTGTGTGATTATGTCACCAAATTGATGTAGAGTTGGCTCATTCAACTCTATATCAATTTCAGTATATTTTGAAATTTAAAATGTATGTTTTTTGAATCTACAAAACATAAACATGATTCAGAGGCATCTCCTTTCCTTCTGTCCCCTGTGCCCTCTTCTACAGATAATGATTTATATTTATTTTTCATTTATCTCTTCAGGGTTGCTTTTTGAAAATATAAGCAAATCAGTAAATATATTTATATCGCCTGTCTTTCTTACACAAAAGGTTTGTGTTCTACATTTCTCACTTTTTTTTTATATAGACTTTCTTTGTGTGGATGCTCTGTTGTTTATTCCCACAGTCCCCTATTAATGGAGACACCTGGGTTGATTCCAATCCTCTACTAATACAAATATGCTGCAGTTAATAATTTTGTGCATATGCCCTATAGTATTTTTGGCAGTGTGTCTACAGGATAGATTCCTAGAAGTGAGAGCTCTGTTTCAAAGGGTCAGATCCTGTGTAAGTTTTCTGGATGTTGCCTAATTTCCCTCCATAAGGGGTCGTACCCTTTTACACCTTTCCCAGCAATATAGAATAGGGCCTATTTCCTCACAGGCTCACCCACCAATAATGCTGACATACGTGAGTTTTTGCCAATCTGGTGTCTAAACATACTCTTAATTTGCATTTCTTTCACTCTAGCATCTTTTCCTGTATTCAAGGGCGTTTTCTTTTCTCCAGAGAACTGCCTGCTGATGTCCTTCACACATTTTTCCATCAGATTCTTCATCTTTTCTTCATAAATTTTAGGAGCTCTTTACGACGAATGGCATCAGCCTTTATCATACAAGTCTGCCAAGGTTTGCCTTTGGAATCTCTTTATGGTGTTTTTTGCCCACACGGGTTTTGAGACAACACCTGACATCTTGAAGCGATTCCATGGTGATAGGACCTCCTAGGCCAAGACTGCACACCAAGGTTCTGTGGAAACATCTGAGAAGTTGCTTCTCAGACTCAGTTAAGCTACTGCAATTTATAATCAGACTCAACTCTAAGCCTCCTGGATCCCACCTCACAAGCCAATCTGATCAGAAGTGTCTTAACACAAAGGAAGGCTGAAGTTTGTCTCTTTGCTTAGAAGCAATGGAAATGTCAGGGAACCCATAGAGAGGGTGGCGGCTTCAGAGACCTTCAGGAGGTGCCCTCACTCCTGGAGCTACTCAGCTTAGATGGGAGCAGTGGCTGTGGTTTTCGAGCATTGTCCCTGCCTGAGTCTGAGGGGAGAATCATGTCCTTCTGACACAATGCTCAACTGCAGTGCATTATATTTATGCTATGAGGGCTCAGAAAAATGGTTCATGGGAATGTCATCATTTTATATGTCCAGGCATCCCATCATTTCAGTATGACACCTTCTCAGTGACTGACTCACTCTTGGGTTCCATGACTAGAGAAGGCAGGGACCCACAACAAGGGATAGAATACGGTGGTGGTTTTTGTGACAGAGAAGAACAAGATGGTCTATTCGTGTGACCTGATGCCCAATGAGGCTGAGAGGAGTATCAAGTCACTTCACTCTAAGGCGAGAGAAAGAAAAGTGAAGCCAACATTGGATTGACGACATCATGATCTTGTCTGTTCCCGATCCTAATCATGACCCAACAATTTAAAGGTAGTAATGAAATAATGATATCCCAATGCGTGATTTTACATCTTGCTTCAGAATTTACAAAACGCTTTTGCATTTTATGCTCACAAGTGCCATACCAGTGTGTGGTAAAGTGTGCTTGAAAGCCACAGAAAACCCAAGCTACATGAGGTTAAGTTGCCAGGAGCACACAGCTAAGAAAGGGGGAGCCTCAGCTGGACTCCAAACCAAGGCTGGCTGTGGGCATGTGCCGTGCCTGCAGTCACACAGGACTCTGTGCCCAGGAGGGCCCATGCCTGGTTTAATGCTCTGCTGTTGCGGCCATGAGATTCACTTTTACAATTTTTGTACAGGGGGAATACATTTTGTATTTTCATTTTGCACAGAGCTCCTCAAATTGGGTAGCCAGTCCTGCCCAGATTGCATGTGATTTTTCTCCTAAGAAGTAAAGCAGTAAATCTAAACTTTTTGAAATACAATTTCTTGAATATCCTCTGTTTCAAGCGGAACTGATACTTAGGTTTTGTGTAAAGACAAGGACCATGTTATTGAAGACCTTAACACCCACCAGATGAAGCTCTGGGGGCTTCACGTGTTAGCCCCTAGCCTAGGGTCACAAGACCGCTTCAGATACCATTTTTTGGTGCCTAAGACTTATAGGAAATAGCTGCTTTATTATTCAAATCAGGCCAAATTCCCCTGCAAAACAAATAAATGGAGTAGAAGGATTTGTTTTAAAAAAGAGAGAGAGAAATGTTTATTTTACTGGAATTTTATTATACCAAATATTGTTCCAATATGTAGGCCATGATGTGGAGTTCTAAAATCTATTTCTTGTAAAATGATATGTAAGAAAGCCATGTTTGTGTTAGTAAGGTTTAATCATCAATCCCCTAGTGAGCTGGGAGAATTCTTGCCACTTTCAAAGACACCTGCCTTAACCATAAGACCTATGGAAATCTCATTTGTGGTGTCATTCTGGGATCACAAAAGGATTCCATTTAAAATGCATCTTTAATTTTTCTACAGAAATGCATGTAGATTGCTATCTAACATTTGGAAATTCATAGATTAATTAATTTAAAAGATGTTCAATGAAAGGAAAGAAGAGAAAATGAGCAGTGATAGCTAAAGATAAAGAAAGCCTGATCAATGTATATTTGCTTTTTCAAAAAGCATTTAATAGGAAATTCCTCATACTCTGGGCCCTTTACTGACCACTGCAGTTCCGGGAGAAATGATGTAAACATAAAACATTTTAGTAAATATAATTATAATGAGTTCTAATTACTTACAGAATATATATTTTTTCTTTGCACCATGGGTCATATGTGAAATTGTTTTATTAATTTTAAAAGAGAGAAATGCTTCCTAACACACATTAGTTGGAATAGCATAATGGCCAGTATAACCAGTTTCTTAAACAAGTCAATTAGAGGAGACGACCTTTCAGGTATCCGATTTGATTTATTATTCACTTGAGAATTAACAGAGAATGGATCGTGATATAAATTCCTCTGTAGGTTTTATTATATTGGCATTTTGGTGGATAGATAATATATAGAACCCCTGGGCCTATCACTATCAAGGATGCTATTGATCGTATCAGCAGCATTATCCTGCAATTTTCCCTCATAACTATTTATGCAACTCTCTGTGATTTGTAATTCAGCAGTAATCATTTTCTGTGGCTGCTGCAATTTTCTTTCCATGGGGTACCTAGGCTATATACTGAAACAAGGCTTGATTTTAAGCCCAAAGATTTGGGGTTTCGTTTTAGAATAGTAGAGAGGAGATCAAAGAAGTTTTAGAATTAGAATTAGTTGTTAAGGATGAGAAGGAAGCATTAGTCCTTTATTTTATTAGTTCCATGGGTGGATCAGAGATAAGCAGTGGCAAAGTGGGAGAACACAGATAAAATCAGGTGATTTCATCAGGGTAGCAGGAGAGGAAATTAGCAGGAACCTGATGCTTGGACAAAGTTGAGTCTACTTTTCCCTGCTGGCTCCTTTGGGGGCTGCTTCTGAGCACTTCGTGGGCTTGGAAAGGGAGTAGAATCTTTTTAAAGCCCTGCTTATCCCCTCAGGGAGAAAAAAAAATCTCTGAGGGCCCTGGACTTGGACTAAAACAGATTTTCAACAGGGTTGAAACCTTGCTGTGGAAACAGAGGCACAAAGCAAGGTTGGGGAAGAAGGGCTAGCTTTTACTTGCTTAACTGAAGAGTGGCAACGTGAAGGTGACACACAAAACACACTTGTTTACTTTTCTCCATCCATAGTGAGGAAGAAACACACAGAAAAGAAAGGTTGTAGCACCCAGGTTGCAGGTGCATCAGAAATAGAGAAATGTATTCACACCCTGAAGCTGATGCCCAGGGCTTCTTAAGGAAACCCTAGGGGATCGGAAAGGAGTACTTTGATTAGGTCTCCATGACTCAGGATAACTAACATCCCAGAACTTTCACTCGTAATTTTGCTCAAACTTGGTCTCCAAGATCACACATTGTCAGTCACAGAACCACGAGTAGTTATATCTCATCCAAAGATGACCTGCAATCCTGCCATGTTTTGCAGCTGCCACACCCACAGCAGTGCACCTGATTTTCTGTTAATTAAAATGGTCCAACAGCGGGCACCCCTCCCCACTAACTTGGAAGAGCACCTATTTGTCCTTTAGAATCTACCTTGTCCAGGGCTTTTATATGCCTGGCCTTTGAATCAGTCGTCACCTCTTTGTATCGTGACTAAGGGAGAGGCTTTCTGGCAAAATCCTGTCAGTGATGTTGATTTCTTCTCCACATTGCTGCTGAAACTGGGATGCAGACTTCCTTCACATTGGCTTTCTTCTTCAGGAAATGCACAGGAGCCTCTTGCCTTGTAATACACAGTCTGTCTCATTCATAAAGTCTTGTCCTGGAAAATGCCTCATTCATCCCTGCAGAAGACCCGCCGTTGGGAGGGCAGGGGCGTTCGAAACCTTGGGAGACAGAAGACAATAGTGGAGTGCTTGGCAGCAGTGCCTGGGCTGCTTTAGCAACATGCACCCACGCCAGGGAGAGGATAAAACGCTGTGGTTGTTTACTTGCCTCTCTGGAGCAAAAGAGTCTCTTTGCCTACAATATAGATGCCAAATCCTCAGGTCCTGAGTGAGGAAATGATGGGCTTCGCCGGGGATTGGCATGAAGTCCTGTGCTCCAAGATAGCATGGCATTTTACTTGAAAGCATTCGTTGTTTAAAGAGAAAATGAGAATTGTGGGATTTTTTGTCAATCGAGAGTCAGCCAACTTCCTCTCCCACTGGCCGCTCACACAGAATGCCCACCGTGCCCTGCGGTGCCCTGCCACGGAGCCAGGCTGGCCTGCTCTCTGGTGACCAAAGGCACTTGCTTCTCTTTCGGAATCTGATCACAGGCAACTTAAATTTGCCAACGTTACCCATATTAGTAATTGCAAAATAATAAACATGGCAAATTTCATATTAATAAGGCATCCAGTGTAACTCCTTTTGTGGAAAGAGCTCTCTGGAATCCTAAGCCTAATAGGTCTGTGTTTATTTCTCCACCAGCAGCATAATGTGACTGATTTACAAGAGTTTAACTCAAGTGTTAATCTGACAGTGACGAAGAGCTCCTCACTGGTGCAGTCACTTACACTATCATATTAGTTGCCTCCTCTATTAAAGCAGTGTGGTCGATAATTGGAATGCTTTTATGTCTAGTGGTTCTGACAAGCCTCTTCTTCAGGTCACATATGGGCGGTCTAGCTCTCCTCTCAGCCCAACAGTGGCAAATAATTTAAACTGAGAAAGTATTGTTCTCCTTGTATTGTGGAGCAAGGGCAGTTCAAGGGAAGTGAGACTGTGCACTGGCTACCTGCTGGTGTGCAGTAAAATAAGGTGGACATGATACAGGGTTGGGAGTACAATTAAATCTATTTTGCACCAATGTGTTGCTGGACAGATGAGTTTCCACATGGCAGAGCTTTATGATCTTTAAGGTAGACTGAACTAATAGATTGGTGTGGAGCGCACTGAAGTTACCAAGGATGAGAAAGCAGGCAGTAGTACATTTGAACTACAGGTTTCTCATATGCTCCACGTCATGCTGAGTTTTTATAGCTCCTGGCTTTCAAAAAGCCTGTTTCAAAGAGGTTTGCGCTAGACTGGGCATGCAGTTTTGCTCTGCAGATATTGTCGCTACCGATTTAGTGGAATGCAATTAGGAAGCCTAAATTAAGTGGTAATGGAGAACCAGCTCTTGAAACTGGGGTTTCCACGGCAACCACTGCTTACAATACAGCCTTCAGTTAGTTTTCCCACTTTATCTGCAAAATGCACAATTGAGCTTTAAAACAGCTCGGTGCTGAAAAACGCACTGTAAACAACTGTTTGCAATGAGAGTTTTACACTGTCTTTAAATACAACAAACGATCACATAAAATTTACTTGCCCTCCCTAATAAAGCAAAATCTGGGTTGCCAATCAGTTAGCGATTTTAAAATTTATTATTCCTTTCCCCTGTTTGGATTTATTTTTAAGGGAAGATGTCACGAGTCATTAGGTCTCTTAACTTTGGTCATTCTTGCTGCCTTTTCAGCTGTCCCGACAATCTGCCTATCCCACCAGTCCCTTGCTAAAATGTGTTTCATCTTAGCAAAGAATTGTTTCAAATAAACATACAACGTGCTCCTTTTCTAGGTTCTTTTCATATTTTGGTAACGTTTTACAGATTCTGCTGGTATTTTCCCTTTGTAACATGTCATAGATTTGCAAGACTTTCCTATTTACTAATTTGTTATTAATCTTCTTTCCATCTTACTACTCTTTTAAAAGTCCATGTTTCATTTCTCTGTACATTCGGCAATTAACCATCAAGGCTGTCTTTTGCCAGCCTGAGTAGCAAGAGGAAACACTTAAAAGACAATATCAAAGCAGGTGTATTGCTAAACACACAGTTGTTTAAAACAGCTATGAGGAACTTGTACTTTTGTAAAACTCATTTTCTTTCGTGGTAGGAATTCCTATTGTTTTACTGTAGAGTTGTCATTTTTGCTTAGGTGCATCAGAAATGCATACACTCATGCACACGTATACAGCTACACTTATGCATGCATATTTTTAGTGGGGAAAAAATCAAATTGGGTTCTGCAAAGAGGAGAGGAGGATGGAATCAAATTTGGGGTCTCCTAGCTGTAATACTCTGTTTAATTGACAGTCTTAACAGGATGAGCACTGGAACATGTCTGGACAGATCCAGGCAGCTGGTGAAAACTCATGAATTCTCTGCAGCACAGAAGGTAATGTTTCCCAGCAGTTTGTGCTCTCTCAAGGTTGTCGTATTATACGTGTGTTATTTTCACTGCGAGAACATGCAGAGAGGGAGGCAGAGAGCATGTGTGTGTGTGTGTCATTACAGTCCCTCCCATTTATGTGGCGTTCGGTGAGAAAACTCGATTCTGGTGTCAGCGGTCATGTCTGAGTCTCTGTCTGATAGGTTCTCTGTAGACGTGGAATATGTCAGGAGGGGAGTGTGCCCTTCACAGTAAGCGTGTACCTTCAGCAGCGTGGCCTGGCTGTTTGAATTCTGATTTGTTTCAGAGTCGTCGGTTTTGACCTAACGCTGATTTAGGTGGTACCAAAGCTTTATGGAAAACCCCGTTTTTCTTACTACTCAGTCATGCTCTCGAGTGGTTCCTACAGTTTTCACATTTTGAGAATATAAATGTTGAAGAAAACCAAAGAGCCACGTTAAAAAAAAAAAAAGGTTGCTGTCTTAATTTTCGGCTCATGGTATTTTTAAGTGTCTTTATTACATATCTGGACATTGTTTTAAACACCACCAATGCTTTATTGTAGATCTTCGTTATAAAAATATGTCTGTCATCTTAAATCTTTAAGAATTTAATCTTGGAGAAGTTATATACATCTTTTTGTTTAGTAATTGATAAATGAGAGATATTCTCCAATCCCATTTCAACTATTGATAAGGCACATTGAATATCTTTCCCATGCCTTAAAATAAAATGTTAATTCAGGGAGTTCTAAATTTAAATCTTCTATGGGAAGAAACCTGGAGTAGTAATGTGCTCACAACTTTTGTAAGGCATCTTGTTTCAACATGGCTGGCATTTTCTGCAAAATACACAAGAACACACTGAAATGGTCCTAGTCTGGCAACAATGTGCAGATTGATGTGTGTGCATTCAATTCCATTTGATAAATCTTTGGGGCAAAGAGAAGGTTCTACTGTAAGGAAATATCTTAGCACATTCCAAAAGTGCATTTTTTGCAAGCTATATTTTTAGACTAAACATATGTTCAATGATTTGCCCTCTCCAGGGAGCAGGTTTGCATTCAGGCCACTGAGAGGACGGAGGCTGCATCACAGAGGAGGCCGTGGGAGGTCACAGGTAAGGCCTCTCCTTCTGACTGTACAATGAACTCCGCAAGCTGTGTGGTCAGAGTGCCAGGGACAGCCAGGAACTGCTGTCATCGTTCCAGGTGGAGCTGACAGACTGTCTCCGAATTGCCCACCTGCGCGTGCGCCCCCTCTTCCCGGCACAGGCTAGAGACGCGCAGAATCCTAACCACTGCCACTGTTTCCTGCCTCAACGAGCCATGCCCTAAAAGAAACAAATGCATCGCCCCAGAATTCTTAGAAAGTTACAATAATCTGCTTAACTCTTTTAATTTCCTTTTCTTTCAACTTAAACTTTAATTTCAGGTATCTTCTATACAACACAGAAGTCACGGTCTGGATAGAATTAAAAGGAAATTAACTTGGGGTTTAGGGTGGACGTTTTTGCCTTATTTTGCTTCTTAGTAACTGAAAGTGAAGCCTTAATAATGAGAATATTATTAATCAATCTCCATTTTTCTACTTTAAAGGCACAACGTAGATTTTGATTCCAGTTGTTATTACTTTAATGAGAGTAATGAATATTCCATGTGAGGGCAGCATGTATGAAAGTGTGCTGGGAAAGTTCTATGGATCTTTGTGTTTTGTTTCAGTTTTGAGGATTAAATGCAAGTTTAATCCTTTAATGAATATATAAGCCTGTTGATGCCCTTTCTTGAGGAAGTTATGGTTAAATTATTGTGTCAAATCATTGTATTTCATTCTGTCTCCAGTGTGGGGGTAGCATAGAGAGGTGGTGGGTAGGGCTGGGGGTGAATATGTGTGTTTTTCTTAAGCGATGCTAGTTTTGGAACATGTAAGGATTCCAAAGGTTAATGTGGATTAAAATGCTGTCTGCCATGAACTTTAGAAATTGAAATAAATGTGGTCGGTAAAAGAAGATCTGTGTTTTGATTATACGGAAATGCTTTTGTAGGCCTTTTCTTTCAGGTGAAGTAAACATCTTAAAAATAAGCACAATAAATATGTTTCTAAGCACGGGGCATTGTAATCGTAATTAGCTCTTCCTCCTTTATGAGGTTGCATGCATCAGATTACGTCTAATTACTCCCAAGCAGTTTGCTGGTTTCCTATTTTTGTGAAAAGTCTCACAATACATCTTTGCAACCACAAAGACACTGATTTGCTTATACTGAGGTCTTTATGGGCAACTCGCTTTCTTTTTATGTGAGGGGAAAAATTAAAGGTGAGCATCATTAGGAATCTTTCTTTAAACCCAGTAATCTATGCACACTGCAAAGAATCAATGCCCAGTAGGCGGGCTGGAGTTCTACAATACATTCTTGCACTTACAGACTTTTCCTTGACCAGGTAGCTTGTAATGCCATAGAAATTGACTATTTGTGATGTTCTTATCATTGTTTAAAACATCTCATTGCTTTTCCTCCACAGATTTGGATTTAGCTTGCCGGACACAGGATGACTAATGAAGGAAGTCCCTTAATTAGACAGATGTGTCCCAGAGCGCAAGGTGGTGTTGATAGGAAATCTGACCTGAATTGTGTCAAATTCTATTTCAATAGAATTTAAGGTCTCATTTTAGTAGAAATGAAGATGGAACTGAGTTTTCTCTGACTCAAAAATTTCTTTTGATTAACTCTTTCAACCCTATAAAAAGTACTCAGAGTTTATAGCTTTACCTAGAACACGTAGACATTTTCAAATCCATTTTCCATGGATATATCTTAGCATTTTTATTTTAGTTAACATATGGAGACATGTGACTTCAAATTCAATGGATAATCTTAAATGCTAATATACAGGTTAACACAAGTTAAAACTAAATTAAAATAAAAAAACAAAACTTTAGATACAAAGGATGAATTATCCAGAAAAAAAAAAGCGATAATCTTAGAGCAATAATCTAATAGTAGCTGTACTTAACCGCATGCATGTTTTTATCTAATTTAATAGTTCTGGATATTACTTGGTCTCCTGATGGGAGATATATCAGTTCAGAACCAAATATTGTTTCGTATCCTTTAATGCCTTTAGACAAGCCTGTTAGAGCAGCATACACTTAAAAAAAAAAAAAGGCACAGCAATATGCTAAATTGGTGTCCAGATAATAGTTACTTTGAGTTCACCTTATTATAACACTGGCAATTTTGGTTGAGCCAAACGAATTGTGCTTTCTGTCCTAATTGAAAATAACTCCGTTGATCTCTCAACCTGAGCATACCCTGGGGGAAGACACTTAAGCCCTGGGTGAGCTCAAGTGAAAATTTTGTTCTTGCTGAAAACTACATGGACGAATCCTTAGGTAAGTTTTCCTAAAACATCCTGTCAGGCAAAGCCAGTTTTGTCTTTGTGAAAATGCCAAGTCTGCAAGCATCAATATGTTTCTCCTCGTTGCACTGTTTCCTGTGTAGTATGCTGCTTTTTCAGAGCTTGGTTATTTCTGCAACTACAGTTCCTTTGCACACGGTCTGTCGGCACTTAATAAGTATTTTCTGCATTTAATTGAAAAAAAACTAAATTAAAAGAGTTTCATAATAATCACATTGGCATATCTCAGCATCTCATAAAATTATTTGCTAAAGTAACTGTCTCCTGTCCAATTATACTGTAAGCCCTTTGAGAGTAGGGCTTCTGTCTTATTTATTTTTATATCACCAACATCTAACAGAGTGCCTAACATAAAGATGCTGAGGGAGACTGGGGAATGAATGCATGAGCGCATGAAGAATGCGCTGGCCCGGTGGCTAGTTCAGTCCCTACCTGAAGCAGGATGGGAAAGTTTTCATGAGGGTAGATGGTTGCATTGAAAATATAAAACTATGATAAATGGAGAATGAATCATTTTCAGAGCTAAATATAATTTTTGGAGCCCATGGGATTGCATGTTATTTGCTAAAGACATCTTTAGGATCTGCAACCAAATAGGGTAAGTTCACGCCCTCTCTCCAGCATATTCCAACCGGGTAACCCCAGTTGGAATACAATTGGAGGAAGTTACCACCTCCTCCAATTCACGGTTCTCTTAAGTGAAGAAGATAAAATCCTCCTCAGAGTTGAGAGTGAAGATTAAGTAAGATTGAATACAGACAACGCATAGATTATAAGCACTATATACACCTTAGGTTTTTTTCTCCTCTTCTGATTTTCAATGAATTGTAATCCCTGATTTTTATACTGAGAAATCAGGGACCCTGGACTTCATTAAAATGGTTTATTCTTATTTGTAACAAATTGGAAGTCTTTTATATTGTTCAATTATTTTGCTAAATTATTGCCTGGGCAATCTTCTAGTATTATTTTTTGTCTTATTTTCACACCCCTCATTTTCTGTGTGTTTATTTCCACAATGGTAGACCCTGAATCTCAGCATCCTATAATGACCTATACATCTGGGTAATGTTTATGACACAAAATGCAACATAAAGATTTGGTTTTGTTCATCCCACATCTACATATCATTTGGGAGAAGGGAACTTTGCATCATATCTTGTAAAATACGTTCTCCCCCAGAATTTTTTTTTTTTTTTTTTGAGACGGAGTCTCCCTCTGTTCCCCAGGCTAGAGTGCAGTGGCGCGATCTTGGCTCACTGCAACCTCCACCTCCCAGGTTCAAGCAATTCTCCTGCCTTAGGCTCCCAAGTAGCTGGGATTACAGGCATGCACCACCATGCCCAGCTAATTTTTTAGTATTTTTAGTATTTTAATATTTTTAGTAGAGAGGGGGTTTTGCCATATTGGCCAGGCTGGTCTTGAACTCCTGACCTCAAGCGATCTGCCCACCTTGGCCTCCCAAAGTTCTGGGATTACAGACATGAGCCACTGCACCCGGACCTCCCAGAATTTTTTAAGCCCCAATATCTGGCAAATTGCTTATAAAAAGTTGTTCTTTAGGTTTTCAGAAGTCTTTTAGGAGGGCAGGAATCTCTGTCTCCCAAGCATCTAGAACAGTGCGTGGCACACAGGAGGCACTCAATAGACATTTGTTGAATGAGAGTTGAAGGAATATATAAAAAAAAAAATCTATCTTTTTGATATTCAAATAAAATTAAATGAATAAAAGCATATTTTCTTTCCTTATGAAATTTATATTTCAACATTTAAACACTAGCAAAACTTAGACCCTATCATACCGAATTTCACAAAAAGTTAAAAGTAAGGGCCCAGTGTCAGCGCTTCTGAATGTGTAAAAAGTCCTCATGTAATCATAACTCTACATTGGAACAGAGCACAAAATTAATGGTGAGTATGATGCATCATCTATTTAGCTCCCCATTACATAATAAGAGTAAAAATAATAATAGCGGTTATATGGGCTCAGTGCTTTACAAATGTTAGTTCATTTCATCCTTGTTACAGCCCGGATTTTACAGTCCCATTGCACCCATGAGAAAACAGACTGAAAGATTTAGTAATTTGTCCCAGGAAGAGGTGGGGCCAGAATTTGAAACCTGGCAGTAGACTCCATAGCTCTGCAATACACCATGGAGTCTCACAACCAAATGACAATGATAATAATAAAATAATATTAATAAAAATGTATGTGCTTATTTCCCTGTCTTCATTGTGAGAGACTATAGATGTGTCAACCCCACCGTGTGTGCTGTGGCTTTATGAGCCCCATCTTGCCAGTGGAAGCCGAGGACCCTCACTTGTCCATATGCCTCATCTGCCTCTCTTGGAGCCCTCCAGCCCAACACCTGGGTCACCTTGACTATTCTGCCAACCTAAGACCCTCCTAGGTCCCTCTCAGCGATCTTCTGTTCTAAAACTGCCATCGACCACAGTTCCTTCAAATACCTAACCCCAAACATTTCCTCTGTTCTAATTTACCCCAATGTCTTCAGCTTCCAGTTGGAGGAATACTGCTGTACTCTTTCTGCTATGTCTCTAAAATAACCCATTAGTGACAGCTGGGTTTTTTTTTTTTTCTATTGACTTGCTTAAACAATGTATTCACCTCTGTTGGGGGAAAAGCTTTTAAAATTAATAAAATAATGTCAGATTGTCTTGTTCACTAAAACCTTGTCCTGAAAACTGAAGTTATATTTAATGGGTTATCTAACCTGCATTGACGCATTTCAGGAAATGAAATGCCATCCCCATTTTCATAACTTTATTTGAAAGGAGATTCTGTATGATGCATCACGATGCTTATCCACTGATTCCATTATCTGAAAGTGACAAAGCAGATGACCAAATAAGCTCTTCAGTGCTGTGCATGATTTTTTGTTCCTTCACCCACCCTTTTCTCTTAAAGAATTTCACTCTTTGTATAGTTAGTCTATATTCTTCCAATATAGAAATTGCTTTCTTCGGCCAGGCGCGGTGGCTTATGCCTGTAATCTCAGCACTTTGGGAGGCCGAGGCGAGATCACTTGAGGCCAGGAGTTCAAGACCAGCCTGACCAACATGGTGAAACACGTGTCTACTAAAAATACAAAAATTAGCCATGTGTGGTGGCAGGCTCCTGTAATCCCAGCTACTTGGGAGGCTGAGGCAGGAGAATTGCTTGAACCCGGGAGGTAGAGGTGGCAGTGAGCTGAGACTGTGCCACTGCACTCCAGCCACAGAGTGAGACTCTGTGTCAAAAAAAAAAAATTGCTTTCTTCACATTTAAATCATGCCTAAAAACATTCAGTTTGCAACTTATACCTTTTTTGAATTCTTAAAATTTTTAAATTTTAATTTTGTGGGTACATAGTAGGTGTATATATTTATGGGGTACATTAGATGTTTTGATACAGGCATGCAAGGAGTAATAATCACATTATGTAAAGTGGGGTATCCATCCCCTCAAGCATTTATCCTTTGTGTTACAAACAATCCAGTTATATTCTTTCAGTTATTTAAAAATGTACAATGAAATCATTATTGACTATAGGCACGCTATTGTGCCATCAAATACTAGGCCCTATTTATTCTTTCTATTTTTTGTACCCATTAACCACCCCCAACTCCTCCACAATCCCCTACTCTTTTCCCAGCCTCTGGTAACTATCCTTCTACTCTATGTCCATGAGTTTGTTTTGATTTTTAGGTCCCACAAATAGTTGAGAATATGTGATGTTGGCTTTCTGAGCCTGGCTTATTTCACTTAGCATAGTGATCTCCGGTTCCATCCATGTTGTTGCAAATGACAGGATCTCATTTTTTTAATGGCTGAATTGTACTCCATTGTGTATAACTGCTATATTTCTTTATTCATTCACCTTTTGATGGACACTTAGGTTGCTTCCATATCTTAGCTATTGTGAACCGTGCTGCAACAAACATGGGAAATATCTCTTCCAATACTGATTTCCTCTCTTTTGGGTATATATCCAGCAGTGGGATTGCTGGATCATATGGTAGCTCTATTTTTAGTTTTTTGAGGAACCTCCCAACTGTTCTCCATAGTGGTTGTACTAATTTACATTCCCACCAACAGTGTAGTGGCAGGGGGTTCCCTTTTCTCCACATCCTCTCTGGCATTTGTTATCGCCTGCCTTTTGGATATAAGCCATTTTAACTGGAAAGAGATGATATCTCATTGTAGTTTCGATTTGCATTTCTCTGATGATCAATGACGTTGAGCACCTTTTCATACACCTGTTTGCCATTTGCATACCTTCTTTTGAGAAATATCTATTTAAATCTTTTGCCAATGTTTAAATAAATTTTATCAGATTATTTTCTTATAGAATTGTTCGAGCTCCTTATATATTCTGGTTATTAATCCCTTGTGAGATGGCTAGTTTGAAAGTATTTTCTCCAATTCTGTGGGTTCTCTCTTAACTTTGCTAATTGTTTCCTTTGCTGTGCGGAAGCTTTTTAACTTGATGTGACTCCATGTGTCCATTTTTGCTTTGGTTGACTGTGCTTGTGAGGTATTACTCAAGAAATTTGTGCCCAGACCAATGTCCTAGAGTGTCCTCAATGCTTACCTGCAGAAGTTTCATAGTTTGAGGTCTTAGATTTGTGTCTTTAATTCATTTTGATTTGATTTTTGTAGATGGTGAGAGATAGGAGTCTAGTTTCATTCTACTGCATACAGATATTCAGTTTTCCCAGCACCATTTATTGAAGACAGTGTTTCCCAGTGTATGTCACCTTTGTCAAAAATGACTTTACTTTAGGTGTGTGGATTTGTTTCTGGGTTCCCTATTCTGTTCCATTTGTTTCTGTGTCTGGTTTTATGCCAGCACCATGCTGCTTTGGTTACTATAGCTGTGTAATATAATTTGAAGTCAGCTACTGTGATTCCTTCGGTTTTGTTCTTTTTGCTTAGGATAGCTCTCGCTATTTTGTGTCTTTTGTGGTTCCACATAAATTTTAGGATTTTTTTTTTCTATTTCTTCAAGAATGTCATTGGTATTTTGGTAGGGATTGCACTGAATCTGTAGATTGCTTTGGGTATATGGACATTTTAATGACATGGATTCTTCCAAACCATGAACATAAAATGTCTTTACATTTTTGATGTCTTCTTCAATTTCTTTCATTAGTGTTTTATAGTTTTTATTATAGAGATTGTTCATTTCTTTGGTTAAGTTAATTCCTAATTCTATTTGTGGCCATTATTAATGGGATTACGTTTTCTGTTTTCTGAGATGGAGTCTCGCACTGTCACCCAGGCTGGAGTGCAGTGGCGCAATGTTGACTCACTGCAACATCTGCCTCCCGGGTTCAAGTGATTCTCCTGCCTCAGCCTCCCGAGTAGCTGGGATTACAGGCGCCCACCACCGCGCCTAGCTAATTTTTTGTATTTTCAGTAGAGATGGGGTTTTACTATGTTCGCCAGGCTGGTTTCAAACTCCTGACCTCGTGATCCACCCGCCTCAGCCTCCCAACATGCTGGGATTACAGGAGTGAGCCACCACACCCGGCCGGGATTACTTTTATTTCTTTTTCAGATTGTTCCATGTTGGCGTGTAGAAATGCTGTTGATTTTTGTATGTTGATTTTGTATCCTGCAACTTCACTGAATGTGTTTATCAGTCCTAATAGATTTTTTATGGTGTCTTTAGGTTTTTTCAAATATAAGATCATATCGTCTACAGACAAGGATAGTTTGACTTCTGTCTTTCTAATTTGGATGCGCTTTATTACTTTCTCTTGTCTGATTGCTCCAGCTAGGACTTCCAGGACTATGTTGAATAATAGTGGATATCCTTGTTATGTTCCAGATCTTAGAGGAAAGGATTTCAGTTTTTCCCCATTCTTGTTACTTGCTATTGGTCTGTTCAGATTTTGTATGTCTTCATGGCTCAATCTTGATATGTTGTATGTCTCTAGGAATTTGTCCATTTCTTCTAGACTTTCCAGTTTATTGACATATAGTTGCTCATAATAGCCATTGATGATCCTTTGAATTTCTGCAGTATCAGTTGTGAAATCTCTCTTTTCATCTCTGATTTTATTTATTTGGATCTTCTTACCTTTTCTTAGTCTGGCTAAAGGTTTGTCAGTTTTGTTGAACTTTTCAACAAAACCAACTTTTTGTTTCATTGATCGTTTGTATTGTTTTCTTTATTTCAATTTCATGTATTTCTGCTCTGATCTTTATTATTTCTTATCCTCTACTAATTACAGGTTTGGTTTGCTCTTGCTTTTCTAGTTCTTTAAGATGCATCATTGGGTGGTTTATTTAAAGTTTTTCTTTTTTTTTTGATGTAGGCACTTATAGCTACAAACTCTCTTAGTATTGCTTTTGCTGTAGCCCATAGGTTTTGGTATGTTGTGTTTCCATTATCATTTGTTTCAAAAAATGTTTCAATTTCCTTCTTAATTTCTTCATTGACCCACTGGTCATTCAGGAGCATATTGTTTGATTTCCACATATTTGTATAGTTCCCAAAATTTTTGTTGTGATTGATCTCTAGTTTTATTCCATTGTGGTCAAAGAAGATGCTTGATACTATTTCAGGTTTTTTTGAATGTTTTAAGACTTATTTTATGACCAAACGTATGCTCTATTCTTGAGAATAATCCATGTGCTGAGGAAATGAATGTGTAGTCTATAGCTGTTGGATGAAATGTTCTGTAAATATTTACGAGATCCATTTGGTCTGTAGTGTAGAGCAAGTCCAGCGTTTCTTTGTTGGTTTTCTATCTAGAAGATCTGTCCAATGCTGTGAGTAGGGTGTTGAAGTCTCCAGCTATTATTGTATTGGGGCCTATCTCTCCCTTTAGCTCAAATATTTGCTTTATATGTCTGGGTGTTCCAGTGCCGGGTGCATATATATTTGTAACTGTTATATCCTCTTGCTGAATTGACTCCTTTATCATTATATGGTGACCTTCTTGCTCCCTTCTTACAGTTTTTATCTCAAAATCTATTTTATCTGATATAAATATAGCTACTCTTGCTTTTTATTGGTTTCCATTGGCACAGAATATATTTTTCCATCCCTTTATTTTCAAGCTGTATGTGTATTTGCAGGTGAACTGTGTTTCCTATAAGCAACTGATAATTGGTTCTTCTTCTTGTTGTTGTTTATCCATTCAGCCACTCTGTCTTTTTGTTGTTGTTGTTTTTGTTGAGATCGAGTTTAGCTCTTGTCGCCCAGGGTGGAGTGCAATGGCATGATCTCAGCTCACTGCAACCTCCGCCACCTGGGTTCAAGCAATCCTCCTTCCTCAGCCGCCCGAGTAGCTGGAATTATAGGCATCCGCCACCATGCCCAGCTAATTTTTGTATTTTTTAGTAGAGACAGGGTTTCATCATGTTGGCCATGCTAGTCTCCAACTCCTGACCTCAGATGATCCAGCCGCCTCAGCCTCCCAAAGTGCTGGGATTACAGACATGAGTCATTGTGCCCAGCCCACTCTTGTCTTTTGATTGGAGAGTTTTAGTCCGTTCACATTCAATGTTATTATTGATAAATAATGACTTACTCCTGCCATTTTGTTATGTGTTTTCTGGTTGTTTCGTGGTCTTTTCTTCCTTCTTTCTTTGTTTCCTTTTTTTCTTTTAGTGAACGGGATTTTCTCAGGTTATATGAGTTAGTTTCTTGCTTTTTATTTTTTGTGTACCTGTTATATGTTTTTTGGTGTTAGTTACCATGAGGCTTGCCAATGCTATCTTATAACCCATTATTTTAAACTGATAACAACTAAACACTGTTTGCATAAACAAACACACAAGCAAAAAGAAAAGTATTAATGAAGATTCTATGCCTTAGGTTCGTACCCCTGCTTTTTAACTTTTTGTTGTTTCTATTTATATCTTATTGTATTATGTCTTGAAAAGTTGTTGTACTTACAATTTTTGGTTGGCTCTTTTTTGTCTTTCTACTTAAGATGAGTACTTTACACACTATAGTTACAGTGTTATAATATTCAGTGTTTTTCTGTGTGCTTACTATTACCAGTGAGTTTTGCACCTTCAGATGATTTCTTATTGCTCATTAACGTCTTTTTCTTTCTGACTGAAATACTCCCTTTAGCATTTCTTGTAGGATGGGTCTGGTGTTGATGAAATTCTTCAGCTTTTGTTTGTCTGGGAAAGTCTTCATTTCTTCTTCATGTTTGATGGATATTTTCACCAGATATACTATTCTAGGATAAAAAATGTTTCTCTTCAGCACTTTAGATATGTCATGCCACTTTCTCCTGGCCTAAAACGGTTCCACTGAAATGTCTGCTGCCGGATGTATTGGAGTGCCTCTATAGGTTATTTATTTATTTTTTCTTATTGCTTTTAGGATCCTTTCTGCATACTTGACCTTTGGGAGTTTGATTATTAAATGCCTTTGGGTTAAATCTGTTGGTGTTCTATAACCGTCTTGTACTGGGACACTGATATCTTTCTTTAAGTTTGGGAAGATTTTCTGTTATTATCCCTTTGAAGAACACCTATCTTTTTCTCTACCTCCTCTTTAAAGTCAGTAAGTCTTAGATGTGCCCTTTTCAGACTTTCTAGATCCTGTAGACATGCTTTATTTTTTTAACATTCTTTTTTTTTTTTGTCTTTTCTGACTGTGTATTTTCAAATAGCCCATCTTCAAGCTCACTTATTTTTTCTTCTGCTTGATCACTCTGCTACTAAAAAACTCTGATGCATTCTTCAGTATGCGCATTGCATTTTTCAGCTCGAAAATTTCTGCTTGATTCTGTTTAATTATTTCAATCTCTTTGTTAAATTTATCTGATAGAAATCTGAATTCCTTCCCTGTGATACCTTGAATTTAATTGAGTTTTCTCAGAACAGCTATTTTGAATTATCTGTCTGAAAGGTTACTTATTTCAGAGCCCCAGGGCCTTGCTCGAACATAGGCCATAGCCTGGGAGTGGTTACAGCAGGCTCTGGGCGAGACTCAGGGCTCTGCTGGCTTCAAGTGTGACCCAGCATAGTTCTAATGGTGGTGGCCACAGAGTGTTTGTGTCCCTCCACCCCCAGCTTCAGGTGGCTCAGCACAGAGAGTGAGAGAGAGATTCCATTTGTTTCAGAGAAAGTAAGAGAAGAAAACAAATGTTTCTTCCCGGTAATCCAGAGAATTCTTTCAGATCTTGTCCAAGATTGGTCTCTGGTGCCTTCTTTAGTTCATTTGGTGAGGTCATGTTTTCCTGGATGGCCTTGATACATGTAGGTGTTCACCTGGGGATTTGATGAGTTTGGTATTAATTGTAGTCTTCACAGCCTAGGCTTGTTTGAACCTGTCCTTCTTGGGAAGACTTTCCAGATATTCAAAAAGACGAGGGTGTTGTGATCTAAGCTGTATCTGATTTGGGGGCACCTTAAGCCCAGTAATGCTGTGGTTCTTGCAGACTCATAGAAGTACCACCTTGACTGTCTTGGACAAGATCTGAAAGAATTCTCTGTATTACCAGGCAGACTCTTTTCTTCCCTTACTTTCTCCCAAACAAATGGAGTCTTTCTCTCTCTCACACTCTCACTCTCTGTGCTGAGCCACCTGAAGCTGGGGGTGGAGTGAGACCAGCACCTGTGGCCACCAACACTAGAACTATGCTGGGTCACACCTGAAGCCAACACAGCACTGAGTCTTGTCCAGGGCCTGCTATAACCATTCCCAGGCTCAAGGCACTGGGGCTCTACAATCAACAGGTGGTAAAGCCACCCAGGCTTGTGTCTTTCCCTTCAGGCTGGTGAGATCTCCTAGACCCCAGGTGGGTCCAGAGGTGCCACCAGGGAGTCAGGGGCTAGAATCAAAACCTGTAGAAATCTATCTGGTGTTCTATTGTACTGCGGTGGAACTGGCACTCAAACCAGAAGATGCAGTCTTTCTCATTCTTCCCTCCTCCTTCCAAAAGCAAAGGAGTCTCACCCCATGGCCACTGTCACCACAGGCCCACAGGGATACTGCCAGACTACCACAGATGTTCTCTTATGACCCAAAAGCCCTTCAGTCATCTTGTGGTGATTGCTGCCTGGCCTGGAACTCACCCTTCAGGGCAATGGGCTCCTCTCTGGCCCAGGGCAGGTCCAGAAATGCTGTCCAAGAGTCAAGACCTGGAATCAGAGAATACAAGAGCCTGCTTGGTGCTCTACCCACCCTGTGACCCAGTTGGTACCTAAGGTGCAAGACAGGTCCCCTTTACTTTTCCTTCCACTGTTCTCAAGTGGAAGGAGTCTCACCCCATAGCCACCATAGCTGGGAATGTGCTGAGTCTCACCTGAAGACAGCAAGTCTCTGAGGCTCACCCAAGGCCCTTGACATAGTACCTGAGTGTCACTGCTGGTTATTCAGGGCCCAAGGGCTCTTCAGTTAACAGGTGATGAATGCTGCCAAGACTGGGTCCTTCCCTTCAAGGCAGTTCTCTTCTGGCCTAGGATTTGTCTATGTGTCTAGAAATGTCATCCAGGAGCTAGGGCCTGGAAGGGGGCCTCATGACTATAACCAGTGCCCTATCCTGCTGTGGCTGAGCTGGTACCCAAGATGCAAGATGAAGTCCTCCTCAATCTTCCCTGTCCTCTCCTTAAGCAAAGGGAAGTGGTATCTTTTGGAGCTATGAGCTGTGCAGCCTGGGGTTAGGGGAACGGTGATGCCAGCATCCCTTAGCTGCCCCAGCTGGTGTCTCAGTAGGTCATATGCCCCCTAGTCCACTGTCTCTGGACCCAGTTCAGCACGAGAACACCCCTAGATGTTGCAGTCCTTGTGGCCTGGACTCTCTTTCAAGTTTATTTACAGCCACAGAACCCTTTAGCCCACAGTAGCAAGGCTTATGGGAATTCAAGTTCAGACCACTGGAATTGATGATTCCCCTCGGTGTAGGGCTGGTTTCAATGCTTCCTCCATGGGCGGGCATCAGCTGAGTTTGGCCGAGTTTTGTCTTCTGTTATAATAAGGCAGCACTGAGTTTAAAGCCTCACAATTGCTGTGCTCTCCCTCTTCCCAGCACACAGAAACACTCTGCACCATGCTGCTACTGTCAAGGGATGGGGGAAGGGTAGCACCGGTGATTCAAGACTCTTTTCTACCTCTTCGGTGCCTCTTTCAGTAATAGTTAAAACCAGATACTGTGAGTGTTCACCTGATTTTTGATTCTTATGAAGGTGCTTTATTTTTGTAGATAATTGCTAAGTTGGTGTAATTGCCAGAGATATGATCAGTGGAGCCTTCTATTCTGCCATCTTGCTCCAACTACTAGCAACTTGGGCTTTTTAACAAAATAATATGATCACTGGAATACAGGAGGCATTCTTCCTTTCCATTGCCACCTTGTAGGATTGCCTATTGTAGAGTTTTATGGTCTGAGGAGACCATAAAACAGTAGTATTGAAAATGTTTTCTCCCCTCTGAACCAGACAAATGTATCACCATTCTTCTTCCTCAATCAAACGGCAGAACTGGGCTTCATGCATTTATTCTATACCTGTATGCCAGGAACTGTGCTGGGCAGAATCTACATGGGAAGGCAGATATGGGCACACATAAATAAGGTTCAAAATCACCAAGAAGGCAAGTGCAAAATATTATCAGCATAAGTGAGGGAGTGACTCACACTGCTAGTGACCCCTCTGGAAAGGTTTCTTGTGGGAAGTCTTTTGATGACAGTCTTCCAAGTTGACAGAGAGGTACAAAGACCTGACACCAAGAAGAAATAACATGTGAAAAGGCACAGAGGAATAAGTATCTTGGAGTATTCAGGAAAGAGCAAGAAGCTTGATGTAGCTGGAAGTCTGTAAAGGTGGGGAAAAAGAGGCAAATTAGATGCCTTTGAAGAGATATCCAGGTGAAGCCATTTATTTGTTCATGCAAATATGTATTGAGCACATACTAGACCCAGGCCCATAGGGGACACATGGCAGTGGAAGAGGTCACACCAGGCCTGGGAACTTGCAGCCCATTGAAGAAGTAAGGCTTTAAAGAGACAATTAAGCATTGACCAGAATATGGAGTTCTGAATAGTATTATGTTCTGTTACTTTCAGGCTTCATAATGTAAGATAGATTAAAACTAGGATTTTCTAAACCAAAAACAGAGACATAATATAATTTATCGAACTTTTAATCTTATACATCTTCCAAAGTGTGGTGATTTTTCTGCTATTTGGCACTCAACAGCAATAACAAAATATCAAGAAGTAAATGTAATGAAGAATTGTTCATCACCTGAATGAATGAAGATACAACATTCTACCGCATGCCTTTGATATGGTTTGCTCTGCGTCTCCACCCAAATCTCACCTTGAATCGTAGTAATCCTTACCTGTTGTGGGAGGGACCTGGTGGGAGGTGATGGACTTATGAGAGCAGGTTTTTCTCATGCTGTTGTCATGATAGCAAATAAGTCTCATGAGTTCTGATGGTTTTATAAAGGGGAGTTCCCCTGCACATCCTTCTCTTGCCTGCCACCATGTAAGACATGACTTTGCTTCTCATTTACCTTCAGCCATGATTGTGAAGCCTCCCCAACCATGTAGAACTGTGAGTTAATTAAGCCTCTTTCTTTTATAAATTACCCTGTCTCAGGTAATTTATTAGCAGTGTGAGAACAGACTAATACAGTAAATTGGTACTGGTGGAGTGGGGCGCTACTGCAAAGACACCCAAAAATGTGAAAGTGACTTTGGAACTGGGTAAAAGGCAGAGGAGGGAACAGTTTGGAGGGCTCAGAAGAAGGCAGGAAAATGCGGGAAAGTTTGGAATTTCCTAGAGACTTGTCGAATGGCTTTGACCAACATGATATGGACAATGAAGTCAAGGCTGAGGTGGTTTCAGATGGAGATGAGGGACATTTTGGGAACTGGAGTATGTCTTTATTAGGAGCATGAGAACAGACTAATACAGCCTTAAAAAGTAGTATCATCGTCTTCACCACGAATGTTGGCAGGACAGGCCGGTACTACATTTTCAGCCTAAACTTGGCTCCAGGTGCTCTTCTGAAAGTTTTACAAGTGCCCGTTCATTAATCCGCACCACATCTTTTTAGTAGTTGCAATATTTCTTCCCATGTTACGGATGAAAAAACTAACAATTAAAAAAATGCTGGAAACCATCATTCTCAGCAAACTATCGCAAGGACAAAAAGCCAAACACCGCACGTTCTCACTCGTAGGTGGGAAATGAACAATGAGAACACTTGGACACAGGAAGGGGAACACCACACACCAGGGCCTGTCGTGGGGTGGGGGGAGGGGGGAGGGATAGCATTAAGAGATATACCTAATGTAAATGACGAGTTGATGTGTGCAGCACACCAACATGGCACATGTATGCATATGTAACAAACCTACAGGTTGTGCACATGTACCCTAGAACTTAAAGTATAAAAAAAAAAAAGATGCAGTACTTGCAAAAGACCTCACAGTATAAATCCTGGCAGAGCGGGGGCCGAAATTGATGAATTTCTCATACAGCTCATACCCTTAATAATCAAGCATTACCACCTCCCATATTCCTAGGAAAGAAGACATCAAATTTATATGGGTTGATCTACATTTTTTGTTAATTTCCAAATCAAAATACCTATGGAATTTTAAAATTCTTGACAAAGATTTCCTAAACTTTATTGACAAGAGTTAACCTATTAGTATAACCACAGCACATTTTAAAAATAAGAATGCTAAAGTGTGATACAGATCCAGAAACAGAAAGATCAATGGAAGAGAATAGGCGATTCAGACTCAGGTGCATATAGGAATTCAGTATATGATAAAGTAACACCTTCAGTCAGTGATAAGGAACAGATGATCCAAATAGTGTGAAGATGATTGGATTACTATCTGGAAAACACAAAGTTGGACTCTGAATCCATATTATATTCCAAAACATATTACAGATGGATTAAGTACTTAACGTAAAAATAAAGCCAAAAACTGTACCCAAAAAATGGTTGAACATTTCCATAATCATAAAGTAGAAAAGAACCTTTAAAATTAAACTCCAAAAGCCTTAGCCATGACAGAAAAAAAGGAAAATGTTTGAATATGTAAAAAAATTTAAACTTTGCCACAACCATCTTTCAAAAAGGTAAAATATATAAAAAGCTTTTACAAATCAATATGGTAGAAATAGACACACTTAAATAGAGAAAACGAACAGAGATTTTTTTCAAAAAAAGAAGAAGAAACACCAGAATTGGATAAAGCATTCAACTAATAAAGTGCAAGTTAAAATAACAAGAAAATAGCTTCATTAACTAAACTGACCAAAATTAAAATGATGCTAATATCTAATAAGGTGAAAGTTTGAGGAAACCCTAACTTCCAAACCCATGGTAAAGACTGTTGTTTGTCTCATTCAGTATCCGTGTCAACTCCCTCCTAGTGTTCCTTCCTCTACTGCAGAGGCTGCGAAGCTCAAAGTTGTGTCACCCATATTCCTTGGAGCTAAGATATGAATGTGATTTAGGATCCACAAATCATATACACTCACCAGGTAAAGACATTAACCTGTGTGGCACCGAGACCTGGCTGTTCAAATAGACATTTCCTGCAGCGGCAAAAAAATTACTTTCTCAATCACAATGGGAAAATGGTGATCCTAGACCTTACAAATTATTCTGGGAGCTTAGCTAGAATATCATCCACCACCATTATAATGATTTTGAAAGACACTTAACACAGTGATAAATACAATACCCTTCTGATTAATCTACCTGAGATGGCTTATTTTGTCTGCCACTAAATGCTAATCTGTTGCGTAACTGGTCCCAACCAAGTACTGAGTAACACTCAGAAAGTGAGAATCTGGGATTAGATCCTGTTAATATAAAAGGAAAAGACACTGTAGTTCACAGTATGCAATGACAGAACATTCACATAAATTGTCATCTGTGGTCACCTGGGAAGGTGAAGCTCTGGACAACTGAGTGCCTATTTACAAAACCCAGTGCCATCAGAAATAGCAATGCAGGGGCTGTGGGGTGATGGACTAGAGCCTTCTAATCAGCTAGAGAGCTTAAAGAAAGACATGCCGCATTCAGGGCATGGTCAGCGGACCCTAAAATAATCTCTTTTCTTGTAGCAGGCTTAGAATAACCCAAAATTGGAGCAGAATCTGGGCCTGATAGTTGTTAAATTATAGTAATTGACAGCCTCACAATGTCTCTTATATAAATGTTAGAGAATTGACTGCAAATGGAGGAATCCCAAGAATCAGCATAGGGAATTTTGGGTGGACTTGAATGACTCCAAGTTACCTCAATCACGAGAACCCTTTGCCAAGAGATGTAGGTCCTCCTCCACTGTGGAGGGAAGAGATTTCTGCCTTGATTGAGGACCCTGTAATGACCTCTCCTGGGGTTGCTATTTTGTAAGAAGATGCCAGTTCTCCTCATGTCCCTGTCTACTGTCTGTATTCCTTCCAAAGCTGTAAGTAGATAATGGAGAAGAGTGGAGATGAGACGGGGAGCATCATCCCATCAAGGAGATGGAGGCTTACGTGCCAAATGAATGGAAAAGAGTTAAAGGGTTGCAAGGCTTTCTAACTGAGATGATCAGAAACTTGGGGAAGTGTGTGGAAATGAACTGTGAGACGGCCAGACCATGGAGGGAGAGATATCATTTGATATTGGGCCAGATTTACTAATATAAGTTCACTTGCCAAAGATCCATTGTGCTGTCTCAAGCAGCTGGGCTGGTTGGTTCAGTGGTATACTAGGCAAAAACAAAACAAAAAAAAATGATTTTTGGTGTACTGTGGAAAGAAATAGACATAAAAATATGGTAATCATGGAGTGGATTTATTGTGTGAGACTCACCCAGCTCCCCTTTCACTACATTTCCAGAGAAGTCCAGCAGAGTTCCCATTCACAAAGGCATTCAGACATGTATTGCCGAGGGACATTTCCAAAGCCTTAGAAAATGCCATATTATAGTGACTGTATCTGCATGCAAGAAAGAAAAGTGAGGGAAGCTGCCAATGAAATGGGCTAGCTGATTTCACCAGTCATCTTCAGATCTCAGATTTATAGAGGCCAAGCAACAGCCCTTAACCAACTAAGTAAGGGGCATGGCCACCGTGATAACCAAATACAGCCAAGATGACAATCAAATTACTGTGACATAAAGGGTTCTTTGGCAGAAGCTCATAAAGAAGGGGCCCCTCGGGCTGAAATGGATTGGGAGCCCACTATGATCTTACTTAAACTGTATATCACTCACCCCAAGCTCCAATAAAACCCTCTAACTTTGGTTAACAGATGTCTGACTGCAGCAGCAAGATGTGGAGTCACATCAGCTTATTCCACTTCCAGACCTAAATTAGTTCACAAATCAAGAACCCTTGTATGCAGGGAATCTGGATACTCTGTATGCAAGAACCCTTGTATGAAGGGAATCAGGATGAGGAAAGAGCCTTTCAAGGATTATGAGATACTGGATCTGAACTAAGATCAATTCCTGGAGATCCAGAATGACATTGTGGTCCACCAATCAGTTGAAGTGTAATGAAGATGAAGTGAAAGTAGATCTTTAAGCCCATCCTGTGCTTAGGATCTCCATTCCAAAGTGTATAGCTGGAAAAGATATGCTGGGAAATTGAACCACAGCATAAAGAAGGGCCAGGTGGGAACCTTTGGAACTGTGTTCTCAAGCCATGTCTTCATGCAAAATAGCAAGCCAAAAGTAATGCTACTACACATGACAGGTGGAATGATGGAGATAGGACCCACCATTACAAACCCAAAAGGTTCAAGAGGGTTTATTCTTATCTCATCCTTATTGAATTCACCTATTTATTCTATGCAAAAGGAAGATAGGCCTTGAAAAATGATGTTGGATTATTGCAAACTAGATCAGATGGTAATGTCAAATGCTCTTTCTCTTCCTAAAGTAATCTTATTACTGAAGCAAACCAACAGATCCTGGTACCTAGTATACATCTGTCAGTCTGACAAACTTTTTCTTTCTCAATAACCATAACTAACCAGAAGCAATTTGCTTTCACCTGGAAGAAGTACACCATCACCATCTGATCTCAGGGTTATGTCTGTTCTCTGACTTTTTCATAACGTATCCCACAGAGACCTTGATCTTTTCACCGTGGCATAAGACCAAATGTTGATAGTAGTTGATAGTAGTTACCCTAGATCCCTTGGTAAGACACAGGAGTACCAGAGAATAGGAGATAAAAATCCAAAGACTTGCCCCCATGTCCAAAGTTCATCAGCTCTAGTTTTCTGGGACATATCAGGGAAACCTCTCCCAAGTGCAAGAAAATGTGCTGCATCATGAACCCACTGCCCCGAAGAATGTGGCTTCTTTGAACTTTAGAAGCAATAGATGCCATATTCGTTTGTGCTGCTTCGATCCATTCACCATGTAACGCATAAGGGCACCACCTCTTATTGAGGCCCACTATGAGAGAAGGCTCTCAAGATGGCCCAGCAGCTGCAAACATTTGGACCTTCAGATACAGCAGATCCCATTGTGCTTGAAGTATCTAGGGCAGAGTAGAATATTGGACAGAGCACATGGAAAACCCTGGTAGGGAAATAAACAGTCAAGGCTCATAGGACTTTGAAGCCAAGTTACATTCCCAAGAACATAATTACTGTTCTTTTGAGAAACAGATCTTGGCTTCTTTCTGGATCGTGGTAGACAAAATCCTGATTATGGGGCAACAAGTAACCATGTGCCCTGAGTTGACCATCCAGAACCAAGTGTTGCCTGAGTCATCACAACGTGAAGTTGCATGTGCCCAGCCCTCAAGCATGTCAGGCTCAAGCCTCATGGGGAGTTCAGTATGGACAGTTGGCTAAAAAGAAAATAACAAAAAAGTAACTTGGTTTACAGTCCATTCTATATGATAATGTGAGTAACAATCCTGAGTCAGCTTTTCAGATCACAACAGCACCCCCTGAAAAATGATGGAAAAGAAAGCCCTCTGTTAGGCAGAACTTCAAGTAGCATTTCTCATTTGGTCTGGTTGGGTTTTGCTTTGTATCTTGTCTAGAAAGAGAAATAACCAAAGGTACAGATCTATACTGATTCATGGGAGATGGTTAATGGTTCAGCCATGTGGTCAAAAGTTTGGAAAAACCAAGAGTGATGGATTAGTGACAAGGGAGTTTGGAGAACAGGTATAGGAGTGCATATATTACAACAGACTCAGAGTGTGAGAAGTGAATCCTCTTCAAAAGGTCTTCTTGAGAAGGAGGTTCTCAATAATCTAGAGAATAAGATGAGTATCCTGTGGGTGTCCATCATGCCTTTCCCCGACTACCCTAATGCTTTGCCATGGGCTCATGAATTAAGTAGCCATAGCAGCATGAATGAAGATAACACACGTATTGCCATTCCCAAGGCTGATCTAGCTGGCCTCGTAGCTCAAAGGAAGGGTCCAGCCAGCCACTAGGTAGCAGATCAGTTATAATTGTAACCCTTCCAAAATGGCAGAGGCAGCAATGTCTTCCCTGGCATGGAGACATATGGATCTGAATGTTTACTTTGCTGCCCACTTTGCTTCTGCCAACAACTCTCCATGACTTAATGAATGCAATAGTCACAAACACAGTGTCCAACACGATGCTTCTGATTAAGGAACTGATTTTATAGTAAACCAAGTGAGACAATGGGATGCCACTTAACGAATACCAGAATGTCCTATTGAAACCTCAATTGTGGCATTAACTGATGAACAACCTTGCATAGTTAAAGTGCTATCCTACCGTTGCAATGTGTGCTCTGATCCACCAACCAATATAGAGCGTTCTTTCTTTCTTGTTGAAAACGTTGCTCCAGAATCCAAGGGCAGGAAGTGGAGCTGACATTCTCACTTTTCCACTGAAAAATGCCCCCAACAAAATCTGTCTGCTTCCTGTGCCTGCAGCTTTGCGCTTTACTTTTCCAAAGCCTCTCATATCCAGGAATGAATGCTGCTAGAGGGTAATTTAGCAACTGCATAATGCTGTGGAACTTGAAACTGCTACCTCACCACAACTCCAGGGGCCTCTCTGGACCATCCTCAGTGACAACGACAATGTATCTGTTTGGTGGTGTCGATTCTAGTGGGAGAGGTTAGGGTTTACTACCAGCAGCGTCCTGATATGGCAGAACTGGCTGCTTGCTTAATCATGGCACAGGTAATGAAATTCCAGGGACTAGTTTTTTCCAAGGAAGCTTAGCCTAAAGACAGGTCCTCCAGCCCTCCAACAATTGTAAACACCAAAGAATTAGTAATAAATTCCTTTCCGTTTAAACTGGCCATGTTGGTTAAGGTTATTTGCAACTGATCAATAACCAAATGGCAGAAGCACATGTTGGCAATATGTATCAAAAAACCCTTAAAATATGTATGCTCTTTATTGCAGAATTCTCTTCTAGAAATTTATCCAAAGAAAATAAATGGACAAGCACACAAAATTCATATGCACAAATGTATCTTTTTCTAATTCCAAAAAAAAGCTGAAGTCACTAACAAATGGTAACTGATAAATAAACAAGGGTAATCAATACGATCAAAATCATCCCAGAGATGTCAGAATATTTTACCTTTCAATAAAGAAGAAAAATCTCATGGAATGTGGAGTGAAAATGTGTTTCTCAAAGAAGATGAAATCCATGAAGACATGTAGCTTAGCATTTAACTTTCCATAAATGGTTATTCTTTTGTCTTATATTTAGAGAACAGGAGAAGAAATAGTGAATAGCAGGCAAGACTCTAAAATGCTTTGAATACAGCTTGGCAGATTCCCAATTAGAAAGTGAAATACGCATTTTTTTGGCCATTTAAATTAGGAACTAAAATTATAGCACACATTTTGGTCATTATCTATTTCACAACCATTTATTGAGTGCTGGGAAGACCAAGATGGAAAAGACATGGGCCTGTTTTATGGAGAGTAGGAAGGACTGAACTTAATGGTTAAATTTCAAAAGTTGGTCCTAAATACACTGGTGCTCTCCTGCCTCTCACCCTCTCTTCCCAGTGGGCATGTTATAAGGAAGCTGCAGGTGATATCAGATGTGGTCACGGTTCACCTGCAGCACATGACAAATGTCTTCAATTATTTTCCTCCTGCTACATTTTGAATCTAAAGATGTTGCCACATAAGAACTCGAAATATTTTCCTGGTCTTTATTTATTCATTATTTTTATAGCTTAGAACTTCATTCACATGTTCACAGCCCCAGACCCCCATCTTGTCTCACTCTGGAAGCTGGTTGCCTTGGCACAGAGTAAATGTTAGTGCAATTTGGGCCACGTCCCCAGTTGTGAGCCCTTGGTTCAAGTGAGTTAGTTTCAGCTGATTGAAGCCTCCAATGCTGTATTCCATGGAATATATCCTCAACTTCCAGGCATGCCTGAAGCTGAGCTGAGAGACATTGAAATCTACCTGTGCATTTGAAGGTGTAGAGGACCACTATAAACAAGGATTTCTTTAACCATTTTTAGGTATTAAAATCTTCCTGGGTCAGATTTCCTCAGTCACTGATTCACAACCAAAATTTCATGAGATGAAGAACTATGTCATCACTCTGTATTTGAATTTTTTTAAATCAACACTAAACAGTTGGAATGTGATATTGTTTGACTCTTTCATCACCCCAATCTCATCTTGAATTATAGCTCCTCTAATACCCAGGCATCATGGGAGGGACCTGGTTGGAGGTAATTGAATTGTGGGGGTGGATTTTTCCCATGCTGTTCTCATGATAGTGAATAAGTCTCCTGAGATCTGATGGTTTTATTGACAGTAGTTCCCTTGCACACACTCTCTTGCCTGCTGCCATGTAAGATGTGACTTTGCTCCTCCTTCACTTTCCACCATGATTGTGAGGCCTCCCTACCCATGTGGAACTGTGAGTTTATTAAACCTCTTTTTCCTTTATAAATTACGCAGTCTCCAATATGTCTTTATTAGCAGCATGAGAACAGACTAATACAGGATGTATCAGGGAAGGGGCTGGTGCAACCATCCACATTCTCCTCATAAGAATTTGAGTGCTTCTAGAAATAAAAGTATTTCCTCTACATTCATAGCTCTATTTTTTTTAAAGACAACCAATTAATATTTATTTTTCACATGGCCTGAACCCTGTCCCATCCAAGACATTATTCCTATGCTTGAAGACATTCTAGCAGCATGAAGAGGATTGAGACACAGATTCTAACATTGCATACAATTATTAAATTCCAGGCTAAGAAGGCTCAGTCTAGATGAATCACAGAGATAGAGATGGAGAGATGAGGAGAGAGATCAAGAAATCAATAGAGAATAGAGATAAATGGGCTTGAGGGATAGACAAGGTATAGATAGGCAAAGAGAGGAAAGATGTCCCAGGCAGAGGTAGGCAGCAACCTCAAAGACCCTGAACTGAACGTGATGCAGGGAGCAGGGAAACAAATTGAAGAGAGTCTTCATGACTTCCCTCATCCAAGTCCATTATTCAGAAATAGCCAGTATGCTGTAATTATGCCAGTCCCTGTGTTCTGTGCTTTACCCTTGTCCTAATTAATCCTCATAATAACACTTGGAAGTTGGCATTAGTACAAAAGAAAGAAACTGAGGCTCAGAGATGTGAAGCAGTTTAGCCAGAACTGAAATCCAGATGGGTCCTACTTCAAATCCTGGGCTATTTGCCCCTCTCTTCACTGCCTCTCCAGTGGCATCCTAACTTTCCACGTCATAAAACCCAAGTGTGAGAGGAATCCTTCTTGGCTGTCATGGCTGAAATCAGAACCATCCTACTTTCACAGAAAGGTCCAGGTCTGCCCACATGATGAGAGTGTGCCCACTGCCCAGGTTGTCCAAGGGCAGACCTTGCAGGAAACACACATGCTGCTAATGGTTTCTAGGGCTAAGCCTATCTCTTAGAGCTCACTGTGGAAGTTGGAGATGCCTTCAGAGACACCTGCTTCAGTTTTTAAGCTACAAGAGAAGAACCACTTTCACTGCATCTCCCTCGGCACTTCAGGGAGCAAAGGAACTCATTAATGTTCATGGCTGTGGTTGATACAGTTGTGGCAGTGCTAGGCACCCAGCTACCACTCTGGGCTCTAATGCTGATGTTTGCTTAGGAACTCCATGGGCCAAGGGAGCCTTATCTCTCTCCACACAGATATCAGGAAGGAAAATATTACCACATAGAGGAGATGTAGACAAGTTTAGTTATCTTATCACTCACTTTCAAAAATGGACTCTAGTCCCCACCCTAAAAATCTGCAAAATGAGACAACCTAAAATAAATTGATGGGATTTTTACTTTTAGCCAGGAGGGCCCTAAGACTTTTCCAAAGCTGAACACTTCTAAGAGTGAAAGAGGGTGGCATTAATAAAACAACAGGTGTAAAATAGTCTTCCTTCTACTTCTCAGACTCTCTAGGAAAATAACCTGTAAAAAATGTACTCACACCTGTAATCCCAGCAATTTGGGAGGCTGAGGTGGGTGGATCATGAGGTCAGGAGATCGAGACCATCCTGGCTAACACAGTGAAACCCCATCTCTACTAAAAATACAAAACATTAGCTAAGCATGGTGGCAGGCACCTGTAGTCCTAGCTACTCAGGAGGCTGAGGCAGGAGAATGGCGTGAACCTGGGAGGCGGAACTTGCAGTGAGCCAAGATTGTGCCACTGCACTCCAACCTGGGTGACAGAGCAAGACTCCATCTCAAAAAAAAAAAAAAAAGTATTAGGCTACCTGGTAACTGCTATTAAATGCATTATAATGTGACTTAAAAGAAGGAATAGGATTTGGATAAAGGAAATGGAGATAGGAGGATAGTTCAGACAAGAGAAGCAGCCACACTGAAGTTATAGTTCATGCATAAGTGTGTGCTATGTCTAAACAGTAGTAACATTGACAAGTGCAAGGAACAGAACACACAGAATAATTGATAGCACAAACAAGTATAATTTTGCCCAGATTCCTTTGCCAAGAGAATTTATTTTCACATGGGATGGTGGTTGCTACACTTCTGGGTTTTCATTATTTGCAGGTAATACAGCAGTCAGGTTGCCAACTCTGTCAGCAATCTATTGCTGCATAACAAACTGCACCAAACCTTAGTGGCTTAAAACATAAACATCTATTATTGCACAGGTCAGGAATTCAGGAGTGGCCCAGCTGGATGGATCTGGCTCAGGGTGTCTCATAAAGTTGCAGCTGAGACATTGGCTGAGGCTGTATCATCTGAAGGTTTGACTGGGGCTGGAGAGATTGTTTCCCATGCCCACCCACACAGCTGTTGACAATGGGCCTTGTTTCTTCCCTAGCTGTTCTTCACTATGTGAACTTCATTACAGGACTGCACACAAAATGGCAGCTGATTTCTCCCAGACCCAGTAATCCAAGAGAGAGTGACCTCAATAGGAAATAATGCCTTTCAGAAACCAGTCTCAGAATTGACTACCATCACCTCTGCTATATTCTGTTGTTCACACAGACCAGCCCTTTTACCAATCCTACATCCTCATGAAAATACCACCATGTAGGGATCACTGCAGACAATCTTGGAGCCCAGCTACCACACCAACTTTTAATTGTGCTAAACTTTTAATCATCATCTGATATAACAATTATAAATAAATATAAATAAAATTTTGATTCTAAAATATTAAGAAAGATATAATATTGGCATAATGGCAATTGTTTACATTAAAACTCCTATGACTATATAAAAAATATAATACATTTTCCTTATTTTAAAAATTTCACCAATAATAATTATGTATCTATTTGTTTTATTTACCATTGCTTATCTCCCCGAACTAGAACTGACATTTTATCTGTCTCATTGATACCTCCAGTGACAATAACAGTAACTGACATAAAGTAGGAGACTTGTAAATATTTGTAGAATAAATGAATGATGAATACTTCATTTTGGATTGGTAATTAGTAGCAGACTAAGGCTTGGACATAAAGATCTTGGGACCCAATCCTGAAGACACACTTTTTGTTCAAAATGGCAGAACTGGTCCAGTTGAATGTAAACACTAAGGGCAAAATCATGGCACATAGCCTCTATTTAGAGCAACAAACTGCAGCAGAGGCAGCAAGAAAAGCCACGCGTGAGGTAACAAGAAGCAGAAACTTTTCTATGACTTCAAAAGGTCAACCCCCTTAGGAATAACATTCATGAGATTAGTCTTTAAAAGCAACCAGGGTCAATGACAGGTGGAGATATTGAGAATGACAGTTTCTTGTCATTGGCTGAATTTCCATGCCTGATGGTACAATTAAGGCTAGAATGGGTTTCAATCCTTATCCATGGTCACAGAGCTGGATTCCAAAGAGGTCAATGGTTTCTCCCCCTCAATGTCCTTGATAGTCTTCCCCACTGGAATCATTCCCATCCCCACCCCACCCCACTCCCACCTTCATTACTCCCAGTCCAAGACAGAAAGGCTCAGCCCAGGACAGCCATGGGCTCCACAGTACATTCAACATCCCCTCAGCCCCACTCCCCAGTGGAAACCCAAGGAAGCTCATACCACCAGGACTTCCTTGGAGGCCCAGCCTCTTATTCCAGACAGGAAATGGAGCCAGTGCAAACATGAGCTCAGCATTTTTTGCTAATTCTTCCTCCCATAAAAAGGCTTGGTAAATATGAGTTCCAATGTAACCTAAAGACTCGCTTAACAAAGGGGAAAACCCACCAGCATTTCTTAATTCTAACACACCTTGTGCTATGCAACAGGTATGTTTCTTTAAAAAAAAAATGAACTAATTTTAAGACACACACACTAGTAATTTAAATTCACTAGAAAGTTAGCTATTAAGAGGAAACATGTTGTAAATCCTTTCACAAACTGAAGAACATTTAAGTAATTACCCTCTAATTTATGTGCTCTGTTAAGGTCAACTATTTAAATGTCTGGTTTTCTTAATTCGAGGCATACCCACGTTTAAAGAATGTCTTTAAAACTCATTATGGCTGACAAATATATTTCTTTGTTTTCTTTAACAGACAAAACTGTATTTTGGTGAAATAGACAGAAGATACCTATTATTCTAGAAACTGTTTAAATACTCGCTTATTGCAAAGGGGACTTCTGTGGAGGTGATGGAGAACTGATATGATCAAGAATCAAACTGTCTTATATTTAAGAACATATTGTGAACACATACATGTGAAGTCTTTGTAATTTGTATGCAGTCTTTAAACCTCTGTGATTTATATTCAATCTAGTCATAATTTATTTGATGGTTAGCCATGTGTTTTTATTTCTCAGTGAACTTAACAAAAAAGCTATCGACTAGTATAGTTAATAACAGGAATATTTTTAAATGTTTGAAGTATTTTGATATTGGAAACTATTCTTAAAAATATTTAATGAATAAGTTGTCTTTTACATGTTGTTAAGCCAAGATAAAAAGACTCAATGAAAACTTTGCTCCTTATTGGTGACAACATGGATTTGCATGCTTGGTGTTTATTTGGTTGAAGCAAGTGTCCTGGGGAGGAGTATACCAGAATTCACATGCTCAAAAGGAACACACCAGGGTGTCGGAGGAAGCTGCTTTTGAGAATATCTTGCTGTTCTGATTTTGTAATAGGACAGGCTATAAAGATTGGCTATATTAAGGCCATGCACGTGTCCCCAGACTTAATTCTTTCCCTAGGTCTGGTTTTATAAACTCTGGTAATAAACCAGGTCAAGAAGAAGGTGTTGGGCTATCAATGTGAATAGCTTGGAAAGAATGTCAACAGACATTCTTTGTCTGTTCAACCAAATAAACACCAAGCATGCAAATCCATGTTGTCACCAATAAGGAGCAAAGTTTTCATTGAGTCTTTTTATCTTGGCTTAACAACATGTAAAAGACAACTTCTTCATTAAATATTTTTAAGAACAGTTTCCAGTATAAAAATATTTCAAACATTTAAAAATATTCCTGTTATTAACCTATACTAGGTTAAGAGGCGGTGCTGCCAAGTTCTGAGAGCAAGGCTGCAAGTGCTGGGAGAGCTCAAATCTCCCCTGTGACCCGGCCAAGGGACAGAGCCCCAGGCACAAGACCAGGGCCACCACGCATGCCTACAGGAACCCCATTCACCTGAAGTCCAGCACGAATGGCGCCCTCTAGAGCACAGTGAAGGGATGACCTCTCACATAGGTAACCCGTGTCCCTGGAGGCCCACCACAGCCCTGCTAGTACCTCCTCACAGGTTCAGTTCCACAAAACTGTGGTCTAGATACAAGTTGAGGGAAGAGGATTGGCTTGACCCTTCCCAATTCAACCCGGCCATACTTGTTAACATAACATGCTGGCTACCCTAGACAATGGAACTTTCTAACTCTTCTATGCCACCAGCAACTTCTCCATGCCGAATGTCAGGGCTGCCTAGTAGATGTCACCTTCCAGGGTGAACCCAAGAAGTAGCTGGCAAGGCTAGAGATCGTAGAAGGAGCAATCGCCAAAGGCACAGTGCCGTTCACCTGACTCAGGCAAAGCCATGTATTTTAAAAGTCTAAACTGTGCAGGGACCAGATTCAAACTAGGGGCTGCCAAAAACCTGCTGATATCAGGGGACATTGGGGCCCATCTATAATACATGACAGCTTCCTAAGAGAGAGGCAAGCATACTCAATCTTGTAGATGAGTATGTAGATGGTTGCTTGGTTCTTTTTGCTCCATATAATAAAAATAATAATAATAATAATAATAATAATAATATCATCATCATCATCACCATCACCATCACCATCACAGCTGACAGATCTTTAGCGGTCACATATATCAGCAGTGTTCTGAGCACTTTACACACATTCATTTTGTGTAAAGCACAAAATGATTTGCACACCAACCTTGTGCATTTCTACCTCTAATCCTCTCAACCTCCTGTCTCGTTCCAACCACTGCTGCGTGATCAGCTCCGTATAGGATGCAAGCATTTCTGCAAGAGTACAGCCCTTCATGGCAGGCTCTGCTTCATGACTACTCCTTGCACTTCTTACCTCCTGCCCCGGGCATGCCCTGGTGTCACAGGTGAACTCACAGAATCCTGCTCAGCACTCCCACATGCAACTGGGAAGTGCAAGTGTATTGCCCACTCAAGATGAAAGGTGCACATTTCTGAGGCATGTGTTGTAAGGTCCTGGGCACCAAGCAGCCCAGCCATACACCGTGGTCACCTCAGTTAGTCCCTCCCTCCCTGCAGGCTTCTCTTTCCCAGCTCTTTACTCCTGTGCCCTAAGATCTCATTCCCATAAACTACTCACATGTTAACCTTTGTCTTGTCCTCTGCTGAAATTTCAGGGGATCTAAGCCAGGATAGTTGGCGTTATGGAATGAATGTTTTTGTTACCCCAAAATTCAGATATTGAAGTCTTAACCTCCAATGCGACTGCATTTAGAGATACGGCCTTTACAGAGGTAATTAAGCTGAAACGAGAGCATGGGGTGGGGCCCCAATCTGATAGGATTAGTGTTCTTATAAAAAGAGACCTCAGAAGGTGAACTCCTCTCTCTCTCTCTCTCTCTCCCCTCCCACAACACGCACACAAAGAAGAGTTCATATGAGGTCACAGTGAGAAGGCAGCTGTCACAGGAAACCACAAAACACATCAACCCTGGCAGCACCTTGGTCTTGGATCTCCAGCCTCCAGAATGGTCAGAAATACATGTCTGTTGTTTAAGCCACCCAGTCTGTGATATTTTGAATGGCAGCCCTAGGAGATTAAGTCAATTGGTAAAAGGATAGCCCTGGAAATAGTATGCTCAGAATAAAATACTAGAGCCGGGTCACTGACCAATCAATCAGATGGCCATAAAGATGTCACCGCTGGGGTGAGTGGGTTTGTACAGTCAATCTCTACGACTCTTGTCTGTGTTTGATTGGGATGGGGGACAGGTGATGGTGAAGCATCAGGTTAGTGACAATCATTAAAAAGGAAACCACACATGTCATTCATTCTGCATTTATCACACCCATAGAATGAGCAGCATCAACCTTGAACCCTGATGTAAAGTATGGACTTCAGTTCCTAACAACGTATCAATATTGGCTCATTCAGTTGTAATGAATGTACCCCCCTAATGTAAGACATTAATAATAAAAGAACTGTGCATGGGGGTAAAGGGAGGGACACATGGGAACTCTCTGTACTTTCCACTCATTTTTCCTGTGAATGTAAAATTACCCTAAAAAAGTCTATTAATTTAAAAGATAAAATAAATTTGAATATGAAGAAGTTAATAAAAAAGAAAACGACAGGCTCAGATGAGTCAACTCTCACCTCAATGTAGGCTCAAAATCACAGTCATGGTCTTATGAAGAGAGGCAGAGGTGCACAGGAGGCTGCGTGTACAGCCAGGACGGGTCTGCTATGTGGAAATCAGGGCACTCATAGGAAAGCATTAGTCCTTGAGACCTTGTTGAGGCCAGGGAGCCTGGTGGATGAGCTGAGCCTGAGAATCTTGAACGTCAGATCCCCTGAACTCTCTGTACTGGCACAAGCAATGCCCTGTTCTGTGATGGAAGAGAGCAGCCTTCCCCACCTGGATCCCTGCAGACATCTCACCTAGAGCGTGCTTCTCAGACGACAATGCCTGTCCTCCTCAGGATCTGTTCCCACCCCACCCTCTTTGCCTCAGCAGAGCCTGTTTGGGAAAATAAAGTCCTTGATGTGGATGGAAATGATTCACACACTGAAAGGATGGCAGGACTTCGTGGATATGTACCAGCAGAAACCAGAATGTAGAGGCACAGAGCAATCTGGTTGTAGGGCTGGTTGGGGAGGAATTGTTGACATGGCAGTCACTTGTGAGTTCCCATACCTGCTTTTGATGATTTCTTGAAGTTAGGACAAGGTAGATAGTGACATACAGCAAAAAAAGGGAAAATGACCCAGTGCAGTGGCTCATTCATGCCTGTAATCCCAGCACTTTGGGGAGTTGAGAAGGAAGGGTCACCGGAGGCCAGGAATTTGAGACCAACCTGGGCAACATAAGGAGACCCCAACTCTACAAAAATTAAAATAAAATAAATGAGCTGGGCAGGGGTGGTGCATGCCTGTAGTCTCAGGTACTGTTGCAGCTACTCGGGAGGCTGTGCTGGGAGGATGGCTTGGGCCCAGCAGTTCAAGGCAGTAAGCTATGATTGTGCCACTGTACTCCAGCCTGAATGACAGAGAAAGACCGTGAGAAGAAAGAAAGAAAGAGAGAGAGAGGGAGGGAGGCAGGAAGGGAGGGAGGAAAGAAGGAAGGAAGGAAGGGAGGAAGGAAGGAAGGAAGGAAGGAAGGAAGGAAGGAAGGAAGGAAGGAAGGAAGGAAGAAAGAAAGAAAGAAAGAAAGAAAGAAAGAAAGAAAGAAAGAAAGAAAGAAAGAAAGAGGCCAGGTGTGGTGGCTCATGCCTATAATCCCAGCACTTTGGGTGGCCGAGATGGGCGGATCACGAGGTCAGGAGATCGAGACAATCCTGGCTAACACGGTGAAACCCCGTCTCTACTAAAAATACAAAAGAGAAAAAAAATTAGCCGGATGTGGTGGTGGGCACCTGTAGTTCCAGCTACTCGGGAGGCTGAAGGAGGAGAATGGCATGAACCCGGGAGGCAGAGCTTGCAGTGAGCAGAGATCACGCCACTGCACTCCAGCCTGGGTGACAGAGTGAGACTCCATCCTAAAAAAAAAAAAAAGAAGAAAAAGATATGAAGACATGGCAGAACATGTGAAAAAGACACAGTGAGAAGGTTATGAAAGATTGATTAAAGTGAACAGCCTGGTGCCATATGCAGCGTCTTCACAAGACACATCAAGTCCTCAACAGTGGAGCAGTCTGTCACCCACAGCAGTGGCCATCCTAACACACATCCTTGAGTTGGCCTTCCCTTTGTCCCTGTCCCACCTCCCCTGTCTCTCTCTCCTGCTATCTGGGATCCCTTTCTAAGATAAGCAACTCAGAAAGATAGATCTCTTTGTTCACACTCCACCGTGGGGAGAACCTGGGCTGTGACAGATTCTGTCATTATCCCCCTTTTGCAGATGAAGAAACTGTGGCACAGAGAAGCTGACTAACTTGACTGAAATCACACAGCTAATGAGTGGCTGAGCAGGGCTGTGACTCCAGGCCACCTGATTTTCAAATCTGTACCTTTCACCATTATGCTTAGTGAAATAAGACAGGACAAGTTGGAGAAACATAGACCTCATTCCTGCATATCTTAACCCGTAAATTCTGAAGTCTTGAAACAATTTTCTCAATCGCCTCAGTCTTAAAATTTTCAACTAATTTTTAAAAAATAGAATGGAACTTGTCTTAAATCATCCAAATAATTCTTCCTTTGCTTCTCTTCTCTTTGACTCTATAGATCCGGTTTCTCTTATCTCTATGATACTTTACCACCTTCTCCTCAACAATGACAAAGCCATTAAAATTATTGCTAAAAAATTAGAACTTTAAAGCAGCTTGGAAAAAGTACTATTCAAAGAGACAGAGCAAGTATTTGGAGCAACCAGACTGTCACAGGTAGCACTGGGTATATGATATGGGTATTTATTGATCTAAACCAAGCCCTAGGACCAAATAATAAATTGGTTAGATTTTTTTCATGGAATTCCCTTTGAAAACTTCTTATTTCATAAGAAAAAGTCTTACAGAAGAAAAATAAGAATTATTCTCATTTCAAAAAAAAAACCAGCAAAAAATGTAGTAGCAAATATCTGTATCAATTGGAAACTTCTTCCTTGGCTTCATGATACCACTTTCTCCAGCATTTGCTACTTCATTATTTTCCTGGACTCTTTTGCTCCCTTAAACTCTCTCTAACCATGGCCATCCCTCAAATGTGGGTCCACCTTGGGAATCTGACCCCAGTGCTTGTCCTTGTTGTGTTCACTAAGAAGTCTTTCAGCTGGGCGAAATGACTTACACTTGTAATCCCCGCACTTTGGGAGGCCGAGGCAGGAGGATTGCTTGAGCCCAGGAGTTCAAGACCAGCCTGGGCAACATAGAGAGATTCTGTCTCCACCAAAAATAAAAAAAAAAAAAATTAGCTAGGCATGGTGATGCACACTTGTGGTGCCAGCTACTTAGGAGGTTGAGGTAGGAGGATTGCTTGAGCCAGGGAGGTTGAGGCTGCAATGAACTATGATCTAACACTGCACTCCAACCTGGGTGACAGAGTGAGACCCTGTCTCAAAAAAATTTTTAAATTTAAATTTAAAAAAGAAGCCTCCTGTAATCCACAACCCCTCGTCCTGGGCCCCAGCCCCCAACACATACACACACACACACACACACACACACACACACACTCTCTCACACACACACACACACCCACACCCACATACACTCCATTTCAGCCAAAACCAACTACTTACTAAGACACCAAACTCCTCCATGTCTCAGTTCTATGCAAGGAAACAAAAAGAGATTTCTTTTCCTCTTTCTCTTTAATTAGTATGCATGAGCCCCAAGGTCTACATACGATTTTAGGGGAAAAGTTCATTTTAAGGACAAAGAAGGTTTTTCATCTCTCATACAGTAGTCCTGCACCTGTATGCTCAAAGCCAGTTGGTCTTCGGCTACTCTGTAGTTCAGCACCAACCACAGGGAAGGCTGTGTGTCAGACCCAGGGCCTAGAAATGTCTCTTGTCCCTTCTGCTCACATTCCACTGGAAGGAACTCAGACACACACGTGCAAGTGGCTCTTGAAACATAGTCGCCAACTGAGAGGTCACATATTGGGCTACAGCTAGCTCATTACCTTGAGAGAATGGGAAGATAGATTTGGTGGGTAGCCAGCCATCTGGCCACTGGGATATGTCTACAATTCTTGGGTTCATGGTGCAGCAGAAGCTTTAGTCCACTTCCCACAAAAGAAATAAGGAATAAAGGGGAAAAGAAGACCTGATTAATTCAAATAAACAATAAACAAAAAACTATTTTACCTATGTACAAGATTGTGAGCCTGAATGTTCCACATGTTTTCTTTGGATCTCTGTTTTACTTAGAACAACTTTTTTGAGAATGAAAGGCACAACACCTTTCTAAGCATATGGCCCTGAGACTCATTTAAGAAGAGTAACAGTGGATAACAAAAATGTTTCTGCATGACACAGAGGGTCAAGGACATACCCAGGATGCCTCTGAATCTGAAAATGATGCCAAGTTGGAAATCAAAACAAAATCTAAGACTCTCCAAGGCAAAACATAAGGGCCTTAGACACACATATGGTTTCCATCTCTAGCTGAAAGAGCTGGATCTAAACGGAGTTTCAAAGCACATATGCAGTTTCATAAATAGAATTAGGTATATCAGGATACCTTCCAACCCAGAAGTTTAGCAATGTCCTTTGCACAACTAAAGATCTGCTGTTCTGAAATCTAGTCTTTACTAAAGTTTCCTGGCTGGTCTTGAATCCTCATAAAATTCGGTTTTCGCGTGTGTTGGGGAAGCTTTAGAGACTTGCTTTGTGAGAAGGCTAATGAGAATGCCGGAATTTTCATTTTGGGGTAAAGAGTATAAACTAAGCCATCCATAATTTGAACATTTGAAAAAGATCTCTAAAGCATGTCTTTTGGGGAGTAACCTCTCAATAAAATGTCCTTTCTGTCCAAACAGTTTGACCAATGAGACAGTAATCACAGTTAAAACTAAGCCACTGCTATGGTCAAGAAGAATTTACAAAATCTAGAGTTGTAGCTGTTTCAGATTCCATCATCAAAATGCAATACCTAGCCTGCATTAAGACCATACATTTGAAAATATAACAGAAAATTTAAAAAGTATGGATCTGAAGTGAGAACCTAATTGTTTCTGTTTTCTCCAAATTTATTGAGCCACTGGTCAAGTCTCAATTTTATCAAGGTAATGGCACAGACATGGGGAAGGTCCTAATTGAGAGATTTTGTTTTCAGAAATTGTATATCCTGCCTATTTCATTTTATAAGATGTGCTATATACACACACTGCTTCCCAATAAACCTGCTTGAGGTGGGATGTTGTGATGGTTCACTTTTCAATTACTTTTGGTTTGGGATTGGATGACTTATTTGCTCAAACTCATGATAAAAATTCTTCTAATTGCTGTGGTCCTAGGGAAAAAAATAAAGTAAAAGGAAGCCGGAATCATGTTTGTGCTTCAAATTGGTCAGTTGACCCAACTTTCATAATTTTTGTAAATTTTTACCCAACCAGCACTAGATAAATAGAACAGTTACTTAAATTATTCATGAAAACAATTCCACTTGAGGTCTCTCAATTTAACTATATAAGCTGTACAAAAAAAAAAAAAAATCCTCCAAGAATTTCCAACCTCCTCCTTTGTTTGACAGTAATTGTCTGGATTAGTTAATCTACTCTGTGAGGAGAAGGCTGGAAGCCAGCCAGTGTGCAAGCCTTGTGGTTAACTTCTTGAAACTGTGTTTTCCATATGAAATCAAGATAGTGCAATTGCTAGGTGAATTCAAAATTCTTTCAGACTCATCTACAAAAATATGGTGAAGGATGTATAAATACCTTTTTGCCAATGTTCATGTTCTCCTCTGGAGCACAGGTTCTCTTGACTTACAGGGTTTGACAGTTGGGAGCATCCTTCATTCACTCTCTCACTTACAGTTGATGACAATGAGATTGAGAGAGGTGAAGTCACTTGCCCTGTAGGGTTCACAGTGCTTTCTGACTCCCATTCCAGTGCTCCTTATCATACAGTCTGCTGCCAAACTCGTCCCAATATTCATCTTGAGGAAAGTTAGTTGTGGGAATCTTGAGATCACATTGCCAATGCCAGAATAACTTTAGTTTGTAGTTAAGCATTTGAAAGGCTGATAGGAAGTCACAGAAAAGGAAAATGTGGCCATCACAAGACACTAATGAAGGAAGAGGAAATTCTCAAGGGGAACAGGCTCATGCACAGGCTGCTCTTCTTGAGTCAAGCTAGCAGGAATTTTCCTGGAGAGCATCCTGGAAAGAAAAGGAAAGATTTCTTTGCTCATTCTTTCCTTTCTCAATAAGACAAGTAAACGCTGGCAACCCACCAACATGGAGAATTGGCACAATAGTTCCAGGACCCCTCACGTATTCACCTGTCAGGGAAGGGTTACTGAGCACAGTTGGCAGTGCCTGAAGTTCCTTGTTGAGGGGACAAGTCACGACCAACCTTTCCCTTTCCAAGAGGTTTCAGATGAAGGAGGATCCTCTCAGTCTTTGAAGATGAAGCTCCAAGAATCAGAGAAAGGTGGCATTTAGTTAGACAGGACCTCTGGCCCTTTGGTTGGGAGTATTAGAAAGAGGTTTTCTTTTAACAAAGCACATACTCTTATATCCCAACGCTGGTTTCATGCTGCTTTCTAATAAAGGGGTTTTCTAGAAGCGGTACCTGTAATACACCAGAGCAGGACTCTTCACTTGCATTTTCACAGTTAGTTTGGGTTCTTCAGGAGCCTCCTAGATGTAGAGCTGCTGTTCTGTGACTGGAATGTCCACACCCACAGGAATTGGATCAAAGAATATGGAACAGAGAATTAAACTACGCACAACATATGCAGGCTTAGCTGCCCCAGACCTTGCCATGCGTGTGTCAGGTGGTGAGCTGCACTGGATGGTACTAACCACCTCTCTTCATAGCCAGAATCTCCACTGATAACTGATATATTCAATCTCTTAGCTCATGGTCACCATTGGTTCAATAAATATTCATGTTATGCCTTATTAGGCACTCTGTTGGGCACTCTTTAAGCTTCCAAGAGTAGAATATGTGAATTCTCTGCTTTCCGAATCTTGTCCGGGGTTTCCTTCCCTTCTTCTTCTTCTCCAACCTCTTGTCCCATTTTACCAATATTATGAACAGATTCAGAGTAGAACAGAATGGACACAAAGTATCTTCCAGGGATTTTTGAGCCTGGTGTGATATATGTTTAATTGTTATGTCTGGTGATTACTAATGGAGACAGAGCCTCAGATTCTCTGCTGCTTTGAAAGGCAGAATGGTAGCATATGGATTCCGCACCGCACTCTCCTTTTAACTAACCTGCGGGAGCACCTGTGTCAGGCTGAATGGTTCCAGAACAGCATATCAATTAGGCAAGCAGAGGCTTGAGGGGTTTTTGCAAACCATCCTCCCAAACGCTCCTCTCTAATTTTGTCTGTTGGCATTTCTATTTCAGTGCCTCTCACCTTATTACCTAGTCTTTTTGAAATGATGGCCACTGAAGAAAAAAACAACAGAAATAAGTAAATAATACAGAAAATCATCACTTTCTTTTTCCAAAACACCCCTTAACCGTCAAACCTTTGGAAGCTACTAAATATCCAGAAATATCCCAGTGGCAGAACTGAGTAAAAGCTATATACATTTCCATATTATCTGTGTTTGTTGGGACACACTGTGCTATGCTATAGTAACAAATAAAGTAGCAGGGTTCAACCTTATAGAAGCTTATATCTTGCTTATGCAAAGTCTGATGCAGGTGAGCAGGGCTCTCTTCCATCTGATGTCTCAGGAGTCTAAGGTCTTCCCATTCCATGCTGCTACCATTTCAACATCTGGCTCCCAGGGATACAGTGAGCATGGGAAACTCTTAACTGCTCAGAACAAAAATGATATGCCTTTTTACTCAAAGTCCACTGGGTAGTGCTGGTTAGATGACCTTGAACTACTTTCAGGGCAACTTGAGTCTTCCCATGTGCTCAGGAATGAATACCAGGATGTGGTAAGCACTAGTATCTCCAGGGCTTCCATCAGTGGCCCAACTCATACACCGTGAAGCAGGTGTTTTCATTACAACCATCTTCACAATTGTTAGCAACTGCCACATCTGACAAGTAGCCAGTCCCATTGCTTCAGGGCCAATGACCTCACCATAATCTCAAGGCCCTGCCTCCCAGGCCCACATGAGGGATCTTTCTCATCACCACTTTCAACAGCATCATGGCATTGATTTTTGACCTGGAGATTTAGATTAACTTCTGCTCTACCAATACAGTCACCAAAACGTCAAGAGTAACAAGAGAAGGAAACTTAATTCTCCAGGATCTCTTACAGCATAAGAAATCAGGTCTTGGTAAGAAAAATACTTACATAAATTGGTTGGGTATAAAATTCACAAATGTTGAGGAATCATGTGTTAGACATAAAGCTGAAGGTATCCCAGAGGAGGGAGAGAAAAGGCAAAAAGGGTGGGCCTTTTCTAATAAAAGACTGAGGGGATTCCTAGGAGGGGGTCCTATCTCAGAGAATGATTCTCCGATAAAGCTGCTAAACTGAGAAACAGGCTTGAGGATGACCTTCCATGAAAACAATGGCATGGACTAGGGAGGTGACATTCAGGCAATGAGGCGAAGGGAGGCTGAAGGAAGCAAGCACTAAGGAAAAGAAATTGCAGGAAGGACTCTGAATTCTTCCAAGGCCACGGAATGAGGATTGCAGTCAAATTTGACCAGATCCCCCTAGGCAGGAGCCCTGCTGACAGCTAGCTCACACAGTAAGGACCTTAACTCAACTGGATGTGGACTGGTGAAGCCCTACAGCCAAGCCACAGGAAAGGAGGGGTAGCTGGGGCAGAGTAGTTGACTCGTTTCATGCCACCCTTCAGGTGTCTCAACCTTACATCTCCTGAACATCTGCAGTGAAACTAACCTACTTTCACCTCTTAGAAAACATCCCAGTTGGCCTTATATCATATAGGAATTGTGTTTAGCTTCCTCCAGCTCCCCTCCCCTCTGCTTTACACACCTGCCTTGAGAACTAGGACCTAGAGAAATGTGCCTTCTCCCAGGACTCAGCCCCACGTCTGGCCTACCATGGAAACTTACTCACCTTCTTTCCTAACCTATAAGGCGGGGGTGGTGACAGAGATCATACAGGATACAGGAGAGGTAGTGTGGCATAATGGTTGGCAGCAGGGCTAGGGCATAGGATCACACTGGTGTGTACCACAATTTTGATCCTAATTTCTAGGAAGAGCAATCATCTCTTAGAGCTGTGTTAGAGACTACATGAAAAAAAGAATATAAAACTGAGTGTAAGAGCTGGCATATAGTAAGCCTCAGTGAATGCTGTCTACTTGAATAGGTAATGCCCTCTGAGAGTGTGGATAACAGAAAACAAAAAAAATCTTGGAGGTAAATCACCTGGAAATCAGCTCAGCTGGGCTGGGGAAATATTGGGAAAAAAAACAAATCAGCACTGGGAACCCTCCAAATGACCTGGAGCAAGAAGGTCTTGGCATGAGAAAGTCCTCTTTGTCTTAGTGAGAGACTTAACTGTTGAGAATGCAGGCATCAGCTAAGTGGACTGGGAGATGCAGGAAGGTAGGGGAAGGCAGAGGCACTTCCCAGAAATCTGGAAATTACACAAATGACAGAGATCATCAGTGGTGGCCAGTGTGCTTCCCACTTCTTTCATAGTACTTGTTTTTTGCAGGCACTGGCTGACAGAACAGAGACAGCAAGGTATAGCCCTAGACCAAGGCCCAGCCCATGGGATGTAAGTGAAAGTGTGTGCTGCAGCTTCTGGGAACCTTCTTTAAGAGACAGCGGGTGTCTGCACTTTGCCACGTCTTCCTCATTCCTCTTTCTTGCTGGCAGGAATGCAGGTGTGATGGGCAGTGCTACAGCAGTCATCTTGGACCTAGAGGTATCCTGGGGAACAGAAGCCCATGTGGAACCACAAGAAAGAAGAAGCAAAAAGCAACGGAGGCCAGACACCCCAGCATCTAGCGTGTTAGATAAGCAAAGTCACCCTCACTCCAGAAGGCACAGAGAAAAGAGGGAAGGTGGTATCCAGATTTTTATGTAAGAAAGAAATAAACCTCTATCTAGCTAAAGCCACAGTTATTCTGGATCTCATTTTATACACAGTCCAACTCAATCCTCAAAGGTAGTAACTTACTGTACCTATGTGGCCGTTGATGACACTTCCACTTACCAGCCTTGGCTGTTCATTATATTTCTATTCAATTGTTCTGGGATGCTAGCATTTATTATAATATTAATCTTATTTTAACAGTGTTATAATCTCACTCCCATGTAACTGCTCTTCAAAATGAAGATTGAATGTCAGTTCTACTATTGTCCAGCTTGCCTGGATACTGTAACAGTTTTCACATACCTATTTTAAAACAAGTGGGGATTGGGGGAGCTGAAACGGAGCTTCTCAATTTTGCCCAGAGTAAGCCTAAGGAACACCTTATTCAGCAGTGGGAACACATACAAATAAAATACTATTTTGAAAGGGATCTGGTCTCCCTTCATCCAAAAGAACTTCGTCTCCTAACACGAACTTGGCATTCTCTGTTACTCACCCAATGTAAATTGGTTTTCTTTCTGTGTGAGCATTGATTTGCAGAGATCACCGAGTGCAGGGCAGCTCCTGATCTCAGGCCGCGATGGCAGCGGCGGCCCTACACGTTCAGACAGCTCCTCTGTCTCCGCGGACTGGGAGAGACAGCCTGCTGGCCCTCCGGACCATGCTACCGACCCAGGCCGGAAGGAGAAACGAAGGCGGGAGAAGTGATCCCAGCCAGGTGGTGCTCGGCACTGCAGCATGCCATTGTCCTCTTGACCGATGGGACGTCACCTGGTAAGGGCTGGGGCCCCCACCCCTCCACTGTGACTGCTGCTGTCCAGCATGCTTGGGATTCCAACTCATCTATTATTTAGTTGGAAGGGATGTTTTTAACACCTTGTGTGTTCAGGCTGCTTTATTCTTTCACCAGCCTTCACAGGTATGAATCTAGGTAATATTCATAACAGCTTCTAGAAAGTAGGTATGGAAGATACTGTTCTCAGTATTTCAAATGGAGGAAATCAAGGCTCTGAGAGTCACCTCCTATAACTTCTGTAGCTGGAGCCCTGCTACCTCTTGCCTGGCCTCAGGACAGCGGGGAAGCTACGACAAGTGCATGGATAGCAGCTGGGAGGGGAGGCTGGCAAAAGGCTCTCGGTTTCTCCCTGCATGCTGCCTTCCCTGGCCCCGCCTCTGCTTGGAGTCCCCAACAGGCAATGTCAGCCCCGCACAAGACAGAGATCTGGGGCCTCACACTTCACCTTGCCCGCCCCTCCAAGGGCCCAGCAATTACTCAGGAATCTGACTTTGGTGATTTAAATGCTTTTCCCTTAAATATGAGAAATAGATGTAATTTCTCCTCTTGTTCTTTTACTACAGCCGGAGTGGTAAATACTACCTACTGCCAACAAACACGGGCATCCACTCTCTCTTCAATGCGTCTTCCGTGAGACATTTGAACTGAAATAAGACGTGTATCATCTAGAATGAATAACCAAGGGGGCCAAGAAAGGCCTAGACTGAAGAAATAAGTCAACATGTGAGTTCTCCGGCACAGGCCCCTCCATGGAGCCGGCAGTCGGCTATGCAGCCGGTGGACGCAGATCCACAGCTCTCGGGCTGATTCAGGACTGTGCAAGCATCGCAGAAGCCAGGGAGCTGGTGTCCTGGGCATCCTGGCAGTTCTTTTCACATTGGCACAAATGAGCAATGCGCACGAAACTGCGCCATCTCCTCTGCTGCGATTTCGCTGCCGAAGAGCGGAGGAAGGTTAGGATGCAATTAACAGAGCGGAGTGACCTGCGACGGGGTTAACCTGCGGAACAGAGGCAGCCATAAATCAGCATCCCAGCCTCAGGCACGCGCCAGCAGAAGGAAGTCACGCAAGGGGCTTTAAGTCAGCCAAATTGACAGCACCAACAGATCTAGATGGTGTTTTCTTTTCTAGAACCTAGAATAGGTCTTTAGAGACAGATGGACGCTTGGTTTCCGAAAACTGTAAAACAAGGAGGCAAGATGCAATATGTACAGAGAATTAATGTCAGTTGTGTTTGTGGCTTTTTTTTCTTGCCAAAAAAGAGTAGATTCCTTATTCTCATGTGGTGAAAGATGTGCTCTGTTTTCTTTAAAATCTAATCATACTTTTGGTAACAAAATGGAAAAATATGAACATTCCTTTTTTTGAGAATTGCTAAAAGCTTATCTATGAACTGACATTAAATCATGATGTCAAAAAAACAAGACCATTTGTTGAATGCTTATTATGTGCCAGGTGTTAACCTACCTTAGCTCTTTGATTTTTTCACACTTTTCAGAGGTAGGTTTAGTGGGGACCATTTTGCAGATGATGAAACTGAGGCCCATACAAATGAAATACGTTTTCTAAAGTCACACAACTAATTAGTGTAAGAAATAGAATTCCAACGTTCAAAAGATACAAACTGAAAAGTTACTATTTACCATGCAATTTTCATACCACTTCACATCAGTATTGGTAAGAATTTTACATAGGGTAAAGGTGTCATGGTATAAACTACCTAACTGGTTTTTTAGTTTGTTTGTTTGTTTTGTGACAGAGCCTCACTCTGTCACCCAGGCTGGAGTGCAGTGGCACAATCTCAGTTCACTACAACCTCTGTTTCCTGTGTTCAAGCAATTCTCATGCCTCAGCCTCCTGAGTAGCTGGGAATACAGGTGCCCGCCACCATGCTCGGCTAATTTTTGTACTTTCAGTAGAGATGGGGTTTTGTCACATTGGCCAGTCTGGTCTCGAACTCCTAGGCTCAAGTGATTTGCCCACCTCAACTTCCCAAAGTGCTGGGATTACAGGCATGAGCCACCATGCCCAGCCATCCTAACTGTTCTTGAGGACTGATCCTGTGTGGGTTATCTGACTTGCACTCTTTGAGAGAGTCATTAAATCCTCATGGTCAGAACTCAGTGTGTATTATTCTTGCTACTCCTTCATGAATCTGTCTTAACACCCGTACTGCCTCTTTATTTCCACACCCATTGTAGAGGTAAAGAAAGTAAGGCTCAGAGCATGCAACTTTCCCATTATCTCACACAGCAAAGAAGTGCCAGAGCCAGGGACACACTGAAATGCTCTCGAATTCTAACACCCACATCTTTCCCACTTCTTCACACAGATTCCATCAATAATTAAAGACAGAAGAGAGCCTGTGGCTGTGCCTTCTAGACTCCTTTATTTACTTATTTTAAAATAGAGTTAAGCTGGTCAGTAGCATGCACCTGTAGTGCCAGCTACTCAGGAGGTTGAGACAGCAGGATGGTGTGAACCTAGGAGTTCAAGGCTGTAGTAAGCTATGATCACATCACTGCACTCTAGCCTGGGCAACAGAGTGAGACTTTGTCTTAAAAATAATAATAATAATAATAATAATAGAGTTGACCAAAGTCAGAAGTAGGTAGGGAAGGAACCAAGCAGGTGGACTCCGGTCTTGTGAATGCCCGGTGGCTGAATGTCCAGGAGTTTCTGCCAGAAAGAAGGGAGGCCAATACCTTGGGTGTTGAGGCTGCAAAAGGAATACAATAGCATTTCATGCAGAAAACTACACATGGATTCAGGGAAAGAAGATTTGGATAAAAAAGGATTGGACCTTTGACGTGAAATATGAGCTCCAAAAGGCTCACAAGTGGCCAGGGTTACTAAATAATTAATCAAGAGCAGGCGGGTGGCCGTTTGAAATGTAAATGGGATGGAGGAAGGTGTGATGCTGTCATTCAGGAGAGACTGATGTGGCTGGAGCTCTGAGCCACTGTACCAGCTCCCAGGAAGGCATGGGCGCAAAGGAGCAGCGAGGCCGTCCGACAAAGGGCCCCAGAACCCCTAATTCTTGCCTTTGACCTGCGGTTCACTTTCATGTCCCTGTCCCTAAAGAGATGTTAAAAAATGATGAAGAACTGGCTAGGCATGAGGGAGCTGAAGCGAAGCCATCTAAAGAAATGTTACCTGTGTCAGGCAGCAGCAGACACACTTGAGAACACCTTCAATTTCCCTTACATTTTCCTGCTTCTTGAAAAAAAAAAATGCATCTTTTGTCTGACCTCTCCCCCTTTCTTCCCAAATTCTCTAGAGTTCTTCCTGCAAGTGGTTCTGTGTGACTCAAAGGCAGACAACAGCTGCAAGCAAAGGAACAAAAAAGAAGATTGACAATAGGAAAAGGGGCAGGTGAGACAGACTCCCTTTACCTTATCAAACCAGAAAATGCCGTGGCTTAAATAGCAAGAAAATAAAGTCTGCAGAAGATGAAATGTCTCTCTTTTGACTAAACAGTGATCAAAAATCTCTGTTCTAGAAAAATACGACTGCTTGGCACTCAAATGACAGCGTCTTAGATCCGGAAGTAACGCTCGTGCCTAGTACTTAGTGGGTGCTAGATGTATATTCATTCTTTTTTTGTGTCCATTTCCTTGTCTATTACACCTTCCTGCACAGGCCAGCCAGCCTCCCCTTAAATCGGCTAGTCTCTCCAAGCTTCAGTGTAAGCTCTGGAAAGCAGAGACAACTCTGGTGCCCACCTGGTAGGGCTGTGCATGTCAAGGGCTGAGCCCATGCCCGGCACGGGCATGAGCTGGTGTAGTGATTGTTGCGTTTGTCATTCCAGACTTAGGAAGCAAGATGTGCACTACTTGGCTTTTGTGGGGAAACTGCCAACACTTCTGGGCAGCAAAAGCACAGGGTTCCAGGCAGGGGTGGCAGGAGAGGCAGCCGGTGAGGAGGGGGGCCAGGGCGTCTGCTGTGTGAGGAGGGACTTGCTGAGGCCTGCGGAGGTTGAAGGGGGAGGCAAGGGCGGCACAGCCCCCACTGGAGAGGAGGCTCAGGAGGTCCTCACTAGGTGCCCTGAGGATAGGGTGGAGGGAGGGAGTGGAGAATGTAAAGGACCCTGAGGTGTGGGGCCATTTGTGCTCCCCAACACCAGCTCACTGCCTAGGCGGGGGACAAGGGGGCTGGGAGGGGTAGGGGCCACACTGCCAGCTCCTTCAGGGGCTAAGTCTATAGAGGAGGTTTTTAGCAGCCTGGAGGTAGAACTGGTGTTTTCCGCTTCTTCTCCCTCCTGATAGCTGCTCGCCGCCTCCTGCCCCTTTCCTTCCTCTCCATTCCTCTCTCTCCCCATCTCCCTTTCTCCTCTCCCTTGCTTTAGCTTTCTTACCTTCTCTCACAGAACAAAATTGAAATGAATCCCTCCCCTAGAAGTCCCCACCCACCATATGGGCATCTCCATTCATTTTCCTGAAATTTCTGCATTTTGCAGGAGGTTGTGACCATGCAGGCCAGGGCCGGAGGCAGGAGCAAGGGCAGCTGAAATGAGGCAAGGGCAGCTCAGTGTGGTTCTAGGGGGTTCTGCTCCCATCCCATCTCCCTCTCTTCACCCTGCTGCACTCATGCCCATTACTTCAGATACTGGCCAAATGGAAATCTGTTGACTTGTACAGCTCTGGCTCCTTTCTGAATAGGATCTCATAAAAACACACAAAAGTAATCCGTAATAGAAATAAAAATAGAATAGAGCCAAGTGCTGCAGTTTTTCCTCTTATGTAGCACAAATTGCTATGATGCACACATTGTTTCAAATTTAAAATCCTGGTTCTTAATGCCTTTCCATTCAGAGAGACAATATCACCCAACTCTTAAGTTCACAGACACTTCCTTTCCAAGAATTTATTACATGTGGTGTGTATTTCTTTAGGAAGTTTATCTGCTTCATAATTTTAAGAGTCTATAGGCCAGGACTTCTAAAACTCAGTAATTTAACTATTTCTGCTACAAAATATACATACAGAAATTGTATCAGCTAGAAAAATATTAATTTTGAGAAATCAAAAGCTAAGTTAGATTTGATTTGGGGAATATTTTCCAAACAAAAGAAAATAATCCTAAAGTCGAAACTCTGAGCTTTTTATTATATTGCAAGGAAAGCATGTAGAGGAATTGGGTTGTTGTGTGTGTGTGTGTGTGTGTGTGTGTGTGTGTGTGTGTCTTCTCAAAGAACTGTAGATTTACACACAGAGCATTGTAACCAACTTCATCCCCAACTAGTATGCAGTGAGAAGCTTGCAGCTTAACCTTGAGTGAGGAGGATTTAAGTTCAATATCAAAAAAAGAGCTCCTGGCAATAAGGGTTGTAAGGACATTTGTAGAGGTTGCCTAGAGGAACTGGCCCACCCTTTCCTGGAGAGCTGTGCCACTTGTGTAGATTCAGTCTAAGATGAAAGCCAGGAGAAAATTTCCCAGGTTATCTTATCCCACAAACCCTCCCAAGACCACCTGGACCTCCACGTGGGTTAAAGAGTAGATTGAGTGCACCAAGGCCAAAGGCCAGCCCAGACACTTGCCAGCATGGAATCTTGAGCAAGTCACATGCTCAGAATCAATTTTTCAGTTACAGGAGAAACATGGGAAGAACCGTACATCCCTCCTAGGTTTGTGGTGAGGCTAAAGAGGGTGGAAATGTGCCTATTAGGGTGGGGCCTCCTACAAGTGTTGGTCACTAGTAGGTGTTGCATGAAATTCACAAATGGAAGGTCATGATCCCTGCCCCCAAAGGGATGAAAAACCTGCAGAAGTCCAAGGCGAGCGGATCACAAGTTCAGGAGTTCGAGACCAGCCTGGCCAATATGGTGAAACACCATCTCTACTAAAAATACAAAATTAGCTGGGCGTGTTGGCGGGAGCCTGTAGTCCCAGCTACTCGGGAGGCAGAGGCAGGCGAATAGCTTGAACGAGGCAGAGGTTGCAGTGAGCTGAGACGGTGCCACTCCATTCCAGCCTGGGCAACAGAGTGAGACTCCATCTCGAAAACAAAAACAAAAAACCTGCAGAGGTACTAATAAAGTTTGCAAGTCCTTGGTCAAAGTTGCAATTTTTTTCTCCACACCTGAGAAATCTGTTAAGTTGTACAAATAAATAATTCAAAGGCCAAAGTACCACATATCTCATCTTAGGTGATCAACGAGTTCACGCCAAGCCCCAACAGCCCAGTGCTAAGGAAGGCCAAAGTGTCCATGTGAGCAGTGACTCCCAGCTAAACTTAGACTCAGTATCTGTCCATACAGAGGATCAAACATCCCAGAGTTCCACCTCGAGGAACTTCCCTGATTGACCCCATGAGTGGACTCCTCGGTAACATTCCCACTGTGAGAAAGTCTGCCAGACCCATCAGGGTCTTCATGCCAGAAAAGATGCAGCTCCAGGAAGCCCTGGCTCTCGTGGCCAACTCTGAGCTGGCAACCCCTCAAAACCTGACCAGAGAAAAGGCCAGTGCAGCAGTACAGGCCTCATGAGCAAGCACCACCACCCACTTGCCTTAGGAATGCACTTCCTCTTTCCCCTCAACATCCCTGTCATTAACTGACTGAAAGCCACACTCACAATGAGAACAATATCTGGGTATCTCTGGTCATCATTTCGCTTTCCTCTGAAGCTGGAATAATTATCCTACAGGTATCAGCTGTGGCAGAATGTGGCCGGAGTTCGTACTACAAGAATATTCCCAGGGGTTGCAGTGAGCCGAGATCACATCATTGCACTCCAGCCTAGGAGACAGAGCAAGACTCCATCTCAAAAAATTTACAAATAATTTAAAAAAAAGAAAGACAAATATCACATTTTCTCATTCATATGTGGGAGCTATAAAGGCGACCTCATGGAGGTAGAGGATAGATGATGGTTACCAGAGGCTGAGGCTGGGAAGGGCAGAGGGGAAGGAAGGATTAAAAATGCGTTGATTAAGGGGTACAAAAACACAATTAGATAGAAAAAATTAGATCTGGGGTTCCATAGCACAATAGAGTGGCTACAGTTAACAATAATTTATTGCATATTTTGAAATAACTAGAAGAGTAGAATTGAATGTTCCTTACACGAGGAAATGATAAATGTTTAAGGTGATAGATATCCCAATTACTATGACTTGATAGTAATTGTATGCTTGTATCAAAATATCACATGTACCCCATAAATATGTACAACTATGATGTATTCATAAAAATTAAATTAAAAAAAATATGTCCAGGGATATAACCTCAGAGGTAAGGTAGTATCTGGATGAAAACTTACTGCGCACAAGAAGCTCCACACCCATCTTGAGGATGGAACCGAGGACAAAGCTGGTCTATCTTTTCCCCACTCACCATCTCTTCCCTGTTGCTGGTGTCTTTCCACAACATAAGGCTCAGGCCCCTGAAATGGCAAGAAACCTCCAATTTACAGGAGCCACAGGACCCACCTCCAACACCTGGTGGAATGAGCCCCCCCACTTCCCAGCCCATAGACACAGGGAGGCCTCACCTTCTGGAATCCAAATACAGTACGACCTACCATCTTCCACCAGAGCCATCTCAGGGGTCTCACTCTCATCACTAAGAATTTAAAGTATGATGTCTTTTTTGCATAAAGTAAAATTCAGGAAAAATAAAAATGTTTATGGTCTACATATTTGTAGGAGTTATATGTAAAATATACATATACAGAATGTCTTCAGTACACAGGAAGGAAGGGTAGCAAAATGCTTTCTTGGTGGCATTGCCTCCTCCAACTACTCACAAAATAGTGAAAAATGAATATCCTGCTAGATCCTTTCTGAGGATATGTGTGGAAAGGATAGAGGACTATGTCTCTCTCTCAACCTCAATCCAGGACACCAGCTGCGTGCACATGGCCTCAGATGCCATCTCTCTGGGCCAGCCTCTGTCCATCCTGGGCTGGTAGATGGTTCCTCAGCCCCAGCCTGGCAGGGTCAGCTCCAGCTGGAGAGACAACTACTGCTCAAACTTGAACGAGGGAGGTTATGTTCAAAGAACTCCACCACCTGAACTGAGGTTTTTGCTCCTGAACTTACTAGATCGAAGTTTGCATTCCTAAAGCTTGATGACTGCATATTGCTTACCACTGTTATAGAGAAAAGATATTCCTGACGCATGCCGTAACCTACCTGAATGTGAGATATTTCCATTTAGAAAGAGCCCATGAACTCAGCCCTGGCCCTCTCTCTACCTGGCACCTCTTCCTTGAGCTTCGCCAAAACTCACGCTCCTTTGCCAAAGTGCCTAAAAAGAGTAGAAAATGAAATGATTAAAACTCAAGAACTCAGGAAGAGGGCATGGGCCACAATAAAACATGTTCTGTACTCAGAATCCAAATATCAGAGTTCAAAACCCACACTCACCCATGACCAGCTGTGCGACCAGGAACCAGCCTTTTTACCTGAGTCCCAGTTTTCCATGCTCACAGCACAGACGTTCCCAAATTCTCTCTGCCTTCCACGGATCTAGGCGTAAGGCTTAGATAAGATAAAGCACTTGACAGTCCCCAGACCAGGCCCTACCCTCGCACAAAGTGCTCTGTGCAGGTTGATTGTAAAGTACTGAGGGAGCATCTGCTAAAATCACACCACTGATGACAGCAATCAGGGGTTTAACACTGCTAAAAAGTCTGCGCCAACCTGTAAAAGAGATGGCAAGATCCTCGATCTTCTCTGAAGCCACACCCTTTGCCTGTCCCTGAGGCTTGCTCTCTGCGGGAGAATATAGCTGCTGTCAGCCTTTTAAACCAGGGCCCAGAGAGGCACTACCAGAATACCAGATTACCGGGGAGGCAGGGCAGCCGAGGCTCCAAAATGGAGGAGGAGCCCCCTGCTCACAAACCAGGACCTGCTGTCTGCCTAGAAGGGCTCTAGCAAGAGATGAAACCCCTTAAGCCACAGTCGGGGTAAAGGATCAGACAGTGAGCTCCTCTCCGGCCCAAAGAGCAGTGAGGACAGGGACCACACATGGACAGGAGTGCTCTCCTGTGACCAGGACAGAGCTTGGCACTAGGAGGTGCTCACCAAGTACTGAAGAATGCCTGAATGCCCTAGGCAGAGGAGGTGTCGCATATGCCAGCTCCAGGGCACTGATGGGAGAGCCACAGAGAGCCCCAGGATGCAACTGTCCCACAGCAATGGGGCTAGAAGTAGAGGGAGGAGAGCCTCCAGGGGAGAGAAGTGGCCAGAGAGCCCCTGTTTGCTTCCTTCCACTGCCCACAGCCAGCCCTGCAGCAGCGCTTCTGGCTCCCTTCCTCAGCCACATTGCCGAACAGGCAGGCCCGGCTGTGGCACAGTCTGAAATGCCCAGGCACAGCACGACTGCTAAATTCTCGCACTCCCTGGACTCAGCTCAGCCCGACACCGCGCATTCTTACTCTCCTGTTCTGGGGACAGATTTTACAGCCCGTTCGCATCTTCCCAAGCCTCGCTCAGATCTGGGCACATGGCACAGGAAAAAGCGCCGCTGAGCGGATCTAAAGAACAGCGGGTGTCGGGGAGCCGGAAAGCAGGAATCGTCTCAGCAATCCATCTCTGGATTGGGAGGAAGAACATGTTCCTAAACACATTTGCTCACAGCTAGGGAGGCGGCGCCTCTTCTGAGGGAAGCCACTCCCTCTTCCCATAGCCTGCTCCTGGCTTTATTGCTCCTCTCAGTCACTGCCATTGCCCTCACCTCCTCATCAAAATCTGCCCCCTTCTCCCTCTCTGGTTCTCTCCCCTCAGCCCTGCCTATCTTATTAACATTTTCTAAACACGTCTCCAATCCACTCCTCTCCCTCTCTCCAGCTCCAGGACACCCTCACAGCTGCGTCTATGGACTGCCTCAGTATCCTCCCTGCTGATCCTGGGGCCCACAGCTCACCAGCTTCTGTCCTTCCTTCTAATCCGTACACCAAGATGTCCCAAAATGTTCTTTGTGAAGAGTAAATCTAACAGTGCCTTCTGAAGGCTGAAGACCATTTGTGACTCTCCACAGCTCCTGTTCTCAGCCCAGGCTTCAGTCACCCTAGCAACACCAAACTATCACCTTCTGAGCACTCACCAAAAACCCTGCTAAGCCCTTTCATGAAACTTCCCATTGAATCCTCACAACGTCACTGGAAGGAGGCATTGCCGTCTGCATTTTACTTGTGAAGAAGTTGAGACTGGAAGGGCTCCATCGTTTATAGACAGCAAAGCAGTAGCCCAGCTGGGATCCTCAACCAGGCAGGCCTAGGCCTACGGGCACTGGCCCTTCCCACCTCCAGTGGCTCCCAGGGCCACTCAGAAGTTTCAAGTCCTCCCCAACTTCCCAAGGACAACTGCAAGGAGTTTCTCACTCCCTTCCAGGTGTCCCCATAATTAAAGGATGTGTCCCTCTGCAGCTTAGTTGTACGTCTGTTTTTGTCCCCAGGCTAGATGCCTTGAAGATAAGAATCATCTTGAGTCCCTAATGCTTAGCACAGAGCTGTACTCAGGAGCGTTAATTGAATTAATTAATGGTCAGCAAAATGAATGAGTGGATGAACGAATATTACACATTCAAGTGATCACATTCCCCGTCTCTTCCACAATAAGGCTCAATTGATTGGCTTGGCTATGTTAGGAATGTTGGACATAGGTATACTGGTTACAGAATAGTATTAGAGCAAGGTTAAATTTTCAACATTTAAGGGTGGAATCGCCCTCACAATAAATGTGTTGTTTTTGTCAGCATTGTCGCTGTTGTTGTTTACTACGGAATGTCTCCATGCTTGAATCTTAAGCAGATGGGCTTGGGCTCCATTCATAATTTTCCTGCTTTAGAAAAAGTTATGATCACAGAAGGGTACCTTAGCGCTTGCCAACTGCCAGAGCCCAACAGCAGCTTTGGTCTCAGCACAGGTGGATGTGATTTTCTTTACCGGTGATCTGTCCACGAGCTGTGCAGTTTGTCCCACTGACGATGTGGGTGAAGGATGAAGCCAGGGCTCACCCTTCTAAGGGGGACATTGAGATTCCTGGGCATTGTACCAATTCAGCCATATGTCACCCCAGAAAGTAACTGCTTTTTCCATATATGATCATAACTAACGTTGCAAAGCCTGTTTTGCCTGGATCCTTTTACAGAACCTATGCAAAATATGCTGTGCGCTTTCACTCCAGATTTCTTTCTTAGGATGAATGGCTCTGCGCATACACGGGAACAAGCTCTTATTCTGCTCATCAGAAATGATCATTATTCCATAGGCTAATTCCCTGTGCATTAGTTATATGGGGTGAAGTTCTGGCTCATATGCAGGAGCTGATGGAAACAGAGATCCTAGTGGCCAAATACATCCTAATGTTCTCCTTTCAATTCTTTCATTTTTTCTGTCTTTACCTTTTAGAAAATGTTAATGTATTCCTGATGAATTCAGTGTGAAAAAAATATGTTTATCAGCTTGGGTTTAAAATTTTTATTCATAATAAGAATATAATAGCACTGCCAAGACCCTCCAAAGCCAATCCTTGGATTTTCGCCAGCTCCTTGGGGGCATCGTAAACAAGCTGACCATGCATAAGAGTTACAAGAAAGGGGTTCCCATGCCAAAACAATAGCAAGTGTATTTTCATTAGGTATTGATGCTTTGTTCTTGCCATGAGTAGGGTTGAAGGAAGTGTGCTCTGGTAGCAATAACCCTGCAAGTTGTCATTTGGTAACTGCATAAGTTGTGCCTTTAGCCAGGGCCAAATTGATGATAAACTTGCTGCTGTTAACAGGCTCTAGTTATTTGGAGCAATCCAGTTTTTCTTGCAAAATCACACACTCAATTTCTTGACTGCGTTCACTCATCTATAAAATGGGAGAGAGGGAAGATAAGGTCTGTGTCCCTTTTACACTCTGCTATCTCTAAGTGCCTTTGCATTTCCATCCAGCCCTGCCCCACCCGACCCCACCCAGGGAATGGATGCCCAAAGTCCCCCACCCCAGCCCTGCCGGCATTGCAAAGCCTGCTGAGGATTTGCACAAGTAAACCCACCTCAGCAGCTTCACTGCTCCCCTTAGTAAATAACTGCATACAGAAACCCTGCAGGTTCTCAGGCCGCAGCCAGCACCACAGCTGGGTTCTTTAGTTTGTTGTGAAAAGAATTCCAGCATGACACAGCTCCTCTCAGCACAAAGACATGCTGAAGCACTAGGAAAAAAAATTTTTTAAAGAATGCTTCTGAAAGCCAGGCAGCCAGGAGAGAGATATAGGCTCGGGCCAACCTCCTCCCTGCCGGGGCCTGGACCTGTTGCCTGGGCTCTGCTCCTCTCAACGGTAAACAGAGCCGTTCACGAATCACCAATGCTCAGAATGGCGGGTCTGGGCACAGGGGCACCTCCGACGCCTCCCGGGCATCTGCAGCAAACAGTGCCGCCTGCACTGTGGTCAGATCAGGGACAGCCAGTCCCCCCTGTTGTTTGATTTCTAAACCTGCCTCCACCTCCCCAAGGCCCCTGAGAGCTCAGGGCTTGCAAATCAACACAACATTTAATTAACTGCACATTAAAGTTTCCATCTTTCAAAGAAGGGAATTAGGGACAGTGCACTTTCTGAAGCACTCATTAATGAAAAAATAAATTCTAAAGCCTCCTGAGTTCGGGTTGGTCCTTACCATTCTAGGTGGCTTCCTGCTTTAATGCTCAGGGCTGGGCAAGTTCCCTGAGATGAGCTGCAATCTTCAGGGTCCCCTTCCAGACAGGTGTTTTTAACCCTCTGAGAGTTAGCCTTGGTTTTGCCCCACACCACGCACCCTGAATAATCCTTAAAGTTTTCAGGAAATATCCAGAAATGTTTCCAATTATATTGAATTATGAATGCTTTTTTATTAAAATAAAAGATATACAGATGTTACTTTTAAGAGAGGCATGAATAGTATAATTAAACAACTGTCTATAATACCTGTGGAATCGTTGTAAGCTGCTATTACCCTTGAGAATGACGGAGGCGCATGTACTGCTGGCATGGCGGGACATGGCCATCAGCTTGACAGTGGGGAGTGATAGAGATGGGAAGAAGACCAAGTGAAAGACAGACCTGGGCCAGGTGTGGTGGCTCATGCCTGTAATCCCAGCATTTTGGGAGACTGAGGTGGGTGGATCACTTGAAGGCAGGAGTTCGAGACCAGCCTGGCCAACATGGTGAAACCCCATCTCTACTAAAAATACAAAACTTAGCTGGGTATGGTGGCACATGCCTGTAATCCCAGCTACTGGAGAAGCTGAGGCAGGAGAATGGCTTGAACCTGGGAGGTGGAGGTTGCTGTGAACCGAGATCGTGCCACTGCACTCCAGCCTGGGCAAAAGAGCGAGACTCTGCCTCAAAGCAAAAACAAAAACAAAGACCTGAAGAAATCCAGTGCAACTCATCTCAAGCAGGGTAGCTCTCCATGTGCCAATTCAGGCTGTGGTTAGATACACACACACACACACACACACACACACACACACACACTCATCACTTATTCACACATCCTGCCTGGAGGCAAAAAAAAAAAAAACAAAAACAGTGAATGGGAAGAACATTGCTCATGAGGCCATGTATGCTGCTCCTACTTCTACCACAAATCCACTCCCTGCTTTTTCCACTCATCTGAAAAACCGTGGTACCCACCTGTACCTGCATCAAGATCACCTGCAGCTCTTTCTATGAGTTGCATCGTTTTTAAAAGGAATTATGTTGCAATGCTTTGTTTTGTTACTTATCTGTGTACATGGCTCTTCCCAATATTATCAAGTTTTGAGAAAAAGGAAGGGATCTGATTTAATTTTGTATTATGCCTTGTGTGTATCTAGTCATGCTACACATTTTACTTCACTTCTATTATGTGCCAGACACTGCACCAAGCATCAAGGATATAGATGCTGGTCCTGCCCTTCTAGAGATGGCAAAGAAATAGCAGATAAATGAATGGATTGTCAATTATAATTATGGTTAGGTAGGGACAAGGGCCTAAGATAACAAATGATGGAGAAGAAGAGACCAACTTCCAATGAGATGCTTCAGGACAGCCTCTGGAGGGGATGTTCTGGGTCATCCTGCAGAAGGAAGAGAAAGTGCTAGCTATGCAGCAAGAAGGGAGAGTGGTAACCCTGGTAGAGGTATCTAGCACATGACAGACACACAGTCACTTGATTTGTTGATAAAAGTTAATATAATACATCTAATAAATTCAAATTACTAATGCAATCTAACCACAGTAGGCTTGTGTATAGAAAAAGCACCCAGTAAATTAATGCTTTGCTATCCAGGAGGTGACAGAGACTTGTGTAAGCAATGGGCTCCCTCAAGGAGAGGGATCACTTAAGATCGCTTATGATGGGTTCATTTAAGACACCAAAACTAACCAAGCTCAGAGCCCTTGTACCCTCAGCCTTTCCTTTTCCTCTCAGCTCTCTGGTCAGTGCCCAGCATTAATTTATGCAGTAATTGGAACACCAGAGGATTCTAGGTGTTCATCCATAATTCCCTTAAATTCACTATTTCTATCCTGTCTTTGGATTTTTCTCTCCAGTGTGACATCATGGAAGAGGCGGCATCTCAATTTCTTACACATATTCCTCAAGTAGCCCGCAATGCCATCACACACTGCAAGAACACAGAGCGAGGGTGTGTCCTAATCAGACACCATAGCTTGTGCAGCTGGCTGTGGGTCATTGAAATGTGCGTCCCATCTTGTGATGAGAGAGGGAACTGAATGAGTCCAAACTGCTCAGCCACTTGGCTCTCATGGCACAGGTGCCCCATTTCCCTGGCCTCCCATTAGGCTTTGTCAAAAGGGGAATGTAGGCAGAGACGAGGCAGGAAATAACTAGGGAAGTGAGTTGTCCTGGCTGGACCCTGACTGATACAGCCACCCAGGAGATGAGAGCTCTTCTTATCTTTTCTCATTACTTAATAATTGTTGCCTGTGTGCCCAGGCTGTCATGTAGCCCTTGGGGTGGAAGAAGGAAGGCAGATAGAGACTAAAAAGTCTGTATCTGTAGTCACCTGGTGTGCACAAGCAGCATCTGGCTGGAAGCTGTGCCCACCCACCCCTTGAAACAATCTGATGCTATTGTTCTCCTGTCCCCCACCTTCCTTCCTATCTGTCACCAACCCTTCTGGGGGCCTTCTCTGTGTCAAGCCCTGTGTTATTCTGTTAGAACCACACATATGTTGGACGCAGTCCTTACTCTCAAAATTCCAGTCTAGTGAGGATGCGTGAGCAGACGATGGGGACAGAGTGCAAACTACTGTGATCGAGGTGGGCAAAGGGTATGAAGGGGACACAGGTAGTGGTCTCATTATGCAGCGCAGGGGGAGCTGATGGTGGGCTTCTCTGAGAAGTAGAGGCCAGGGTCAACTTGTGACTGATCGTGAGATAAGACTGACACTGAGTAAACAACAGGAAAATGTAAGAGGTGCTGCATCAACAGGCACGTTACTGAAATGTATGGTCCTTATTGGTTCCCACACAGGCCTGGGGATTGGTGAAATGGATTCTGATGACTGCATTGGAATCAGGGATGGCCCCCACTCCCATCCAGAGAATCTAGTCCAGTGGGTCCATGTTGAAGCTCAAGAATCTATTCACTTGGTTTAAGTCTCTAATAGGGGGTGTAGTAGGTGCCTGGTTATCTTATACTCGTAACATTCCTTTGAGCGTCGGGGAACTACTTCTCTCTATTGAAACCATGAGCAGGGATCAGCCAGTACAATGAATATGAGTCATTCAGACCCAGGAATAGTATGATTGAACCCCACAAATGGTGGGCCAAATGCTTTCTGGTGCAAAATTTTGATGGATGATGCTTCTTTAGTCTGGGCAGAGATTTAATTTGTGTTGCAATGGAACGCTTTCAATTGTCAACGACAAAAGGTGATATTTCCAATACTCCTTGAGAACAGGCTTCAAAGGCATCAGCTCTTTTTTAAAAAAGCGTTTCAGCTTTATTTTGATGTGGCAGAAAACTTTTGCATGCATCCTCGCATCTACTGTTGTGACAGCTGTGTTTAATGAGCGCAAAATGATCAGAAAAACATACTTTGCTGTGGGTTGCCAGTTGGTGACAGGGGAGAGGTGATGCTGTAATCGGAGCAGTAAAGTCAGGTACACATCTGCGGAGGCAGATTTCTGCTATCTGGTCTGTACTGGGCGCCTCAGTGCATGGCCTCAAATCCAAATAAGACCCGTAGACCCACATCCCATGGTCCCCTTCCTCAAGCAGCAGGGCAAAGACTCAACTGGACCACGTCTGGCTGTTTCTGCTGGAAGTTCATGCAAAGTCAAGTGTTTCTAAATCTTCCACATGCCTTTCCTAAGGAGAGAAGATCTTTCTGGCTACTCTAACATAATTAACAAACTCAGGAGAAAACCAAAACAAGCAGGAGGGGGGCAAACTTGAAATAATTCATGTGTAGAGGCCTAAATCAGAAAATAAAGGACTTTCTTTAAATATAGTTACGATAGATTAAATTATTGTTTAACAAATATTTAGTACCCCTCCTGCCCCCAACACAGAAACACACTGGCCTCCAATGGGAAGAGTTTACTTTCTCACCCTACTGATGTTGACCTTGACTATGAGACTCCTTTGGCCAGTGAAACGTAGGCAGAAATGACCATATGTCAATTTGGAGTCTAAACCTTAAGGCATTGCATGTTTACACATACCACTTTGAGAGCTGCTACTTGCACCTTAAAAAATTGTAAATCAGACAGCTCTATGCCCTGTGATGATCATTGCAGAACGAGACAGGTGAAACAGACCTGAATACAAACTGTGGCCATTTTTTACATGTCTTGTGGATGAAGCAGAGTTTTTCCAACTGACCCATGCACCTGCAAAGCATACCTGGAGGAGAGGTGCCTAGCTGTGCCCACTTAGATCACCCATGCCACAGCTGACCTGCAGCCCAGGAAGCATGAGCATAGATGATAGTTAATTTAAATCACTGAGATTTAGAATTATTTGCCATTCAGCATCATTGTGTTGCTTCATAAGCTTTTGATAGAGATTACCAACAATGAATGCCTGATTATGTGCCAGAGAAATTTTCCCAGCTGTGCTAAATGCTTCCTACTGCTCTGTCGACATGGTGGGAGGGTGCGTTGGGTTAAATGCTTGTGTCCCCCCAAATTTTATATGTTGAAGCCTTAACCCCCAATATGATAGTATCAGGAGGTGGAGACATTGGGAGATGATTTCGGTTAGATGAGGTCATGAAGGTGTCACTGTCACTATGAGATTAATGACCTTGTAAGAAGGGAAAGAAACCCAAGATCTCTCTCTCTCTCTCTCTATTTATCTCTATCTCCCTCTCTCTCTCTCTCTGCCATGTGAGGACACAGAGAGAAGACATCCATCTGCAAACCAGGAAGAAAGTCCTCACCAGGAACCTTGATCAGCCAGCATTGTGATCTTGGACTTCTCAGCCTGCAGAACTGTGAGAAATAAATCATCATTTAAGCTCCCACCCCCAGTCTGCGGTGTTTGTTATAGCAGCTGAAACTAAGACAGAGGGAAGGTACATGGAGCAAATATGCAAGTCAATCAATCAGATTTACACAAAGCCAGACAGGTAACAACTCCATGCTGAACTACATTTTTCAGCTTTTGGTTCCACTTTGGGGTCATGGAGTCAGTCACACTTTACAATTAATGGAAGTGTAGCTTCAGAAAGGTTGCCAAGGAAGCTCCTTGGTACCAACATTCCTTACTGGTTATTACCTTCTTGCATCTTTTTTTTTTAAATATTTTATTTAGAGAAAAGCTCTCGCTCACTCTCACTCAAGCTGGGGTGCAATGGTGCAATCCTGGCTCACTGCAACCTTGACCTCCTGGGCTCAAGAGATCCTCTCGCTTCAGCCTCCTGAGTAGCTGGAACTTCAGGTGCATGCCACTATGATCAGCTAATTTTTTTTTTTTCCGTAGAGACAGGGTCTCGCTTTATTGCTCAGGCATGGTCACGAACTCCTGGCTTCAAGCAATCTTCCCACCTCAGCCACCCAAAGTGCTGGGATTACAGGAGTGAGTCACCATGCCCAGCCCTCCTTCTTACATCTTACAGGTGAAAACTAAAAGTAACTACTTGTGTCCATCTGTTTCCCTTGAGTCTGTTTCATTTCTGTATGGCTTCACTCTTCTCTTTCTTCAGTCATGGGAAGACAACAAAAATAAACTGTCACAGAGAACCACTACAACAATTTACTCTTGCGAGGAGAATCCTGTGGGTGTCTAAAAGCTTACGCTAAGTTATATTTGCTTCATTTATGCTTCTATTGACGAATAATTAGGGCAGCAATTAATTTTAAAATGCAAATGAGCAATGGGTCTCACTGTTTTGTTTTGTTTTGTTTTAAATATCCTTTGTCCTCAGTTCTACTGGTGTCTTAATGGATTTAGTTTAGCAAAGGAATGAAATTATTTTTTCTAATGCTTTATTTACTTGATTGAATCGGGCTTTTTATCAAATATTGACTACAAATGTTTGTTCACAATCATATGCCATAGAAGTTAATAGAAATAGAAACCTGGAGTAGAGAACCACCATTTTTTACATGTCTTGTGGGTGATCTGTCTGAATGATGATCAGTGACAGTGAGAAGAGGTGATGGCCTTGTGCCTGGCTATCTGAACTAACTGTTGTTTTGTAGTCAAAGGGAAAATTCTTTATCTTTGAAAATGTCTCATAGATATTCTTTGAGAAAACTTTCCAACCATAATAAGTAAAATTATTATTTATTTCTTTTATATCCTCCATTATTGGAAGGGTTGGAAACATCATGAGAAGTCCACTAAATATGCCTTTCATTTGCTCATTCATTCAACATTGACTGGCATGTAGTATATGCTAACACTCCACTCTATGCTAGATTTACCGTCTCTGCTTTCAAAGAGTTCATAGTCTACGGGGAAAGTCAAACAAGAAAAACCTCTGTTGTGTCTTTGTCATGGCACTTCCTGGCATCATTTCCCATGCACGTCTGTCATCTTTCTCCTCACCTAGAATGTCAACCTCAGGAGGGCAGGAACTGTGTCTGTGTTCTCACCAAGTGAGCAGGACCTACCAAAGAAGAGGCACTCAGTAAAAAAAATAAGTGATATCTTAGAGATGTAAACAGGATAAAATGGAAGCTCAAAAGGCAGATACCTTTCTCAGCATAGACTGCGGTGGAAGGCAGATTGATTGGAAAGGTATCGAGGAGTTGATGAGGATGGGAGCAGGGGGCCCCATGAGGGGATGTGCAGGAGGTTTCCCAAAGAACAAAGTCTGGAAGCACACAGCAGGTGTGAAGTCATGGAGGAGTGGGCCATCTGGATGAGACTGGGAATGCTGAGGAAGTTTCACTGGAACGTGGGATGCTGTGGGGAATGGCAGGAGCTGGGGCTAGATGGGCAGCGAGGCCTGAAGCAGCAGTCATCTTATACCCAGGTGGGGAAGCTGTTCTCTGTAATCGGTGTTGATTACCAATTGACTGAAACATTTAAATGCCAGATTATTAACTAGTGCAAGCATTTAAGAAAAAAGAGTCTGGGTGCAATGACTCATGTCTGTAATCCCAACACTTTGGGAGGCCAAGGCGGGAGGATCACTTGAGCCCAGGAGTTCGAGACCAGCCTGAACAACATAGTGAGACCACTCCCATCTCTACAAAAAAAAAACCCAAGAAAATTAACCGGTCATGGTGGCACAGAGCACACACCCGTAGTCCCAGCTATTTAGGAGGCTGAGGCAGGAGGCTCAATTGAGCCCAGAAAGTGGAGGCCGCAGTGAGTTGTGATTATGCCATTGCATTCCAGCCTGAGTGACAGAGCAAGACTCTATCTCAAAAAAAAAAATAAATGTGCACCTTTGACAGAAATCTGAATCCCTCTTTTATAATAAACCTCTAGTGCTCTCCACTGACATGGGACTTAGTTTGAGGGTACAGCCAAGACATCATCCACTTTCCCAAAGAAAGCACTTGGTCACTAATCACACAGATCAGCTGTAGCTGTTTTTGTTCCATTATCTAAATATTTAAAGAGAAACCAGGATTTTGGTCTGAATTATCTGAATAATTCTACAACTCACCATTTGTTTTTAGTAGAGATTCAAGGTTAAAATAATAATAGGTATCTTTAAGACTAAACATTATTTATATGAAAGTCTATTTTTAAACAACATCCAAATTATTTGCCTCTGTTTTTCACCCATGTAAGAAAGTATTTGATACATCAAGAATGAATAAAAGACCATCACAGGGGCTGGTTTTTTTTTTTTTTTTTTTTTTTGGATTGCTCTTTGTTGTTGTTTCATTGATTTTTCTGTTTTATTAGGAAAAAAACAATTAAATGGAGCACATATGCAGATCCAATCACTGCCTCCCTGCTGCAGGTGGAGGTCATGAGTAAGTGGTGGCAGGCTACTTCTGATTTCATTATGAATTCCTCTCATGTGGACACAGGCTTCAGCCGGGGATGACAAGGGTTTTTGAACTTCAAAAAAAAAAAAAAAAGAGGAATCATAATAAATATTTTACTGTCTAGTCAACCCAATTTATGAAGCCTGATTATCTAGCTCAGCCTCCGGAGATTGCTACCGGAAATCTCCCCAGATGTTCCCCCTTCTAACCCAACTCTCCACTGTCTGGCAGGAAGGCAGCCGGGCATCTGCATTCCAGAAGCCCAGCTGCTTGGGAAGAGAGAGGGAGCTGCCTGCACGTCACTCAACAGCACTGCCTGCTAACCACTTAACCAGTTCTCAGTTGGGTTCACGGACCCATGAGCGACCCAACTTTCTTCCCCTCAGGTTGATATTGTGCTCCAACCTGGGGTGCCCAGGGACTATGTGGAGGGAGAGTGCCTGAGGCAGCAGGGAGCTGATCACCCTCACTTCCCAAGTCAACAGGTATCCTGAAATGGTGCTGTTTGAACGACATTGGGCAAGAACATGAGGAGTGCTTCTGGGGTTCTTTGTATGGGCCCAGACGTGCTCATTTCTGTTTCTAAACTACACAGCCCCAGGATTTTCAGGAACGATGGGATTCTGTATACTTGTGTTATTTGTTGTTGGTGTAACTTTGAAAATTTAGCTTATAGTATAAATGTCATTATATTATTTAAGATATATAGCATAAAATTATTTTTATATGGGCACTTGTTCTTCCTTTTTTGGAACACACCTGTATATTTTAGTTTGCCCTTTCACCATCTAGTCCTTGGCTGTGATCCCCGTGGCTATACTACAGTATACACTAGGGCCATGAGGAACTTGGACCTAATGTGAAATTCAACAGAACCTGTCACCCTTAGGAGGAATCATCTAATCACAAATAGCCCTTGGGAGTCAGACCAACCAAACTAGGATTCTTGAAAGATTGTTCCAGAAAAATTCTTGTTTGGGTTTTTTCAAGCCACAGAGCCAAAAGTTTGAAGGTGAATTTGATACGCTCATTGCCTGGCTGCATGAAATAAGTGCACAGTGAGCTTATGACAAAGAACATCATCCTTGCAGTGCCTCAGCAGAGTCTCTGAAGGCCATAACTAGAATCTGAAGGGCAGGTAACCTGAGTTCACACTGGAGATCAGAGTCTCAGCAAATTCAGAGGGTTCACATTTGCTTGGCAATCTCTGAAAAGATGGGAATTTGGGGTTGTCCTGCATATTGCATTTTTCTAGCCCCGTTTTCAAAATATGAGGAGATTCTAGTGCTGTAGGTGATGATATATCACATATTATATACTGACCAAGGCTTCAAGGTACATTTGTGTCTGCTAATGATCAAGTTTCACCAAAAATAGAATTGAAACGTGAATGAAATATAAATCATTTTATAAGACACTGGATTTCTGTGTGTGTTTCTCATAAGAAATTCTGCATAGACCCCATGACTTTGAATTATCAAAACAAGAATTTTATAATACTAGTACAAAAACTGAGCTGTTTTACCCACAAAAATAAGAGTGTCAGGTAGGCATTTATGTACTTAGACATTAATGAAGGGGGAAAAAGCTTTTGATTAACAACAACCAAAAAAACTTCTCAAAAGAAAAGGTAGAAAAAGATCCAATTGCCAATTCACCTAATTAAAAAATGTCAAGGCTGGGCACGGTGGCCCATGCCTGTAATCCCAGCACTTTGGTAGGCCAAGGAGGGCAGATCACCTGAGGTCAGGAATTCAAGACCAGCCTGGCCAACATGGTGAAACCTTGTCCCCACTAAAAATACAAAAATTAGCTGGGTGTGGTAGCAGGTGCCTGTAATCCCAGCTACTCCGGAGGCTGAGACAGGAGAATCGCTTGAACCTGGGAGGCAGAGGTTGCAGTGAGCCCAGATTGTGCCACGGCACTCTAGCCTGGGCAACAAAGCGAGACTCTGTCTCAAAAACAAAAACAAAAAGCCAACAAAAAAAAGTCCCAACTAGAATTTTGAATTTTTTCAACTAGCATTCATGACCCTCTAATACAAAACTTTATGTAAATTTTTGCTTTTAGACATGTCATTTTCATTAATACCACTGTGATACAGACCTATTAACAGAGAAATGTGATGATGACAGTATTTAGAAAATAACTGTGGTGAGACAGCATTTTGTGGTTGACTTCATGCTCCTCCTTTTGTGTTGCATGCTTTGTCTCTGCCCACTCACGACCTCTCCAGAAAGCAGAACTTAGGAATCACAAGTATTAGAAAGAACAAGACATTTCTCATAATTTGCATTCTTTCCATTTTGTTCCATGCTGTCTTCCCTTCATTTATGATCTAATTCTTTAGACATTTCTCTCTGAATGGAACTGATTACACCTATAAGTAAAGCATTGATAAAATGTCCTGAAGTTTTAAAAATATGATTTGACTTTTAAAATAAAACTGCTACCCTGCCAAGTGTCTCCTAGGTCCAATTATCATTTTGTTCTATTTTGTTACTTGACTTTTTTTTTGCACCAGTAACCAAGGATATTCTTACAGCCTGCATCTAAGTTGCATAGGCTCAGAAAATATTCAAGATGAAGAGATGATATTGGCATGCATGAGAATGTTGAGTTCTGGTTACTATTGTTTTAACATTGGCTCACTGTGAGTCATCATACTGAGCAATTTCACAGAAAAGAAAAAGGTTTCTGAATAAATTTTCTGAGGGACACACAGGAGGTTACCTAGGAATTTAAGAGGAGACTAAAAATAGGAAAGAGGCAAAAGAGAACTCAGAGAAAAGTTTTATAAAATAAGGGCTGCATGATCACATTTCTCTGAAACAAGACTTAGAATGATGGGTGCTGGAAAAATCAAGTCTGTTCCAAAAATTAATATATCACAACATATAAAATATTGATAAAAATCCTTACTGGATAATGAAATTATTGCCAAGGAGCTAAAGATTAGAAGGGAAGATTTAACAGAATTTAGGAACTATAAAAGAATGGCAGAATTATACCACATTAACAGAATGAAGAACCAAAAAGTTATGATTTTCTTTAATGATGCAGAAAAAGTATTTGACGTATTCTATACCTTTTCATGATTAAAAAAATACTCAACAAACTAGGAATATAAGGAAACTACCTCAACATCATAAAGACGATATATGAAAAGCCCACAGCTAATGTCATACTCAGTGGTGAAAAGCTGAAGCCTTTTTCCCCTAAGATCAGGAACAAGATAAGGATGACTACTCTTGCTACTTCTCTTCAGTAGTACTGGATGTCCTAGCCAGAGCAATTAGGCAAGAAAAATAAACTAAAAGCACCCAAATTAAAAAGGGAGAATTAAAATTATCTCTATTCACAGATGGCATCATGTTACACACAGAAAACCCTAAAGATAATACCACAACTTATAACTTTTAGAACTAATAAACAAATTCAGCAGTTGCAGAAGGCAAAATCAACATACAAAAATCAGTTGCATTCCTATACACTAAATGAACAATCTGAAAATGAAATTAAGTAAACAATTCCATTTAAAATAGCATCAAAAAGAATAAAATACTTAGGAATAAATCTAAATAAAAAGGTGAAAGGTTTATACACTGGAAACTACAAAACATTAATGAAAGCAATCAAAGAAGACTTTCAAATAAATGAAATGATACCTCATGTCCGTGGATTGGAAGACTTAATATTGTTAAGATGTCTGCACTACCCAAAGCAATCTATATAGTTAGTGGAATTTCCACCAAAATCCAAATGGCAATTTTTGCAGAAACAGAAAAAAAAATTCTAAAATGAAATCTCAAGAAACCTCAAATAGTGAAAACAATTTTTAAAATGAAGAACAAAGTTGTTGTGTTCACATTTCCTGATTTCAAAACATATTACAAAGCTACAGTAATCAAAACAGTGTAGTAATGGCATAATGACAGATATATAAACCAAAATAATAATAATAATAATAATAATAGAATAAAGAGCCCAGAAATAAGCACTTGCCTATATGGTTAAATGATCTTCTACAAGGATGCCAAGACCACTCAACAAGGAAAGGCCAATCTCTTAAACAAATGGTGCTGGGACAACTGGATGTCTACAGACAAAACAAGTAAGTTGGACCCTTATCTTATATCTTATACAAAATTAACTCAAAATGGAGGAAAGACCTAAACATAAGACCCAAAGCTAATAAAACTCCTAGAAGAGAACATAGAGGAAAATCTTCATGGCATCAGATTTGGCAGTGATTTCTTGGATATGATGCTAACATCACAGACAACAAAAGCAAAGATAGATAAATAGTATTTTATCCAAACTCAAACAAAAACTTTTATGCACCCAATAATAAAATCAACAGAACAAAAAGGTAACATACAGAATGGGAGAAAATATTTGCAAGTCATATATCTGATAACGGGTTAATACCCAGAATACATAAAGAACTCCTACAATTCAACAACAACAACAAAATTAAATAACCTAGTTAAAAATAGGCAAAGGAGAGGCTTTTGTGGAGGCAGCTAGCCTGAGGCTGGGGAGCACTGAGCTGCTCGTTGTGCCCTGTGCTGCTCAGACTAGTGAGCAATACAGTCAGGATGGCTAAAGGTGACCCCAGGAAACCAAAGGACAAGATGTCTGTATATGCCTTCTTTGTGCAGACATGCAGAGAAGAACATAAGAAAAACGCAGAGGTCCCTGTCAATTTTGCAACATATTCCAAGAAGTGCTCTGAGAGGTGGAAGACAATGTCCGTGCAAGAGAAATCTAAATTTGATGAAACGGCAGAGGCGGAATAAGTGCGCTGATTGGGAAATGAAGGATTATGGACCAGCTAAGGGAAGCAAGAAGAACAAGAATCCTAATGCCTTCCAAAGGCCACAGTCTGGATTCTTCCTGTTTTGTTCAGAATTCCGCCCCAAGATCAAATCCACAAACCCTGGCATCTCTATTGGAGACATGGCAAAAAAGCTAGGTGAGATGTGGAATAACTTAAATGACAGTGAAAAGCGGGCTTACATCACTAAGGTGGCAAAGCTGAAGGAGAAGTAGGAGAAGGATGTTGCTGACTATAAGTTGAAAGGAAAGTTTGATGGAGCAAAGGGTCCTGCTAAAGTTGCCCAGAAAAAGGTGGAAGAGGAAGATGAAGAAGACAAGGAGGAAGAGGAGGAGGAGGAGGAATAAAGAAACTGTTTATCTGTCTCCTTGTGAATACCTTAGAGTAGGGGAGCATCGTAATTGACACATCTCTTATTTGAGAAGTATCTGTTGCCCTCATTAGGTTTAATTACAAAATTTGATCACAATCATATTGTAGTTTCTCAAAGTGCTCTAGAAATTGTCAGTGGTTTATGTCAAGTGGCCATGGGTGTCTGGAGCACCCTGAAACTGTATCAAAGTTGTACGTATTTCCAAACATTTTTCAAATGAAAAGGCACTCTCCTGATCTCACTCTGTGCACTTTGCTGTTGGTGTGACAAGGCATTTAAAGATGTTTCTGACATTTTTTTTTTTTATTTAGAAGGTGGTGTTAACTATATGGTTATTGGCTAGAAAACCTGAGTTATCAACTCTATATATCTATAGTTTGTGAAAAGAACAAAACAACCAAGACAAACTCTTGATGCTCCTTGCTCGGCATTGAGGCTGTGAGGAAGATGCCTTTCGGAGGGGCCGTAGCTCAGGGTGTGCACTGCAAGACTGGACCTGTTGAGTCTGCAGTGGATATCCATTTAGCTTCAGGTTGTCTTGTTTCTGTATATAGTGACATAGCATTCTGCTGCCATCTTAGCTGTGGACAAAGGGGGTCAACTGGCATGAGAAGTTTTATTTTGCTTTTGTTCTTAGTTGAGTGCATTAGTTTTTAAACTGTTTGTTTTTAAACACACTGTAGAGCTGTTCATTGTCAGTAAAGTGAAGAGCTACTGCATCACTGAAAGTTAAAGGACCTTCTGTACTTAAACACGATTTGTAACGTTCTGGATTTTTTTAGTATGTTTAGAATGCTGAAATGTTTTTGAAGTTAAATAAACAATATTACATTTTAAAAAATAAGCAAAGGACTTGAATACACATTTCTGCAAAGATGATATACAAATGGCCAGCAAGCATACAAAAAGATGTTCAACATTGCTAATAATCAGAGAGATGTTCACCAAAACCACAATGAGATGTCATTTCACACCCATTAGGATGGCCACTACCAAAAAAAATGGAGGAGGAGAATAACAAGTATTGGGGAGGATATGGGGAAATTAAAAACTGTGTACACTTTCAGTGGGAATGTCAAAAGGTACAGCTGCTATGAAAAATAGTATGGAGGTTCCTCAAAAAAGTTAAAAATACAATGAAATATCACTTCACACACATTAGTATAGTCACTACCAAATAAACAAACAAAGGAAAATAACAAATGTTGAGGAAGAATCCTTGGGCACTATTGGTGAGGTTATAAATTGGTGCAACTGCTATAAAAAAAAAAAACTATAGTAGTTCCTCAAAAAAATTAAAAATACAACCACCATATGACCCAGCAATTCCACTTCTGGGTATATATCCAAAAGACTGAATTGAAAGCAGGATTTTAAGAGAGAGTTGCACACTCATGTTTATTGCACCATTATTGACAATAGCCAAGAGATGGAACTATCCCAAATGTTCATCAAAAGATGAATGACTAAAGAAAATACGGCATACACATACAATGAAATATTATCTAGCCTTAAAAAGAAGGAAATCCTGGCACATGCTACAACATGGGTGAACCTTGAAGACATTATGCTAAGTAAAATAATCCAGTCACCAAAGGACAAATATTATATGACTCTACTTCTATGAGGTGCCTAGAGTAGTCAAATTCACAGAGACAGAACGTAGTATGGGAGCTCCCAGCGGGAGAGAGGGTTGTTGTTATGGGTGCAGAGTTTCAGGTTTGCAAGATGACAAAGTTCTGGAAAGCTGTCTCACAACAACGTGAATGTAATTAACAGTATGAAACTGTACACTTAAAAATGACTAAGATGGTAAATTTTTTGTCATTATTTTTTACCAAAATGATTTTTTTTAATTTTCGAATTTTGTTTTTATAAAAGATGGGTGGCAGCGGGAAGAAACCCAGAGCAAGTGAAAGTTCATTTGTGGCAGCAGGAAGGCGCCCAGAGGAACTAAGATTTTGAGGCAGTAAGAAAAAAGGAAAACTTGTGTCCAGCAATGAAGAAGCACCATGATGAAACAAAGTCCCAGGAAGACTGGACCTCCTGCTGGGGACTAGCAATGCTCCAAGTGTGCTGGATGGAGGAACTGCTAGAAATGGCATGAGGATGTTTTTGTCCAAAAGCTCCAGTGTTCAATTTGAATAAATCAGTAAGACCATACACAAAAGCTGAGCCTTGGCCTCCCTCCATCCCTTCTCCCAGTTTGGAAGAAAAACAACCTGAGTGTGCACTAAAGTGCTATTTCAGATCCCAAAGCAATGGAAGAGGTCCTCTGATTGGTACCAATCCATGATAAAATTTGAGTCATTCATTCATTCAACAAACCTTTCATCCGTGTCAGGCACTGCCCTCAGTGCTGGTGTAGGGGTTGGTTGGAAGACTCTCTTCCCCCATGGGACTTGCATCTTAGAGGCACCCATCAGGTGGGCTCCATTCTGTCACACATTTCTGCTGTGCAGGTACACACTGGTTGAGTATCTCTCTCTCCTTGCTTTTCTGTACCTTTAAAGAACTGGAAAAGGCCAGGCACGGTGGCTCACACCTGTAATCCCAGCACTTTGGGAGGCCGAGGTGGGCTGATCACAAGGTCAGGAGATCGAGACCAGCCTGGCCAACAAGGTAAAATACAAAAATTAGCCAGGTGTGGTGGCACATGTCTGTAATCCCAGCTACTCAGGAGGCTGAGGCGGGAGAATCGCTTGAACCCGGGAGGTGGAGGTTGCAGTCAGCCGAGATCGTGCCACTGCACTCCAGCCTGGTGACATAGTGAGACTCCGTCCCCCCCAAAAAAAACAAAAAAAAAATTGAATTGGAAAACTCCTTAAGACCTTGGGCTCATCCTTTAATGACCATTCACTCTTGGCTATAGAAAGCCAGTGTTTGTACAGCTGTGGGCAAAGAAGTCCAAGTCTCAAATGACTGGGGATGCTGTGGACTTCTACGCAGAGGCTTAGCCCATGAGAGAGAAGAGAAGGGCTGGAACTTCAGGCATCACTTAGGACATGGTCAGCCAAGTATGAGTTCTAATCAAGAAACAGATCACACGAGGGCAAACAGAAGAGCCTGTCAGTGAAGAAAGACGTGAAAGAAACAGCAAAAGAAAAAAAATCTTTCAGATTATTTGCAGCATCACCGTATCTCCTGTGGACCTGGTGGGCAGCTAGCTGGACCTGGCAGATCACCATGGCAGGAAGCCTTGACCTTGAGGAGAGCCAAAGAGTTTGTAGTACTCTTGAGACTTTTAAAGTTAGACTTACAAAGACTTCTCCATTTCTAGTCTACTAGTCATCAAATCACCTCCATGAAATGCAGGAAGAAAATATTAGAACTTCTCTATATTTTTTAAATCTCATCTTTTTGAGTTTTTACCTTTTGTATATTTTATAACATATATAATCTACTAATACAATAGGAAGGGTGTGCAACTTATAAATATATAAATACATAAAATATATATGCACCTAGTTGCCAACCTAGTGAAAATGATGGACATTACGTACCTTCAAAAATTTTACTTATTTAGTTTTACTAGTTAGAGATATTAAATTTAACATTACAGCAATAAAGACTTGAAACAAATCCATATTTCAGAACCATGGACTTAAGTATGCATATGTTGGGACTTCGTGATCAAAATATTTTAGTGATAAGGGTGAACAATCAGAAAAGTTTAGCAATCACAGCTCTAGCCAACTTATCCTTTCTCTAATCAGCTTTTGCACCTGTAACACCAAGAGCAGCCAGCATTTTGAAATACCCATTGCCTTTTGTACCAGACCAGCAGGATGGAAAGAGAGTGGAGGTAAAATGGAGAAGGGGCAGGCAGGCAGGGGCATAGTTAGTGGGTGGAATTGGTTCTGAAGCAGCAGAAGCAGAGGACAAAGGCCCAGGAAGAACAGCAAAGGAAGTGTGATAATTTGCAAAGTGTTTCGTAGTAATTGTAGGGTTTGCTGCCAAATAGCAAATTTTATCAGACTTATCTGGTTTCCCTTGGCATCCACATCATATGCTGTTCCATTCAGAAGATAAAGGGGTCCTACATGGGGAAAGGTTTTATCCTTAGGGAGAGAGAGATTATATCCTTACTTGCTTTATTAATTCCCTGCGTCTATCTTAAAAGGAAGCAGTAATTTCTCCAATAGCTGGGGTGTGGCTGCATCTTCAGGTGGATGTTAAGCTCTCCTAGGATGCTACGCTCACACAGGCACTCACATGTGTACATGCATACAAACATGCACCTGCATGCATGCATATGTGCACATACGTAAGTGCAGGCACACACAGGTACACATGCACACATGCTCATATATGTGTACACAAACTTAAGTCCATGGCTCTGAAATATGGATTTGTTTCAAATCTCTATTGCTATAATGTAAAACATAATATATTTAACTAGTAAAACTAAATAAGTCAAATATTGAAAGTATGTAATGCTGGCCAGGGATGGTGGCCCATGCCTGTAATCCCAGCACTTTGGGAGGCTGAGGCAGGCAGATCCCTTGAGGTCAGGAGCTCGAGACCAGCCTGGCCAACATGGTGAAACCCCATCTCTACTAAAAATACAAAAATTAGCTGGGTGTAGTGGCACACACCTGTAGTCCCAGCTACTCGGGAGGCTGAGGCAGGAGAATCACTGGAACCCGGGAGGTGGAGGTTGCATTGAGCCAAGATTGCACCACTGCATACCAGCCTGGGCAACAGAATGGGACTCCATCTCAAAAAAAAAAAAAAAATTGTAATGCCCATCATTTTCACTAAGTTGAAAACTAGGCGTATTATTTTGCATCTTAATGGATCCAGGAAAAGTGTTTCTTAATAAAAGAGAAAGGCAAACATATTCACCAGCCTGATTAAGAACAAGGAGAGTACTTATAATCTATATTAATGTTGAAAATTCTACCTACTTTGCAATGGCTTCTTTGAGATCCATTGTATCGATATACCACTACTTGTTTTATCAAACCCAGTGATAAACATTGAGATGGTTTCCAGGTTCTCACCCCAGCGAAAAACACCTTTATGTTAGTTTTCTGTAGGTTAAATGTCCAGAACGTGAAGCTGTGTGGTCAAAAGTCATGTACATTTCAAAATGTGATCTCTACTGCCAGATTTCCCTCCAAAAATACTGAATCCAACAATGTCAAAAAGAAAAAGCCCCTTTCTCCATATCCTTGCCCTCACTGGGGATTCTCAATTTTTTTTATCATGTCAGTCAAGTCAACAACAATAAAAATGACATCATGTTTAAATTTACAGTACATTTGCATCAGTTATTTACTAGATTGAACATTTATAGTATCATGCTTACTGCTCATTTGCAATCACTGCATTATTGCTAGTTTCCACATTTCCCCCTTAGTTTGCACTCTTCAGAGTCTCATTCACTGAAAAGAGGTTTTTACTGTTGAAGACATTAACTCTTTGCCTATAACAACAAAAACAAAAAATACTTTTCCCAGGTTCATTTTGTTCTCTTTTAAGTTTTACTTATAGTGCTTTTGCCATACAAAAGTTTTACATTTCAAGAAATTGTATCAAAATTGTAGCCATGTTAATAAAATTTTTGCTTTTTATTGTCTTTTTTGTCAAACTTAAAAGCATCTCTTTATACAAGATTATTAAGTTAGTCATCAGTATTTTGTTCTGGTATATTCACCGTTTCCTTTTTAAACATTTAAATATTTTATTCCTCTGAAATTTATTTTGAGGAAGTAGAGTAATCCATATCTTCTCAAATGGTCAAAGACACCACCTCTGTCCTATGTTTCACCTCTGTCCTGTTTCTGTGCGTTTCCCAGCCTTCCCGTGGTTTCTATGACCTGCCTGCCTCAGCACTAGCACCACATTCTTTCACTTTTATTGGTCCATGACATACTGTACTATCTCATAGGGCAAATCTTCCCCAACCACTCTTTTTACAAAATTTGTGTAGCATTTCTATCATATGTATTCATCCAGCTGAACCTTAAAATTATATCATGATATAAAATAAATGTTTTTGAAACTTTAGAACTTCCACACTTTCATAATAAAATTCCCCGAAAATATTATTTATGACAGGGATCAGCAAATTTTTTCTGTAAAGGCCCAGACTGTGAATATTTTAGTCTTTCTTTGCAGGCTGTTACGATTTGTGCCACAACTACCCAACTCGGCCATTAAAGTGCAAAGGCAGCCATAAATAGCATGTAAGTTAATGGGCATGTCTATATCAAAAAAACTTTATCTACAAAAATAGGGAGAGGTTCAATGGCATATTACTCAGCCACAAAAAGAAATAAAGTATTGACACATAATATTATGTTGGTGCAAAACCCGCAATTACTTTTCCACCAACCTAGTAGGATGTGAATGAACCTCAAAAACATTACGTGGAGTGAATGAAAGAGGCCAGATACAAAAGGCCACATGTTGTATGGTTCCATTTATATAAAATATATAGAATTGGTAAATCCATACAGATAGGAAGCAGGTTAGTGATTGCCACTGGCTAGAGAGAGGGGAGAATAAGGAGTAATTACTCACTAGGTCTTATACAAAATAGTTTTCTGGGAGAGGTGATGGTTACATATCATTGTGAATGTACTACTGACTTGTATACTTTAAAATGGTTAATTTTATGTTATATAAAATTCATTTCAATTAAAATAAAAAAGCAGAGGGCTGAATGTAGCCCATGGGCCTTACTTTGCCAACGTTGATTTATAGGATAAACAAAATAATAGAATTAAAAAAAGGAAAAGTTTCATAAAGAAGGAACTTGCATTTGACAACATCATCTTGATAATCATGTGTTTTTCTAATTTTTGTCCCATGGAAAATGCAGCCGACCCAAAAAGGAGTTGACAGGAAGTTCCAGGGGAGAGTAGAGGTAGACACAGTTAAATACAAACACCAGGGTGGATTTGTTAGGATAGGATAGGCTGAGTAACAAATAAACCCCCATGCTTTGGTGGCTCAGCACAACAGAAAATTAGTTCTTGTTCATCTAACAGTCGTGTAGAGGTATTCAAGTGGGTAGGGCAGTTCTCCACCATGTGGTCATTCAGGAACCCAAATCCTTCCATTTGATAACTACACCATTCTTTGGGACTACGCTATTTCTTCACAAACTTTAATGTGCATCTTTTTTAAATGAAGATAATGACTCAGTAGGTCTGGGTGGGACCTGAGAGGGTGCATCTCTAACACACTCCTGCGTGGTGTGGATGCCTCTGGTCTGGGGACCATACCTGAAGTAACAAGATGACAAAGACATTATTGCCAGCTGCATCCTAACAGCAGCAGAGATAGCAGGAAGACATACTGGCTCTTCTATAAGGATCAGCCTTGAAATGCATGCTGCATTTACCTTTACATTCTGTTGGCCAATCTGCATGATGCCACCTAATAACAAGGCAGGCTGAGCAACATACCCGACAACAGTTCTTTAGTGTGGAGAGAGAAAACTAATTTTGGTAAACAGTTAGCAGTCTCTACTCTACACATCGTAAATACATTAAAAGATAATAGGTAGGGCGCAGTGGTTCATGCCTGTAATCCCAGCACTTTGGGAGGCCCAAGCAGGTGGATCACCTGAGGTCAGGAGCTGGAAACCAGACTGACCAATATGGTGAAACCCTGTCTCTACTAAAAATACAAAAATTAGCTGGGCATGGAGGTGCGCGCCTATAATCCCAGCTACTCAGGAGGCCGAGGCAGGAGAATCACTTGAACCCAGGAGGTGGGGGTTGCAGGGAGCCGAAATTGTGCCACTGCACTCCAGCCTGGGCCACAGAGGGAGACCCTGTCTCAAAAAAAAAAAAAAAAAAGATAATAATGCTGAGATTTAACCAGATTAGCTAGTGCTTCCTATCAAAATACAATGGGTTTTTTGAGTTACAGGATCTTAGAGAAGTGCCAATCAAACCCCTGGCTGTATCAAAAGAACTGAAAATTACGTGGTGGAGGAGACGCAAACTACAACGAACTAAGGGCTTTAAAATATTTTGTTTTGTTTTGTGTTTTCAAAGAAAAATTGGTTTAGGCAATAACTTAAACAAAAGAGGGTAAATTGATCCACAAGTAAAGACTTTTAAAATGTGTACATTAAAAGAAAGATCTGAAAACAAAAATGATGAGTAAATAGTAACTGAGTCTCAGAGAGGAAACTGAATAAAAATTTATCCAAGGTTTTTCTGGGCAGAGCCCAAGGGATCCCAGTCAGACAGCCAAATCAGCAGGGCAAATGTCTCCTGGGAGGGCATGAGTTTCCACCTGTGATAAAAGAAATGAATGTTAGACTCAAAAAGATCCCCTGCTTGGCAAGGATACCAAGAGCACACAATGGGGAAGGACAGGCTCTTCAACAAATGGTGGTGGGGAAACTGGATATCCACATGCAACAGATTGAAGTTGGGCCCTTACTTTAGACTATATACAAAAATTAACTCAAAATGGATTAGAGATCAAAATGCACAACCTAAAATTCTAAAACTCCCTGGAAGAAAACAGGGAGAAAGTTTCATGACATTGAATTGAATAATGATTTCTTGGGTATGACACCAACAGCACAGAAAACGAAAGCAAAAATAAAACAAATGGGACTAAATAGAACTCAAAAATTTCTATGCATCAAAGGAAACAGTCTACAGAGCAAAAATGAAACACACAGAATTGGCCAGGCACGGAGGCTCACGCCTGTAATCCCAGAACTTTGGGAGGCCCAGGAGGGCAGATTCCGAGGTCAGGAGATCGAGACCATCCTGGCTAACACAGTGAAACCCCGTCTCTACTAAAAAATACAAAAAATTAGCCTGGCCTGGTGGCAGGCACCTGTAGTCCCAGCTACTCGGGAGGCTGAGGCAGGAGAATGGTGTGAACCTGGGAGGTGGAGCTTGCAGTGAGCCAAGATTGCGCCACTGCACTCCAGTCTGGGCGACAGAGCAAGACTCTGTCTCAAAAAAAAATAATAATAATAATAATAAAAAGAAACATGCAGAATGGGAGAAAATATTTGCAAGTCATATATCTGATAAGGAGTTAATATCCAGTATATATAAAGAACTCCTACAACTCAATAATAACAAAAATAAACTCAATTTTAAAATGAGCAAAGGGCTTGAGTAGCCATTTCTCCAAAGATTATATACAAATGGCCAATAAACATATTAAAAGATGTTCAACATCACTACTCATCAGAAAAATGCAAATCAAAACCAGAATATCACCTCACAGCCATTAGGATGGCCACTATTAAAACAAAACAAAACAAAGCAATACAGAAAGTAAGTGTTGGCAGGAATATGAAGAAATTGGTACCCTTGTGCACTGTTGGTAGGATTGCAAAATGGTGCAGTATGGAGGTTCCTCAAAAAATTAAAAATAGAATTACCATATGATCCAGCAATCTCATTTCTTGGTACATATGCAAAAGAATTGAAAGCAGAATGTCAAAGAGATATTTGCACTCCCATGTTCATTGTAGCATTATTCACAACAGCCAAGGGTGGAAGTAACCCAACTGTCCATCAGAAGATGAATGGATAAACAAAATGTGGTATATCTGTACAGTGGAATTTTATGTAGCTTTAAAAAGGAAATAAATTCTGACTCATGCTATGTGGATGAAACTTGAAGTCATTATGCGAGTAAAATAAGCCAATCACAAAAAGGATAGATATTGTATGATTCCACTTATATGAGGTACCTATGAGAAATCAAATTCAGAGGCAGAAAATAGTACAGTGGTTGCCAATGAGGAGTTGTAGCTCAATGAGTATAGAGTGTCAATTTTGCAAAATGAAAACTTTCTAGAGATCTGTTGCATAACAATATGAATATACTTAACACCACTGAACTCTACACTTAAAAATAGTTAAAATGGCAAATTTTATGTTATGTGTTTCTTTACAACAATTGAAAAGAATAAAGAGGTTGGGTGTGGTGGCTCACGCCTACAATCCCAGCACTTTGGGAGGCCAAGGCAGAAGGATCACTCAAGGCCAGAAATTTGAGGCCAGCCTGGGGAAAATAGCAATACCCTATCTTTACAAAAAAGAAATAAATTATCTGGGCATGGTGACACGCACCTGTAGTCTCAGCTACTCCAGAGGATGAGGTGGGAAGTTCGCTTGAGCCCAGGAGTTGAAGGCTGCAATGAGCTATGATTGCACCACTGCACTCCAGCCTGAGTGACAAAGTGAGACCTTGTCTCAAAAAAAAAAAAAAAAGAAAGAAAGAAAGAGAGAAAGAAAAAGAAAAAGAAGAAACTCTTCAGGTCTTGGTGGATGAAAAATCTGTCCTAAATCTCGATCATGAATATAAAGTGGACAAAAGAACTTAGGCAGCTACTAGAGCCAGACCTACGTCCTTGAAAAGGAAAGGCCACAACCCATGTTCACTGCTGTGTTGCCTGAGGCCAGAACTGGGGTCTAACGCAGAGATAGAACAAGTCAACCAAGCTCCCCAGTCAATGAAAGGACTGAAGAGCAGGGCACAATGTAGTGGGAAAGAATCTTCAGGAGAAAAGAAAGTATAGCAGGGGATTACAAAGAAGAAAACTTCTCTCACCTCTCTGGGGAGCGGCAATGGTGATGGGTTCTCAGCTCCCTACCCCTGCCCACCCTAATCACCAGGGGAGCTCCTGAAACTGCTGCCCAGGCCACAACCCAGAGCAAATCAATCAACTTCTCTGCCAGTGGGGCCCAGGCTTCAGTATTTGTTAAGGCTGCCTGGTTATTATTATGTTCAGTTACAGTTGCAACCCACCCTGCTGAGGATGGAGATGGATTTATTTTGATGGGAATAAAATATAAGCATCATGTCAGGGTCCCTCACTTGCATGGGTCCCAGGAGTGCTGGCGATTGCCAGGGGTTGGGGCAGCCAGTGTGTGAGCAGGATGTGTCTTCATACCCGTGGCTCAGGCCAACTGCTCACTGAGAGCTCTGGAGCAAGGCCTTGGTCTTTGGGGCTCCAGTCACATGGTGTCAACTTTCATTTCACTTTTTATAAATATTCTTTTTCATCTAATTCTGTATTTGGAGTTTTGTATTCTTCTTCACAAAGAAGACCCTCAAAACTATCAGGTTCATGTCACAAAACCTGGCTCTCCCTTGGGCGAAAGAGCTATCATTTTGAGCTCTGTGAGGGGCTGAGCATTACAAGAGACTCATGAGGCATGATGCCTCCAGAGAGGGCTAACTCTCATACAGTGAAGTAAAACTCAAGCTCTCATTCACCCTACACATCACAGTGTCCACAAGACCTCCACAATCTTGCTCTCTTGTGATAAGTAAGCTAGGTTGAAAGGGCTTTTCTCTCCTTGGTCCTGTGATGTACTAAGAACAGCATCTCTCCTAGGTCAACGTGGGTGTCAACAGGAGAAGAAGAGGGCTGGCATCCATGCAGATGTCCCTCCTGCTCACTGCTGGGAGAACTTGCTGGGGTCCACCCCTGAGAAGGGCTCTGTGAAGGCTGTGGCAGGAGCCCCCAGCAGCCTTTGGGATGATTTACAGAAAAAAGGGTGAAAAGCATCCTGTCCTCAGTAGCAGCAAAGAAGAGAAATGGGCTTCGTGGTTCATATTGAAAGTTACTCCCAAATAAAACTCAGGCCCCAGGCCTATGGTGGCTTCTCAAACTTCATTGTTTGATGGGATCACCAGGGATCTTTTTAAAAATCCCAATGCCAGGCTCCCACCTTGACGTTCTGACTTCTTTGGTATATGGTGTGACCTGGGCATCAGGATTTTTTAAGCTGCCTAGATGATTCTAATGTGGAGCCAAGTTAGGAAATCAGTGGTATACAAACAAGGTGATGAGCATCCCCTGACTTCTTCCTTGGGCCAGACAAGTCCATGGAAACAATTCCAGTGGCTCTTAGCCCTGATTGCACATGGGAGTCACCTGGGGAACAGTCAACATGACCAATGCCTGTCCCGGCCCCAGGTGTAGCCTGGACACAGGGATATTTTAAGCTTCTCAGGTGATCCAAAGGGCAGCTAAGCTGAGTGCCCTGCACAGAACACTATTCCCAAACATTCCTAAAACACAAATCTGCTGGAGCTCTTTTAAAAGAGAGAGAAAGACCTGAGGGGATTGATTCCTAGTGTTCATCCCAGACCTACCGACTCAGGGAAGAGGCCTGGCAATCAGGGGATTTCACAAGGCCCAAATTATTCTTATCAGTAAAGGTTGGGAAGCCCTGTACTAAAAATGGTTTACGCTCAAAAAGCAAACATTTCCATTAGTGTGTACGTGTCTGTGAGACAGAGAGAGAAAGAGAAGAGAGCAAGAGAGAACTGCCTCTGTGCTCACACTTGGTAGGGGCCAGGGATTACAAGAGACACATAAGGCGTGATGCCTCCAAAGAGGGCTGACCCTCATGCAGCAAGATAAAAACTCAAGCTCTCATTCACCTTACACACTGCAGCATCCACAGGCCTCCGCCATCTTGCTCTCCCGTGGCCCAGCTAGGTTGGAAGGGCTTTTCCGACTGCAGAGCTCAGAGCGTGTAATTGACTTGCATTCGCTCCCTTAGTGGGCCAGCCAGAATCACACCCATGTATTTCACCTCCCGGAACAGTGCTCCCTCCACAAAACTGTGATGTTTGGAGCCACAGTCACTGTATGGGACCCGGGCTCCCCTAAAATATTTTGCCATAGTTGAAACGAACATCAAAAAGAAACTTGCAGTGGGGAGAGCAAGCATGCACATACAAAGGCTTGAGAGCTGGGGGCTCTTGGTGATGGTCTGAAGTCAGCCTCAGGGCACAGATGCAGTGGAGCCACCATTCTCCCCACCAGCCACTCCCCAGCAGCACTCTGCCTGCTGTCCTCCCAACAGCACAGGGCCCAGAGAGGCAAGGGGCCAGTTCAGTAGCCAGAAGCTTCTGATCCAATCAAAAGTAAAACAGAAGGCTGTGGATGCCATCTGATCACGGGATCAGTACTCCTGGTTCACGCTTCTCTCAGAACGGGCTCTTGCATTCATTTATGCAAACATAGGGTAACTGTGCATTCTGAGCCGGGATGTGCCGGGGGCCCCTCAGTAAGCAAAACAGGCCAATCATGGGGCTTCACTTAGCTTATAGTCTGAAGCCCGGTTTCTCCAGCCTTGCTACACTACCTGAGAGCTGTTGGAAAGGCAGGATCCAGACCCCACGCCATACTTACTGAACCAGAATCTGCATTTTAACACGGCTCCAGGAGATCTGAATGCACATTAAAGTTAGGGAGCACTGATTTCAATGCCCGTTTCAATGGGTGAGAATCAGAGCACGAACTCCGGGGAAATGCCATGTGAGTTCCCTTCCCTCAGCTTTCAGTGGGAGTGGGTATTGAAGAAAATAACTCTTCAGCTGTTAGGTCTCAAAAAGATCTGAGAGTTCACCTAGTTCAACTTCGTCCTTTTACAGATGACTAAGTCAAAACCCAGAAAGGTAATATGGTTTCTAAGGGGAAAAGCTGGGATCGGAACCAAGGATTTTATTCCCAGATTCAATGTTCCCATCACATGCAAAGGCTCCTGCAGACCATCCAAATCTTGGGAAGGCTGAGGATGGCCAGGTAGTAGTGTCTGTGAGAACAAGGAAGACGAGAATGAACCAGGGAAGATGGGGAGTTGCACCGCTGCAGATCCTGAGGGATCTCTCAAAAATGGAGGTGGGGTGGGGGCAGGTCTCCTCTGCAGCCCATTTTTAAGTTGGCCTTTTCACTGTCAATATTGGTCCTGATATTTATTTATTTATTTATTTATTGAGATGGAGTCTCGCTCTGTCACCCAGGCTGGAGCGCAGTGGCGCAATCTCCACTGCAACCTCCACCTCCCGGGTTCCAGTGATTTTCCTGCCTCAGCCTCCTGAGTAGCTGGGACTATTAGCATGTACCACCATGCCTGGCTAATTTTTGTATTTTTAGTAGAGACAGGGTTTCACCCTGTTGGTCAGGCTGATCTCAAACTACTGACTTTAAGTGATCCACCCACCTCGGCCTCCCAAAGTGCTGGGATTACAGGCATGAGCCTTCGCACCCAGCCCCAGATTTTAAAAATACTGATCCCCCTTGGCTTCCCATTATGAATGTTCTCTGATGTGAAGGAGGGCATTCCAGCCCCTGAAACCCACAGTGGCACAGCAAGATGACCACTGAGTATCATGCTGCCTGCATTCTTCCAGCTGGGCTGGACCCCAGAGGCCAAGACATACTTTCTAAGGTTCACCCCAGGCCTTCAAAATGCTTGGCTAGATCGTTCAAAGCTAAGCAATATCCACTCATTCAGAATGTGTATAAATTATAGCCCAATGTGTTAAGACAAGCTTCCCCACCAAAAGCGCCCCTTTAAGTCTAAGCAATTGAACAGATTGTCAAGGAAGCTGACAACTCTGTTCCTCCTCCTCTCTACTCATTTTAAGTATTCTGCACGGCACTACTTTAAAACTCAAACTTAAATCAACTTGAAAGATTCTTCCCCAAGAACCAGCACATTTTGTCAAAAACCAGATAGATTTAAAAGGAACACACACGCCCACTATCCCTCGAGTAGTACCAGAGCACAGTTGTCTGAGTCTCAGAGTGAGAGACGGGCAGATGGGGGCCAGGGGTGTGTGATAGGCCGGTCACTTCCTTTTCTTCCCACTCCAATAATAAATAATCAATTTCATAAAGTTGATACAAAGAGGCAAGAGTAGAAAGTACGCGTGGTACATTTATAGGATGGATTTTTCCTGGGCTTCTTAAGTACAGTGTCTTGATTTTTCTCAGTTGTATTAACCGTATGAGAGAACACCTGTTTCATGTTACCCACCCACAACTCGGCTGTGTGATTAGATGGAGCACACACTATCAAGAATGGCTTGACAAGTTAACAAAGTTTTTTATATTCTTTCCAATTCAGAGAGACAGAGAGAGAAAGGAGCCGAATTGCCAGAGGATAGAAACACTTTGTTTCTACTTGAACTCTCATAAAAGGCTTCTGAATGAGGTTTTTGGCATTGGAACAAAGGGTATTTTTATGAAGGATTTTTTAACCTTTTCCTCAAAAGCTGAGATTTTGCAATCACAACCCACTGTTTCCCAATGGTGATGACTTAAGTAGAAGTAGCATTTCTCAGCCCCACAACCTGAGGTTTCCACTGAAGCCAAAGGGGTTAAGGATTTGTTACTTGATCTAATGGCAATGACTTTCCGATAGACATGCACGGAATCATTGATCAATGTGCCCTCTCCTTGTTTGCACTGGAATGCTGTTCAATTTACACGAATTAGAGAATGCTTGGTTTGGGTATTGAAGAATAATTAAGAGATGCAAATCCCCAAGGGCTTCTAAAAATGACATCTGACTAGAATGGTGATTATGGCATGAAGGCGGCATTAGTTTTAAATAGTTTGAGTGATACACAAAATCATTACAACGTCTTTCCAGGAAGAGTGACATTAGGTCAATGTATGTACTTGCCTGGTCACCCTAAACAAATTTGACAAGTCTAATTTTAAGTAATTGCTCAGAGTTTAGTGGCGGCCTCTGTCCCCACAAGGGCAGCAGTCCAGACCACATCATGTAATTGAGATGTGTCTTTAAACTATATGTGTCACTCCAACATACGAATGTGCTCTCAAAAAAATGTTAAGGGTTAGTGACACTCCAGCAAATTATTTTCCAGTCGAGTTTCAACTTTACTGTAGCTTTTTGAACTTTACTATAGCTATATGAAAACTTTACTGTAGCTATTTGTTAACTTATCAACAAATTCTACCTCATCCCCCTATAGGAAAGATTGGGTTTTCTAACTAGATCGGGCTCTAGAGTTCATCCAGGAACCATTTCAAGGTGTGGTCCCTGGACCAGCAGCCTGGGCAGTACCTGGGCACTTGGTAGAAAGGCAAATTCCCTGGCCCCACCCCAGGCCTGCTGAATCAGCAGTTCTGCAGATGAGGTCCCACAGTGACGCTTTAACAAGTGCCCCCAGTAACTCTGAAGCCCACAGATTCACTATCTGGGTGATTAAATGAATGCCCAAAAGTTTAGGTAATTTGCCTGAACCATGCAGCTCACTTAAGAGTGGAGGCTGGGGCTGAACATATCATGTTCAAAATGTTTAATTCCTGAACCTTGGTCCAACTTTTATCTGAAATGTTCATCTTAGATTTGTATTGCAATAAAACTCCAGCCAACTAAGTAAGACTGATTTTTATTATTCAGCTAAAGTCTTGAAAATGTTTTGCTCGTCTGTTTCTTATTTAACTCCCTGGGTATCCCTGAGAAGGTGTGCAGCATCTGGACTGGTGGATGGCTGGTTGTTGTCTTTCTCCTGGTCATCAGAGGCTGAGCCTGCATGCAGGTGTAGTCATTGGATTAGTTGTAAGAGGAAGTATCTCCAGAGCCAGCGATTTGAAGACCAGTGTGAGAGCCTCAAGAGGCCCCCTCTTCAGTCCTTGGAGATCATCTATGCATATGTAGAGAGTGGTCCTCCCTTGCTCCAAGGGGCTCCTGCACGACACTGATGAGCAGGGCCCCTGCTGCCCCTCACTGGACATAGAGTGAGAGTGACAGACTTTGGTATATGAAGCCACTGATATTTGGGGAATGTTTGTTACCACTTTTCAACCTGGCACATCACAGGTTCCTTTGGGACCTCTAGACCATCCCTTTGCACCATTAAAAGTAGGCAATGGGTAGGACAGAAGGTAGGTGGGAAAAAAAACACTTCCCTATGTAGAATATAACTGAAGAGAATGATATTTCCAAGAGGACAGAAGAAAGTGAACTGAATTTGAGTTACTAGCCAAAAGACTTCTAATTTAATTTTCTTTTTTCATCATCACTGTATCTTTTGCCACCTACCCCAGCCTGATATTCCTTGAGCCACATAGAGCCCGTATAACTAACTACAAGTGGGTGAATCAAATCAAAACTGAAAAATAAGAGTGGTCTCATTTGCAGGATGCACAAGTTCACCGTTTCCAGTGCCCTGCCAAGCAGCTCAGCCATACAACTAAAGTGTATGAAAAAGGCTTCTTTCCTACTTGCCCAGGCTCCCAACAGATGGAAAAAGCCTATCTTAGATGCCTGTCCCCCTCCCTCTCCCTACTCTCATTTTCTTCCTGAGCACCCTCACCACCCAGGTGAGCCTGTGGACCCAGCACACCCCCTCTGGCCCCCCTTCCTCTCCATCTCTCTCCCTCCATCCCTCTCTCGGCAGTGATGCCGGGTCGTTCAGCCATTTCATCCCTGGGCTCTCTGTGCAGGGCGAGGGGTAAAATGTGCCTCTGAATGGGGAGGAGTAGACAGGGTGGATTAATGGCAGCAGCAGAAGAGTGATACAGCCGAGCAGAACAAAACGAGGGCGACCCGGACAAAACAAAGCGCCACAATAGATCATTTCTGAAAAGTCATCCGGGCAGCTTTGAAACCCAGAGTTGTGTGTTCCAGCGCAGTGTCACATCCACCGGCTTTCAAGAGACATGAATGGAAACGGAACAGTAACTCTTTTTCATGCCTCTTTTCAGGGGTCTTGTCAGCAGAGAAGGATTTACCATTCAATTCCCATACTTTTATGTGGGAAATCAGGAATTTGCCCCTTAAAAAGAGATTGCCTTTTAAACTTATAAATTGTGGCGATTTTATAGATTTACCAAAACTTCTTCCTCCTTTTCCTCTTTCCACTTATAGTTCATTTTTAAAAATACTCATAAACACCAATATGCACATACATATACACAATTCCTATCTTCCCCACTTTTCTCAGGAATCTTCTATTCAGAAAATCTTCAGCCAAAGAGCTATTTCATCTTTCTGCTTGATAAAGTACTTGGTTTCTGTCCTTAATGATTTCATTTTACCACACTTCATCATACATCCAACTTCTTTTCAGAATGAAGAGACATACACTAGAAATTATTTATCACTGTGTATCGGAAAGATTGGCATGTGTTGGGCTAAGGTGGTGAAAAGGTCAGAGGCAAAATAAAATAGGACTCTCATTCATTCACTGGTCAGGAGGAGTTAACTAAGTAGCCACTGGTGAAACTTCCTCTGACTAGCCCTGAATACATCCTACTTTTGAATTGTCTAATAAAAATAATCAGGTTTTACCAGAAGAGAGCTCGATAAAATGTCCCCAGCTGGAATGGACTGGCCCGTAGTTTCCCCATGGACAGCACATATCTGGCCTCTTCCTTCTCAGAAGCGCGCAGTGTTTTGCCATGTTAATCTCATTAACCTTCCCTATCCGTTTCAATGGGACAGAAATGAAGACTTGAGAACTTAGAGTTCCTGGCCGGAGAAGTCAAGCTTTGGCTCGGAGCCAGTACATTTGATCTGGCTCCCCAGGCCTCTTCCAGGGGCTTTTTTTTGGAGCAGAGGAAGAAAGCACAAACAAGGGAACCTTGCCATAGGAAACCCAGCCATGTGTGATTCCTCGCTGCCCTCTTCCCTCCTCCTGCCCCCAGGAGAGTCCCCATTGCCCTAGAAGGGAGCAGAGCGCAGCTGAGCTGACGGCGGGCCATTCTCCAAGGGCGGTCAAGCATGCCCATATCCCCCGGCCCATTCCCTCCGAGAAGCCTTTGGGGCAGGCAAGAGATAGAAAGGAGGGACAGGGCAGGGGGAGGGAAGAGAAAAGAAGGTTTTCCTCCTCAGCAGGTCTGTAAGGCGAGACTGGGGCATGCTAACCATTTCCTGATGTGCAAACGCGGAAACTTGGACTTCTTTTCTTGTTAGATTTCTTAGATATGCAAAAACCTAACCCAACAAAAGCAAGTCGCGAAATAGATTTAACTTGGACCGGTTCAGACCCTGGTGTCACCTCTCTGACCAAAAAAAAAAAAAAAAAGATAAAAAATCAATTTCCCATTTCTAAGGGCAATATTTAAAACCTTAGAAAGAAAACCCCAATACTAACTGTATCAAACTCCGCAAATCTGGGAACAGTGTCATTTCCTTCCCTGTCAATAGTTACGTCAAAAAGAGCCAGGATGTTGCTCTTTAAGAAGCAAATCCCCATTAGGAATTAATATTTGAAGGAATGGTGGTTCTTAAACACGGACCTCACTTGCTGGAATAACAGAGGTAGCTTTAATGATATGGGAAGGTTTACTTTACAATTAAAATATTTAACTATATTTCATTTAAATGTATATTTAAACTATAATTAAGTATATATTCAAATTACATTTAAATATTTAATTTAAAATTAAAATATTTCCAATTCCTTCTTTGCTATCTCTAAATGAAGAGCAGAAATTCCAAAGACCAGGCCGCTCGCAAGCTTTCTAAAGCCCCATGGCAACAACTCTTACTTGCCCCAGAAAGAGCTGTGCCCAGTGCCTCTGGAGAGATGTCGTTTTCAACAGCCTCACCCACAACCAAAAACTACAAATGCTGACAAGATGACAGCACCGCTAACCTCTAAACCAGCGATTCCCAGCCTGTTTGGAATTAGGGCACTTAACTCTTTAAAAAAACTGGCTTACACTTATTTTTAAAAACTTAAATTGCTTTCAAATATTATTATGTGATTAGAAAAATGTTTTCTGTGATTTTTCTTAAAACCTGTTCCAACCTCCACTGCCAGGACCAGTATGGCCTGTGGCAACTATATAAACTTACTTTTTCCTTGTCCTTTCTCCATCAAGCAGTGAAAGTTATCCTAAAATAATTAAGTGAATTATCGCACCTCCCACCTCCATTGCTGGCTTGAAACTCTTCCACCAGGGAGCTTCCTGATGCACTGAGGGTAAAACTAAGACCTGGCTCCCATCTACATTGCCAGTCCTCTGTGGTGCTTCTCTCCCCTCTTCATTCTTGTGTTCAGTTCCTTGTGCTCAACTTCTTTGCTCCAGGACCTTTGCACATGCTCCCCTCTGCTTGGACTGGTGTCCTCCCACTCCTGGCATCCCTGGCTTCTTCTCTTCCGTTAGGGATCAACTAAAACACCACCTCTTCACAGGGGCTTGCCCTGACTGTGCTATCTAAAGTAGCCTTCTCTCCCCCATTCATATCTATCCCAGCCCAAGTTTTTGTCCTTTGCAACACATATTCCAGTCTATAGATGTTTTAGTTTCATGTGTGTCTACTTGTTTTTGTCTGCCTCTTCTTACTAGAATGTAGGCTCCACGAGAGAGGAACATGGCTTTTTTGTTTACCATCACCAGCAACTTGCATATTGCCTGGTACAGAGTCGATGCACCATAAATATTTGTGGGAGAAAGGAAAGAAGGAAAGAAGACAAAATACTGACTTGAAGTCAATGTTCTGCTTTCCAGCCTGGATCTATTCTGCATTATTCAGGGTCAAACCTAAGCTCTTATATTAAACAGACCCCAAAATAGAGTAGCTCATAAGGTCGAATTGATTTTTCTTTTTTTGAGATGGAGTCTTGCTCTGTTGCCCAGGCTGGGGTGCAATAGCACAATTTTGGCTGACCGCAACCTCCACCTTCCAGATTCAAGCAATTCTCCTGCCTCAGCCTCCCAAGTAGCTGGGATTACAGGTGCCTGCTACCATGCCCAGCTAGTTTTTATATTTTTATCAGAGACAAGGTTTCGCCATGTTAGCCAGGCTGGTCTTGAACTCCTGACCTTAAGTGACCCACCCACCTCAGCCTCCCAAAGTGCTGGGATCATGGGGTGAGCCACCGTGCCCAGCCCCAGTTGATTTTTCTTTCACATATATTGTGGCGTTGTTTGTTTTAGGCTGGGAGGACGTTCTGTCACACATAATGATTAAGAGATCTAGATTATTTCTCTTACTCCTCTATCCTGTGGGGCGGTATTCATCTGCTTGGTAGAATGGGATTACCAGCACATCAGGTGCCCACCTATTGGAGGGGAGAAAGAGAGCACGTCCAAGAAGAGTGATTTCCATTTAAGATGGGAAACAGGAGTTGCACATATCGCCTATGCCCACATTTCAAAAGCAATCATTTAGTCTGCAAGGGAGGCTGGGAAATATAGTCTCTAGCTGAATGGCTTCATACCCAGGAAGAAAGGAAAGATGGATTTGGAAAGATGGATTTGGAGGAAACTAGCCATCTGCCACATGTTCCTAGACTTCTCTCTGGGTATAAAACATTCTGTGACCTGCCCTGGAGTAGTGGAGCCTGTGCATAGACTCTGTCCTTAATTGGACAGGGAAGACCTCCACCCAGGATCCCTCTACCACACTGCAGAGCTCATGGGAGCCAGAAAGGCAGCACAACTTAAGGGTGGCAAATGGCTGCAGCCACATTGAATACTGAGACTCCAACTACTCCACCTTTCCCTACCTCTCTTAGCTCTAAGCTTAGAAAATATCCAGATGCATTTTTGTCTTAGCACCTAAATTCTCCCAGTCAGTTCTTCACTTACAGTGTAAGAAGAACATGCAAAATTCAATTGCCCAGAGTGCCAGTGATTTTCATTTGTAAGGAAGAAAATAGATAGGCAGACCTCTTCCGTATCCCCAAAACAATCCCAGCTCAGTGGTTTCCTTCCAGGTGATCTTCAGCAGATTACTGAATGTCCTTAAGACTCAGTTTGCTCACTTCCAAAATGGGAGCCAAAATACATTTGTCATATGGTTATTAAAATGTAAAGTCATGAATGCATGTAAAGTTCTTTGTTTTTCAAAAAGAAATGCATGGCCAGGCTTGGTGACTCATGCCTGTAATCCCAGCACTTTCGGAGGCCAAGGCAGGAGAATTGCTTGAGGACAAGAGTTCAAGACCAGCCTCAGCAACATAATGAGACCCCATCTCTACAAAAAATAAAAATAAAAAAATCAGTTGGGTGTGGTGGCTTGAAACTGTGGTCCTAGCTACTTGGGCAGGAGGCTGAGGTGGGAAGATCACTTGAGGCCAGGAGTCTGAGACTGCAGTGAGCTATGATCGCTCTGCCGCACTCCAGCCTGGGTGATAGAGTGAGACCCTGTCTCTAAATAAATAAATAAGTAAATAGAAATACCTGACAGATACATATTTTCTTACAATTAGTGACTTTTCTTTTGCCAGTTTCCAGCCTGGTAAACTATCTCTCTTCCTCAAACTAATCAAATTCCTCCACACTATATTAAATTCCCCTGTTGCCTAAAGTCTTCTCGGAAGTAGTCCAGTAGTCCTTCTCTCTCTCTCTTTTCTCAATTCCTGTCCTATGAGTGTTCACATATTTATGCAATGTCTTGGGTTATCCTCTGATTGTTTCATAAGTATTTATCTCATTGCCAAGGCTGCATGCTTTGTGGAAGTAGTAGGAACCATGTTGGTGGGTTCTGGTAGCTCCTAGCATCTAACACAATGGGGGCTACATCATATCATGCAACAGACACCCTTTTGAGTTATTGAAATGGAGACATCAGCAAATTAAAGTTAGGTCTACATGATCCTAGAGAAACAAATTAATTCAGCAGATTATTCCCAAACATTGGTTGATTCGAGATTTCTTTTTTTAAATAGTTAAATCTGCTGCTTATCTGAACTGAATGACTAACTTACTATCCCTGTGTAGAAGAAGCTGAAAATGTTGCCTAAAATTATGTTATACACAGGGACTTCTGGTAACTTACGATACTGCCTTCTGGGTGGTGTTTATTCTATGCCACAAACACCTGAATTACTGAAATTGAAATCCATCCAGGTTCTCTGTTTGGGGTTCCAGCACTTTGTGGACTGGCACATGTGTCTGACAAAAATCTGGGGAATGCTTGGCCTTTCATTCCTCTGAGAATTATGCCATTTTCCAAGAAAAGCTAAATAGCTCATTCATGTTTCACCCTCTGTTCTTCCAGGCTGGTTTCCTGAGGATATTTTTTAGCCAGACTGGTGTGTTTTCTTTTTTTTTTTTTTAAATAGGCTGCTATACATTGAGAATATTCAACTTAAACTGATACTGAATGATTCTTAAGTGCATAGTTAAATAACGAATATTATCCTTATTTCGTCGATTACAGATGAAAACAATATACACATTCGTGGTGTCCACTCAGTGACATATGTTCACAAATTCCCCCAGAGTATAACTCAAATGCACGTGAAATTTCTCAGTACTGCTTCCGAGGGGAGCTAACTAATAAGTACCATCAGGTAACAAAACTGTTATTTTTTCTTTCTGCGTCACTTTTATCATCAAGAGAAGTGAGGAATTTCACATTTCAAGGGCTTTACGCTCAGGAAATTCTAGTGTGGCCTTAACACAGATTGATGTCTCTAGGGGGGAAGTAATGGAGTAACCTGAAAAACTTAAACAGAGGAGCAAATCTCCTTGACCGGATGGCATCCATCTGGGGCTTCCAGAAGGAAACTGATAAGTCTATATACCACCCGCAAACACGGAGCAAGCTCCAGACCATCTGAATCCTTGGAACGTATTTTCAAAAAGAGGAGACGCATGAACTGCAGAGCTCTGAGCCCAGGTTCACTCCCCAAAGCTAAGCAATAAGCTTAAATGCAGACAAGGAAAATACTGGGCTTGGCTTACCTAGCTGGTTCAGGCCAGTGTGAACTGGACAGGGGAAAGAGCCCAAGAATTTCTAAAAGTTACTTAGAAAATAAAAAGGCACGAGTCAACTGATATACAAATGTGTGTCTCCCAAAGCTAAAGGGAAAGGCCCCCCCACTTCTTTGAAATGATGAAACCAATGAAGGCTTCAGAGAAGAGGACACTTGAACTGGGTCTTTACTCACAGCCAAATAAGAGCACGAGGTGGACTAGGAATGTACAGGTGGCCCTGTGAGCACAGAGCAAGTGCTGGGCTGACAGGGGCAGGAGACAGAGCTGAGTGGGAAGGGTCTCAGGAAACATGTTAAGGTGCTGGGACACCACCTTGTATAGACTGCTGTGAGTTTGTTGAACTGGGCTGTGGATAAATAGGTCTTTATGTCCCCTCACACTACATGAGGAGCTGAGGATTCACCAAGCATCACAGAACATGGTTGCTGCCTTCAGGGCACAGGCAATGGAGGTTCCCTTGCTTTAGAACGTACAATGATGGTGAATTGTGTGGCTTATCAGCAAGTAATTGAACCACAGAACAGCAATGCAACCTGATGCTAGATGACACTTAGTCCAATCGTGGCAGGTAAGAACAAGTAATATTACTGCTGAACTGGGGGAGTGGGGACGAAATGACATTTTTCCATAGCATTTATCACCGTCTAAGCTACTGTGGCAGTCAGCATCCCTGTGGGAAATAGATGGCTAATTCAAATGGTAAACTGGGGTGACACTAATGAAGGATCTGTTTACAGAGGTGGAGTGAGGGTTAAGAACACCAAAACAGTGGTGAGCAGTTATCACTCCTAAGCTTGAAGTACCACTGTTAAGGGCCAATTCCCTCAATTGTGGAGACTGAAAGGAACTGGCCCTTCCCAGTGGCACTTCTCCACAATTGGAGAAGGCTGACTTCCTCCACTGGGAAGGGCTGATTCCCACCTTTGGGGAGGGCAAATTTCCACCATTAGGAAATGCTGATTCCCACCATTAAGGAAAACTGACTCTGACCACTCAGGAGGGTTGATTCCCTAAATTGCGGAAGACTCATTCCCTCCACTGGGGAGACCTGATTCCCTCCACTGGTGAGGGCTGATTCCCACCACTGGGGAGAGCTGATTCCCACCATTAGGGAGAGCTGATTCCCACCACTGGGGAGAGCTGATTCCCACCACTGGGGAGAGCTGATTCCCACCACTGGGGAGAGCTGATTCCCACCACTGGGGAGGGCTGATTCCCACCACTGGGGGGGCTGATTCCCACCACTGGGGAGGGCTGATTCCCACCATTAGGGAGGGCTGATTCCCACCATTAGGGAGGACTGATTCCCACCACTGGGGAGGGTAAATACTCACCATTAGGGAGAGCTGACCCCCAGTACTGGAGAGAACTGATTCCTACCATAAGGGAGAGCTGATTCCCAACACTGGGGAGGACTAAGTCCCACTATTAGGGAAGACCGATTCCCATCATTGCAGAGGACTTATTCCCAACTCTGGGGAGGGCTGATTCCCACCATTAGGGAGGGCTGACTCTCAACATTGGGGAGGACTGATATGCAACATTTGGGGAGAGCTAATTCCCAACATTAGGGAGGGCTCATTCCCAACACTGGGCAAGGCTGATTCCCACAGTTAGGGAGGACTGATTCCCAACACTGGGGAGGACTGGTTCTCAATATTGGAGTGGGCTGAGTCCCTCCCAAAAAGAAGGCAATTGTGTTACCCTCAGGCCATCAGGAGGGACAGAGGCATCGGGATGCTGAGCTCACTGTTGTACTCTTCAGTCTCAGGTTACTGACCCAGGTGGATTCTGAAAGGCAAGGAAATCATTGATGCCCTCTTTAATGACCTATGCCCCACAGGTTCTCTACAAAGCAGGGCAGAAAAGGGTATCAAGGAGGTATGGGGAGGCAAATGGAAAATGGCCCACCCACATGCTGTGTACTTTACTTTTAGATGTTCATTGACTACCTTCCCCTATTAGAAAATGAGATTCTGGAGGACAACTATTTAGCGAGTTTCGTTCCCTGCTGTGTCCCAAGTATCTGCAAGCCGTGAGCATGCAAAGGATATTCGTTGAAAGACTGAAGAGGAGCAAAGAAGAAAACTGTTTGCCCAATATTTAACAGGAATTAAGTAATAAGAGACTAGCAGTATTTTTTATAATGAAAATATTTCTGAACGGAATGTTTCCCTATGGTATACAGGGTCTTATTTTGGCCATTCTGCCCAAAGCAACATAGCCAAGATATATAAGAAGGAAAATATAATGGGGTACCAAATTTGCGAAAAGATTATGTTTATGCTTTGCTTGGAGTGAAGAAACGTTGAGACTGAAGTATTTAAAATTGCCTCTTAAAAAAATACAAGAAATACATCTTTCTCCCAACGTTTCAGACCTGTGGTCTAAGAATGAGGGATGGTTGCCAGGATTACTAAAGAAACTGTGTTCAACAGGAGAAAGATGTCAGGTTGTGGGATTTTCTGCCAGGAGAGGTTTTAGAGACCAACATTTTCTGGATTTGATGACAGGTAATGACATTAACTAATTACAAAACTAATCACATTTGGAGCAGTGGAAGCTGAGATCATGATAAGCGTAATCAAATCCCTGACTTCAGGGCTTTGGGAATCGGAGGATAAGCTTTCTTCTATTGCAAAGCTTGACCAGATGACTTTCAGGGCTGTTGGTCTGAATATTTTGGAAGCTGCAGATACCAATCGAAGTCTGAACGAGGGCGCTGAATTGCAGCACTCTGTGGCCTGATTGGCAGTCAGCGAGGGGACTGCACTACAGGGACTCTGCATGGGTCCCTACTGGCTGAAGATGAGTCCTGCCCATTCCGTTGTCAGGAGTTCCATTAAGGTACCTTCCTGGCCCCATTTCTCTTCCCCTAAAAGCCTGAAGACCTGTACCTCCACACCCATATCTCTGGTTGGGTTGCCTTGAACTAACTACAATCCGCAAGAGGATCTGTTTCTTCCTCTACAAGTAGAGAGAAAAATGTCTTCCCCATTTACCTCAACACATGGATGTAAGAATCTGGTGAAATGTAGTTTACTTTCCATACTATAAACCTCTCTAAATAGAAAACATGTTTTGAGTCTTAAGCCGAAGTAAAGGCCCAAGTGCCTACATTATGAGTCCCTCAATCAGCAAAAAGGTAGGAAACTATTCCAGTTAAGAAGCTGGCTACCTTCTAAAGGTCAGTTCCTCTGCCATGTTGTCCCCTCTTCCTTCTTGTTGACTCTGGCCTCCTGGGAGGAGGGGGATGAGGTCCAGCTCCTTCAAAGCCTTTCCAGCCCTTTAAGGAGACAATAGGGCCTGGAGCTGTGCTGTGGAAATGCCCTGGTCATTCTTCCCGTCTACTCACATTCCTTCAGCCCCTGGTGTAAAACTTGAAAGGAAATGAAATCCTAAATGTAAACACTATCTTTCAGTCACTTGGAAAATTATCTACCTCTCCTTTCTCTCTCTTACCAATTCACTCACCCTCAATTAAAGCCGTCCTTTGAGTTCAGCCTCACTTTTCAGAAACCAAGCAATCACTTAAGAAAGAGAAAAACATTAAGAGATCCAGATTTCAATTAACTTTGCCATTGATTTTTGTGTAATTCTAGGGGAGGTATTACTCTTTTGGCAAAGTAGAGGCAAAGAACTCAAAGATTAATGAAGGTCCTAATGACAGCAGTGGGCAAGGACTGAGACATTTGCAATCCTGTCCCCCAGGCCCTGCTGAAAAGCAGAAGCAAAACTAGGAGGAAAATGGCCTGGAAGTGAGGCCTGTGACTAGCCCACAACAATGTCTGTCATTCAGGTGGAAAGCCTTCCGTGGTCAGTGGATACAGTGTTTTCTTTCTTTCTCTCTCTCTCTCTTTTGTTTTTGTTTTTGTTTTTTGAGATGGAGTTTTGCTTTTGTTGCCCAGGCTGGGGTGCAATGGCACGATCTAGGCTCACTGCAACTTCTGCCTCGCAAGTACAAGTGATTCTCCTGTTTCAGCCCCCCAAGTAGCTTGGATTACAGGCATGCACCACCACACCCAGCTAATTTTTTTGTATTTAGTAGAGACGGGGTTTCACCATGTTAGTCAGGCTGGTTGTGAACTCCTGACTTCAGGTGATCCACCCGCCTCAGCCTCTGAAAGTGCTGGGATTACAGGCATGCGCCACTGTGCCCAGCTGGATACAGTGTTTTCTTGTACTTTTTCATTTTAATGTAATTTGTGTATTTGGTGATTTACATAATTGTGCCTGGGTTTTTTTTTAAACTGATCAATAAAATATACATATCCAACCTTGCCTTTTTAAAAGCTGCAATTATTTCATAATTTTAAATATATATTGATCATAACCAGGAACCAGTAGGTTAGCACAAAAGAGCACGCATGTACACACACATACACACCACATAAATACAATAGAGGAAACCACTGATACAGATATAATTTTTAATGTGTTATGTCATTGGATGTCTATCAGAGGAAAAATTCTCTGTGAAAATAGATTTAAAACAACAGGCAGTTTAATCAGATAAGCACACAGCATTCATCTTTGTCCGCTAGCAATATGATTGCAGCATAATGAATGAAGGGTGGGAGCTCATCAGAATATGTCTCTTCTGAGCAATAAAGTAAAACCAACTGTCATCGAGCATCCTTTCCTGTGGTGGGAGCTGGAGCAGGATCTGCCGCTGTGATCATCATCATCATCATCAATAGCTAAACTATTAGACTTGAACAAAGAAAATAAATGATGCAATTTGGGATTTTATGTTAAAAGGTTTATTCCAATTTATGCAATGCCCTAATGGGGAATTTAGCATTGCAACACAACTCGCCAACTTGTGGAAGCCCCCGCTAAGGTAGAGCAAGGGTTCCCTTCTATGGGGAGTCAGTGAAGAGAAACTACCTTTCAAGGAAGTGTAAAGGGAGTGAATTGGAGCAAACATCCTCCTCTCAAACCAAATGCAAAGAGTGAGGCTATTCAATTACAAGGCAACCTAGGTAAAGCTATAGAATGCACTTGTTGCTTGCCGCTCTTGTGCAAAAAAAAAAAAAAATTAGATTTGTGTCTGGCTCTGTAGCTCAGTCAGAGTAAGGCTGATGGCTGCTGTCTCACAGGGAACAATAGGGTTGGTGAGGGAACCTGAGGGTGCCAGCACACCCAGTGGCCCATGTAAATGCCCATGCATTTGTTGACTGCCTGCTATGAGCCAGCCCTGTTGAGGGCTTTACCCCTCACATGACCTTGTGACCCTGTGAGGCAGGTCCTGTTATTCCCTCCATTTTACAGACAATGCAGAGACATGAAATGGGTTATTGCATTTTAAAGACACATTGAAAGCCACACAGCCAGTACTGAGAATACCAGGTAACCACTATGAAGCTGCTCAAAGGAATTGAATTATTTGAATGAAAAATCAGAGAAGTGGTGGGCTGAAGACAGGAAATGATTTGGCTTAGTTGTAATCATCTCCAAAACAAAAACTGACTTGCCCAGCTCCCCCTCCATCTCAGCAGTGTTCAGCAACATTTCTATGAGTTCCACCGACAGACAAGTGTCCTCTCCCTGCCCTGCCTTCCAGAATCCCTTTCTACCACCACACCTCCAGAATCTACCTGCATGGTAAAACCAGTCCCAGGACTGACACATGCCTCATAGATTGCTGAGAGAATGGGGGCCAGGAATGGAGGTGAGCCAAGACCCTGGAACTGTGAACTCAGCAGCTACCCCCATCACCCAGTCCTCAGGCATTGGTTCTCCCAAACTGCCTTGGACACCCTCTTGTTCCACCCATGTGGCCCTTGCCCTGGTGTCTGGAGAACAAGGACAAGGCTCTTTCTCTCTTGAGACCCCACCATCATGACCATCACTTCCCTGCAGACTTGCCTACTGCCCTGGGTGTATGCTCTCAAGTGCTTAGCTGGGCTCTGAGGCCTCTTTGCTCCCCTAAGGACTGCGGCTGTTACAAAACAAAACAATGTCTTGGGTAAGGCTTGCCTATGGATGACTATATCAGAAACCCCAACAACAATGGCTTGACCAATAACATTTATTACAGGACATAAAAATATCTGATACAGTGCTCAAAGACACAAGCAAGGAGCCAGGCTCTTTCCATCTTTCAATCAGGTCAACTGTGCCTTGATCGTTGCCTGCCTCGGGAGCAAGAAGGAGCTGGACCTGGAAGAGCAGCCATGATGGACTGTGGCCTGCAGCTCATGGGGTGTACTATTGTAGGCATCTGAGCGCCCCAATTTGTAGGGCAGTTGGGAAAGGGAGCTTTTGGCTTTCCAGCCTCCACAGCAGGAGGCTAGTTAGAGTGGGGATATCTAAATGCCAGTTAGAATGGGGATTGCAGAGGGGATTGAGGGAGTCAACCTAAAGAATCTGTCACACTCAGGAGAAGACTCGTTTTCCACATTGTTTCCCACCCTGAAGCCCCGAGCAGGCAGTGGCCAGTTGCTTGAATGAGGAAGAGGTGAAAAGAAACACGGAGTGGTAAAAAGGTGGATAATGCTCATACAATATTATCCCACCTCATGGGTTGAAGAACACGGTCTGGGTAGGTGGCCCAGAGAGAGCTCACAAGCTGTGTGTGGGTCCACCACAGAACCAGACTGGGAGTAAGACACCAAGACCTCCGATTCCAACCCCTGCCACTCACTCATGGGCAGCATGACCTACACCAAGGGCCTCTATTTTTCCATTCTGACCCTGGCTTGGGCTAAGAGACCCAACAGGCACTTGGTGAATACATGCCAAGCCAATGAAGCTCCTATGTTTGTGAATGGAAGAGGCTGGGCTAGAACACTGCAGGGCCTTGCTTCCGTGACATAAATGACTCCAGGAGGCCTAGTCGCCAAGCAGAACCACAGAGGCCCAGCCATTCTGTAAAAACTGTGTGCTACTCAGCTCTCTAAAGGGCTCCAGAAAGGTCAGTTCCAGGCTTGGTTCAACTGCAGAGATCCAAGGCGCCCTCCAACCCCTTGAGCTCCACGTTCATTCTGGCTGCTACCTGGTGTGGCAGAAAGTCTGACCTGCTGAGCCCATCTCTTTATCTGTGAAATGAAGACAGTAATGCCTACCTCACAGGGCTGTGTGAAGATGAGAGATGATGGATGCCTGCCCACCCAGGCCTTTTTAGTCTGCAGTATTGGCTCTTCTCACAGAAGACCCTGGGGACTTGGACTGGACCAAGAACAGAATCCAAATCAGTGCTGACTGCTAGAGATGTGAAAGGGAACATTCCCACCTGGGTAAATCTACCTCCAGAAGCTGCTCCAGAAGTTGGTTTTTTATGGGGAAGGGTTGGTGGTAGGCAGGGTTGGCTGAGAATGCTCCCCAGGCTGGCATGGCTGATTGGTACCAAACTGTGGGAATTTGGAACTACTGACCTCAATTTGGAACTACTGACCTCAATTCAGCATAAAACTGTGGATGTTGATGTGCCCTGATGTGGGGTGGCATTTTCATCTTTTACCTACAATGATAGCATTTGCAAATAGATTGACTCCTTTAGGCTCTTTGAGTACCTTTAAGACTATGTGCTTCTATATAGGCATCTGTACCCAAGTATGAAAGAGGATTTTTAATCAACACTCAGCGTAGAGCAAGTAAAAATGATGTGTTTGCCACAAATAAATAAAATAAAATAAAGTCCATCTCTGGCAACATTCGTGAAGTCAAAGTCCTGTGTGTTTGAGCAGACTATACCTGAAGTTCTGGTGCATTCTGTAAGCTGCCTTGTAAGGTGAGAGGAAGGCAAACTACAGCCTGTTCAGAGGAGGGGGCTGGTGTGGCTACCAGCCACAAAAAGAAAACTCCTCCACAAAGCCAAGTTGAAAAAAATAGGACTGTTTTGCCTGGAAAAAAGAAACAACAGGTAAAGACAATCTTCAAATATTTGGAGAGAGCTTTCATGTTTAAGAATGAGCCTTATTTTATGTACATCAAGAAGGAAAGCTACGCCTGTAATCCCAGCACTATGGGAGGCCAAGGTGGGAAGATCACTTGAGGTCAGGAGTTCGTGACCAGCCTGGCAAACATGGTGAAACCCCGTCTCTACTAAAAATACAAAAATTAGCTGGGCATGGTGGTGTGCACCTGTAATCCCAGCTACTAGGGAGGCCGAGGCAGGAGAATCACTTGAGCCTGGGAAGCAGGGGTTGCAGAGCAAGACTCTATCTCAAAAAAAAAAAAAGGAAGGGAAACTAGTGCCAATCATAGAGCTACAAGAAGACAGGTTTTTACTCCAGTGGGAGACGGAAGTGCAGTCCTGAGGGGCAGCAGGATCCACAAGCTAACAGTATTCACGACTTTAGGATGAGAGCCTGTTGAAGACATCATATCCCACTTGCCTTGTGGAATTGTGGTGCCAACTAAGGAGACCATTGTCTCAGACCCCCCTGCCAGCTACCTCTCAGGTGCCAACTCAGCCACACTGCCCAGGGTCATTGCCTAATTGTTCACCAGAGCTGCCTTGCAATAGACTGTAGAGCACAAGATCGAGCGGAGCCTCTCCTTGGGTACCTTGCCTGGTTTCTCTCCTCCCACCCTGGGGCTTCTCTGTTGCCCCTGAAGCATGAGATATCCCAGCAAAACTCCGTGCACAACCATGCTCAGCCCAGAGGTAAGAGGAGGAAATAATGGAGGATTAATAACCCATGACAAAAGCCACTTACCAATCAGAGGCTGAAGCTGGCAAACAAATTATTTTCCCTTCCTCACTCTCCCTCCACCCAATCAGTCTGTCCTGAGACTTAGTCACTCATGCTCTGGGAGGATGGTCCCTGTATTAGTTTCCTGTAGCTGCTGTAACAAATTACCACTAACTTGGTGGTTAAAAACAATAGAAATGTATTATCTTATGGTTCTGGAGGCTAGAAGTGTGAAATCAGTATCACTGGGCTCACAGCAAGGCATTGGCGGGGGGTGTGCTCCCTCCAGAGGCTCTAGGGGAGAATTTCTTCCTTGCCTACTCTGGCCTCTGGTGGCTGTGGCTTGGCTTATGACCACATCACTCAGATCTCTGTCTCCTTGATCACACTGCCCTCTCCTCTTCTGTGTATGAAACCTGCCTTTGCGTGCTTCTTGCAAGGACGTTTGTGTTGGGCTGTACCATTCACCCAGAAAACTCAGGGTAATCTTGCATCTCAAGATCCTAAATGACATCTGCAAAGTCTTCGCCATATAAGGTAACATTCACAGGTTCCAGGGATTAGGATGTGGATATTTCTTTGGGAGCCAATGTTTAGCTTACCAAAGCCCCAGGTGATGGAGTAGTCAGCTACGTGTCATTTGATGACAGCTACGTGTCATCAAATACATCAATAATGCACCCTTGTATTTGCTCCTTGCATTTCAGCCACACTACCCTTTCTTCCAAACTCCTACTACGCTGGGATTGAACTCTCCATGAAAGGGGCAGCACGTGAGATTTTCCTCAAGCTCTACTTTCTGGGAAACCCAGGGTAATATACTTAAGCCATTAAGAACAGTGCACACAGTAATGATAGTCACAGTAATAGTGGTGATACAGTATAGTTTTCAAAGAGGTTTAACTTTCTTCCATAGTATTGCTTAATCATTAAAAAACAGACTTACACACTGAGAGAATGGAGGCCTTCTATTGCAGTGGAATTTTACACTTTGTTGAAAAATCTATTTCCCCTCTACAAAACATTGCCAACGTGGTGACAATTTTTTCAGTAGAATACCTGCTAAGTGAATAGAATTAGAAAAAGAAGTGTATTCCACAGCAAATGGAAGAAAATTCACTCTGTTAGAAGAAAGTTAAATAAATTAATGTTGACAACTTCCTTACTGACAAAATGTCTTATCTGTAGCAACATTAAGTCCTTCTATGAATATGCCTTTTGTATGATGAAACAAATTATGTTTCTTAAAACAGCAGTGTCCTGGGTCCTAGGAATATCTGAGAAGTCACGTACTTCATGGATGAATCACAGAATTGATACTATCACCTCCAAATTCAGTCAGCAAGGCTGTGACTGCCTTTTGTGGGGGAAATGAGGAGAGTAAGGCAGAACTTTCTACTGCACCTCTCAGAGGTCTTTGCAGGTGACAACTGTATAATGAAACATTCTGAAAGGTTTTTTTTCATTAGGCAGCTTGATTGGCACCTTTGTTTTAGAGAATCTTATGACTTTTAGGTTCACCAGTAAATCTGATGAGAACAAATGATATGGTTTGGCTATGTCCCCACCATAGCCCATTGTAGTTCCCATAATCCCCATGTTTCATAGGAGGGACACATGGTGGGAGGCAACTGAATCATGGGAGCAGTTACCCTCATGCTGTTCTCATGATAGTGAGTGAGTTCTCATGAGATCTGATGGTTTTATAAGGGGCTTTTCCAGCCTTTGCTCAGCACTTGTCTCTCCTGCCACCATGTGAAGAAGGACATGCCTTCTTCCCTTTCCACCATGATTGTGAGTTTCCTGAGGTCTCCCCAGCCATGCAGAACTGTGAGTCAATTAAACCTCTTTTCTTTATAAATTACCAAGTCTCAAGTATCTCTTCATAGCAGCGTAAGAACGAACTCATACAACAAGTATCCAGTGACACTGAATATAAGGAAAATATTGGCAAACTTCCCCTACTAAAAGGGCAAATATCAAAATCAGAAACTTTTAAGTACTTCTCTTACTATGACAAGGCAAATGCAATATTTTGGTGGAAGCTGCTTCCTCTAGGCATCATCTCATCTCAGAAATTACAAGACACATCATTGAATAAATATAATCTGAATGAAAAGCTGTATTGAACAGCATGGTAAAATAAGCCTATATCTAACACACCCATGTTTAATATATGTCACTTAGCTGGGTAATTCATATTTGAAATGTCTTTGATATGGATTCACTTGGACTTTATGTACAAAATCTTAGCTTTCGCATCTCCCAAGCCTGGATCATTTTCATCTTTTAGTTGCTAGTACAATCTACTACCAACATTTCAGTATCTCTCTTTCTCTTTTCCTTTCATGGTATGTGCACTCAAGAGACAAGCATATGCACACAGTGTAAAACAAGGTGTCAGGCAACATTTTGTAGAACAACAGGATTACTCTCCCTCTCCAAGTTCATCTACTTTCTCTTTCTCCATAGCACAAATGAAAGCCAACTCCTTGGACAGCACAGAATAAAACAGAAGAATCTATGGACTTCTGGAGGATTCCAGCCATAGGAGTCTAAGGACAAAATAACTGAAGAGTTACAACTCATCTTTATACAGTCATCACTCCCTGGAAAATTTCAGCTCTTTTTCTAGCTCATACAGGGCTCTTAAATTATGTTAAATAGCAGATGAATGAGTGAACCAATGAACTAAAGGACTGAACATTTCCAAAACTGTAGAAAGACACATGATGTAAAGAAGCATTATGGTATACCGGAAAGAGTAGTGACTTAAAGCCAGGAGAAGTAACTGCCAGCTGTTCTACTGGCTTACTATATGATCTTGGGCATGCTACCTAAATCTCATTTCCTCGCATGCCAAATAGGGATGATAATTTATTCTAAAGCTTTATAGATAGCATCTATACCACAAATATAGTACCTATATGGTTTGGAAAACAATTGGATTCACATTCTCTCACTTGATCCTCCCAACCACCAAATGGTGGGAAAGGATGTTCATCATTTGTCCTGGAAGCAGAAGTCCACAATGTTGACCACAATGCCTTGATGTAGTTAATAAAGCTGCACTCTAAGCCAGGAGTTCCAGATATGTGTACACCTTCTTCTCCAGAGAGCAGGCAGAGAAAAAGATGGCTATAATCAGTGATTTACCCCTGAGACAATAATGGCAGAATCTTATCTCTAACCATGACTTCTTACCTTAAATCATTCTTGCTGCCTGCCATCTATATACCTGCTCTGAATACTCATAAAATTAACTCACAGCCAAAGGCCCTGAGCATTTCTTCAAATGAGTACTACATAAAAATACCTATAAATTTATTTCTCAGTATGGAGTAGGTATTGAGTAAATGAACAATGAGCTGGATGGAGAACATCAGGAATTGGCAAACTTTTCCTGTCAAGAGCCAGAGAGTAAATATCTTAGGCTTCATTGGCCATATGGTCTCTTCCACAACTACTCCATGCTGTGGCGCGAAAGCAGCCATAGATAATACAGAAACAAATGAGTGTGTCTGTGAGCCAATAAAACTTTATTTACAAAAGCAGGTGACAAGTCAGACCTAGCCTGATTGGGCCTTGTTTTCCAACCGTTAGACTGCATCCACTTTGAGAAAAGTCTTGTCAAAAGCATCATTTTAGTGCTTTCTTTTAGAGGCAGGGTCGTGACAACTCTTGATTAACACACACATCCAGGCACTTTGTCTCTCTTCCTCCGTTGTCCTTTGATAAATACCAACTGGCAGAGGGGACATGGAGCATTTTTCCTTCAATTGCAGTGATTCTGAAAGACAAAGCCGGGGCAGAGATTAAAACCAGACCTCAGGTCTTTGTGCCATGCTCGGCATATCAAGTGCCCCTCTTCAAATTGTACTGAGCTAGCTGTATACCTTAATAAAGAAAATAGAACTATTCTTTCACTTAATAGTCTTTTAGTGAGGGTATGGGGGCCAGGTTTATGAAAGCCCTTATAAAATACTGGCTGAAAGGAAATAATACTCCTTGGCACCACAGAATCTTTTTCATGTGAAGCTACATGATCACTTTTCATTTTGTTTCTCAAGCACTCCATGGCACCCATCCATGTATTAGGCTAATAACTGCATGAATCTAGTTAAAAGGAGCCAAGCAATTATTTTAATTAGAAGAGAACAAATATAATGCTCCTGGCTTCTGTTTTAAGGGGCAAGAAGGAAGTAGTCAGGGTTCAAAAAGATCCCACAAAATATTTTTGTGAAAGGAAAAATAATTAAGGCCAAATTTAGAATGTACTTGCAATAAATGGGCCAAATAAAATGAATGGCATCACTGTGCAGCTAGAACTCATTCATAGATAAGAGCCCCAGAAAGTCCGTTTCTACATGATACCATTTTGATGGTATAGCCAATTTTACAAAGTGAAGGTGAATGTCTAGCAGAGATTTAATGATCCTTGTGAATCTCCCACATGATTTCCTAAAGAGAATCTGTGTAAAATCTTTTATTAATAAGAGATGGGGGAAGGATATTGGTCAATTTGCTTTTTGGGCAGGATTGTTTTTTCATTTACATTCTTAAATTGCTCAAATTTGTTTCTCTGGAAAAATCTATCTTCACAGCAAATCCTTGTTGCTAATCCCTTCTATAAAAAGCGGATTCCATCATAAGAGGATTTTAATCAGCTAGACTGAACTCAGTTGTACAGGAAGAGATTGTTATCTACAGATCTTCCTGAGCCTTTGCCTTCCTGCCTCCTTCCTGCCTCCCTTCTGGTCATGGCATTTTGACCATTTTATTCCACCTCAGGCTTCTATAAAGAAATGAAATGAAACTCAAAATAGTCAACTAGTCACCATTCTTCCTTCTGTTTGGATCTGTCATTGTTTATTGTGCATCTGTTATCTACCAGCAAACAGGAAGTTATGGGTGTACATAAGTGACTAAAACCTAGACCTTGCCTGCAAAGAGTTTACAGTCCAGTCTGACAGACAGACACATGGGCAGAAAGGACAGCCAAGCAGCCCAGCTGGGTGGAGGGCAAGGTTACCTAGCCTGAGCTGGCTGTTAAAGAATGGATTATCTAGAAGGATATGGATAGTCTATTCCAGGGAGAAAGGTCAGCACAAGCAAAGGCACAGGCACAGAGAACCACAGGGAGCACACAGAGTTGGAACCAGAAGATAGAGCTGCAGAAATGTAAAGCCAAAGACTAGAGTGAGACAGGAGAGCAGACTGAAGAGGTGAGCAAGAGCCAGGTGCTATGGTCTGAATGCTAGTATCCTTTCAAAACTCATGTTGGAACCGAATACCTGATGGGATCGTATTAAGAGGTAGGGCCTTTGGGGAGTGATTCAGTCATGGGGGCTCCCCCATCATGAGTAGGACTGGTGCCCTTATAAAAGAAGATCCAGGGGGCTTCCTTGCCCCTTCCACCATGTAAGAATGCAGCAACAAGGTGCCATCTATGAAGCCCTACCAGACACCAAATCTGCTGACACCTGGATCTTGGACTCCCCATCCTTCAGAACTACCAGCGATATATTTCTATTGTTTATAAATTACTCAGTCTAAGATATTTTATTAAGCAAACTGAATGGACTAAGACACCAGATCATGCAAGAACCTGCACCACATTGATAAACCTGGACTTCATCTTGCAGAGCAATACAGAAATCACCTGGTTTTCAGCAAAGGACTAATGTGGTTAGCTTTCTATTTCAGAGTCAGCACCTGCATGGCTGAGAAGAAGATAAATGGAGAATAGTATCCCATAGACGCCATTGCCCAGGCAAGAGGTGACAAGGCCTTGAACTGGGACAATACTAAGTAGGAAAGGAGAGCTGGGATGAGGAATTATATGCATGCTACTAAAGGATATTTTAAAAATAAAAATTAAAAAGTCTTTGGAGCAGTGACTGACAAGGTCAAAAGTCAGAGATTAAATTGACCTAGAAGATTCTTGGCAGGGATCATATATTTTATCTGAACACTTGTCATATGTCCAAAAAGGTTTCTCAACTGATGAGCCTTGATTATGGGTTCCAGGATTGAGATGCAGTAACAAATTTCAGCCTTGGGCACATGAACATACCGCTGAGTGCCATATGGAAACTCCCAGAAGATAGTCTAATTCCTATTTACTTTCCCATGCAAAACTCACACAAAACCAGCTTCCTGCTAAAAGTCTAAGTTAAAATACACAGAAACATAGAAAGACAGAAAACTGTAGTGAGTCCTTCTCAGGATAAACTACATATATGTTTAACTACTATATGAGATTAGACTCATTTATGTTTTAATTTCTAAAAGACTATATACTTCTCAACTTGTTTTACGAGCCAGTGGAACGTTGATAACACATTTGACAAAGACATTACAATAAAAGAAAGTTACAGGTAAATTTCATTCATAAACATTTCTATAAAAATTATTTTTAAAAATATGACCAAAGTACATGCAGTAATATGTAAGACAAATATTACATCACACCCAAGTTGAGTTTAATCCAGAAATGCAAGATTGGTTTAACATTCAAAAACCCATTGAATAACTCACCATGCTAACAGAATAAAGGAAAAAAGTAATATGAGCATTCTATAAAGAAGTGGGTGCTTAATTTATGACAAAAGTGTCCCTGCAGAGCATTGGAAAAAGGAAGTCTTTTCCATTCATCATGAAGGGTAAGTAGATATCATGGAGTAAAGAACCAAACTTGATCCCAACCTCACACCATATACAAAGAGCAATGCCATATGGATTGTAGATCCAATTGTGAAAGCTGAAACAACACAACTTACAAAAGATAATATGAAAGGATATTATTATGGCCTTGAAATAAGCAAAGCTCTCCTAAATAGGACACAGAAAGCATTAACCATAAAGGAAAATAGACTATATTAACATTAACGTTAAAATCAGCTGGGTACAGTGGCTTATTCTTGTAATCCTAGCACTTTGGGAGGCTGAGTTAGGAGGATCACTTGAGTCCAGGAGCCCAAAACCAGCCTGGGCAACATGGCAAAACCCTGTATCTAGAACAACAACAACAAAAAGACAAAAATTAGATAGGCATGGTGGCGCATGCCTGTAGTCCCAGCTACTCAAGAGGCCGAGGTGAGAGAATCACTTGAGCCCTGGGGGTTGAAGCTGCAGTGAGCCATGATCAGATCATTGCACTCTAGCCTGAGCAACAGTGCAAGGCTCCTATCTCAAAAAGCAAAACAAAACAAAACAAAAAGTTAAGATTTTCTATTCATCCAAAGACACCACAAAGAGAATGAAAAGTCAAGCTCAGGGTGGTACATATTTTTAACATACATAACCAAAAAGCTATATGCAGAATATATATCTCCTACAAATCAAGAAGAAAAGATGAAAAGTCCAACAGAAAAATGGACTTAATATGACCACTTACAAAAGAGAATATACAAAAAGCCTCTATACATGAAAAAGATGCTCAATGTATTAATAATCCAAGAAAATGGAATTAAAACCACAATGAGACTCTATACATACCACTAGAATGACCAAAATCAAGAAGACTGAGAATGCCAAGTGCTAGCAGGGATGTAGAGCATCACCCACTGCTGGTAAGAGTGGAAACTAACACAATCTCTTTGGAAAACTGTTTGGCATTATTTATTAAAGTTGAGCATAGTCATGTTCTACAATTTGGTAACTTTCCCTTTAGTCTATACACAGACTAAACATAATGCATATACACAAGCATCGAAGACATGCACAAGAAAGTTTCCAGCTGCACTGTCTGAAAATAGCCTAAAACTCAAAACAATTCAAATGTTCATCAGGGGTAAAATGGATAAACTGCTGGGCATGGTGGTGCACTCCTGTAATCCTAGCACTTTGGGAGGCCAAAGTGGGCAGATCACTTGAGTCCAGGAGTTTGAAACCAGCCTGGGCAACATGGCGAAACCCTGTCTCTACAAAAAAAAAAAAAAAATACAAAAATTAGCCGGGCATGGTGGCATGAGCCGGGCATGGTGGCATGAGCCGGGCATGGTGGCATGAGCTCATGGTGGCATGAGCTACTCTGGGTCTGAGGATCACTTGAGCCCAGGAGGTCAAGGCTGCAGTGAGCCAAGATCATGCCACTGCACTCCAGCCTAGGTGACAGAGGGAGACCCTGTCTCAAAAAAAAAAAAAATGATAAGTTGTGCTATATTACTGATACAAGGATACAAGGGAAGAAAACACAACAAAGAAAACATACTATTAGCATACCCAACAACATAGACACAAAAATAATGTTGAGAGAATGAAGACAGACAAAAGAACACCTATCCATGTTTAATGTTCTTATCACAATAAAGATGAAATTTAAAAAAGAATACCTACCATATGATTCCATTTACATGAAGTTCAAAAAAGCAAAACAAATGTATGGTGTCAGAAGTCAGGCCATTGGTTACCTTTGAGGGAAAGGGGCCTTCAGGAGCATTGTTCACATTCTCCTTCTTGTCCTGGGAGGCAGTTAGAGGATGTGGTCACTCCAGAATAATTTATTGAGTCACATACTTCTGCTATTTGCAGTTTTCCATATATGGAACCCCAATAAAGCTTCCATTTAAAAGTTTCAAATGTTGATTTCCATTTTCCTTGAAGTAAATAAAGGGAATAAGAAAATATTATAGAATATCTTCATTAAAATCAATCAATTTTAATTTGCTAACCAAGCTGGCTCTTACCTGTGTTCAGTTTGCTCCCCTGATGTCAGCTACAGAGCAGGAAACAGGAAAAACCACGCATATGATTTTCAGGCAGCTGGAGGAAGAGGAAGAGAATGCCTTGCCTGTGAGGAGAATGAATGAAACTGGGACCCTCTGCAATTTAGCTAAGAGGTGAGTAATGCATACAGAGGAAAAAGAAAAAAAGAGAGAGAGAGCTGAAGGTCCAGTGTATAAAATAATGACAATAATAACGGGCCTGCTGGAGGCTCATATATTTCTAGCGTTATATAAAATGGGATTAAAACATAACAAATTTAGACTGGCTACAAGAAATGCTTTTTTGTGAAATGTATAATTAACCTGTAGCCAATGGTTTAGCAAAATCCAACTCCTCCCATCCTCCAAAAAAAATAGCTATTTATAGCAGCCAAACCAGCAACATTGACAAGTATTGTATTACAAAGACTCCCCTGCTTCCAGGCAAAAACTGATCACCAGCTGGGGTCAGGAAGAAAATTTTCCCTTTGGTGTAGTATTTCATGGCTCTGTTATCTAATATTGAACAACTCTCCCGGGCTGAGTAGCATTTGCACCTCCATTCACAGCACCTGGCTCTGGGATCCAGGCTGGAATATTGAAATAGGCTATTGTTTTAATCCCTGGATGGCAACACCTGTATGCCTGTATTTAGGCAACACCTTGTGTTTCCAAAAAGTAAACAATGAATATAATCAAAATTGTTCCTAACACTACTGTTTTTATATCAACAATCTATAAATATATGGAAGAACTCAATATATGTGAGAAATAAACAGAAGGCATGCCTACATTGAGGTAATTCAAAAGATGGCTCTATAATTTACCAGCTTGAATGTCAATTGTTGCATTTTTAGGTATGAAACATTATGAAAAAAAGAGATATTATTCATCAAAGTGATTGTCCTGTGCACTTGTATACCTTATATAATTTATTTTTTTCGGGGCTTTTTACTTCAAAGAAATCACTAGCTAATGACATTTCAGACTTTAGAAATTTTTTCTGATAGCACATTGGAATTCCCCCAGGCACAGAATTGTGAATAAGTGGATTTTTTTAAAGATCATTAACAGATATTACAAACCAATTCAAACGGAGCATTTTCTTTGCAAATTACCTTTAACTTTTAAAGCCATTGGAAAAAAAAAAAAAAAAAAAGACAGTGAGTGATTTAATTTACTTAACCTGTCTACAAATTGCAGCTCTGCGCTCCATCGGCGATTGCATTTTCAACGAAAAAAAAAAGAAAAAAAGAAAAAAGGTCTCTAACTATCTCTAATAGAGATATTTTTCTAAATTATCACACCCGATGAGTGATATTTCAAAAGAAAGTAATGTTTACTTTTTTTTTTATTTAGCAAGTTGCCCTGGAATTGAGAATGTTTATTCTATTGATATGTTTAAAGTGAAAACACAGCCCTACACTGTCTGTATCTGTTGCTTAATTAAAACTCTCCAGCAATTAGCAGGTTTATCATCTCCAGAGCAAATGGATGGTGGTGGTGGAGCTTTGGTGGTGGATTGTGAGTTTTTTTAGGGGAGGGGAGTGCTCTTTTATTTAATGATCAAACCATAGTTTCTGGGCTAAAGAGCTAATATTTGGGGTGAGAAGCACCTTTATTCCTCGAATACATCAGGCCTGATTCTTATTGGCATCAACACCCCGTTGTGTATGTTTTCCATTCAAAGAGTTCCCATGGACTTCAAAGGGAGTTGCCTGCAAAGATGGGAAATGTGGGATTCCTGACAGGCCCCAGAACAGGCCCAGAGCTGGAAGAAACCACGCCAAGAGTACCTCACATTGGAACCCCCCGCAAAACCATGTCACAAAATTAAAGGGTCTCACCTGCCTATGCCATCCCACAGCACACGTGGGAAACATCCTCAGGCTTGCCAAGCACTGCTCTGACTCTGCAGGCTACTAACATATACATATTTGATGACAGTAGAGCTCCATTTATAAGAAAGTATGTTGATAAGAATATTCTTTGAGAATGGTGTCCAGTGCAGACTTTAAAAGGGTCATTGTTTGAGGTACCAGAGGTTTCCTTTATCCCCTTTTAAAGTGCAAAGTCAACTTACTATAAACCAAACAAAATAATTGCACATCCCTTTGGATGTCCCATCAACAACAAATGGGTAGAAGTCTATTCTGATGAATGTTCTATTTTTGGAGTGATTAATTGAATTATTAACAGTAAAGGGGCAGAGAAACTAATATTTCTTGAGTGTTTCTTATGTGCCAGGTATTTTAATTCCTCTCTTTTAATCCTCACCAATATATTATGAGGTAAATGGTATTATCCCCCAATTAAAAGGTGATAAAAATGGGCTTTAGTGAGATCATGAAAACTGTCCACTCCAAAGTCCCATGACAGCAAGTGAAAAGCATGTGGAACCCAGCCCTCCCCAACTGCAAATCCCATGTTTGTCTCTTTATATCACACTCTTTGTTGTCTGCTGATTTCAAATGCCAAGTTCACGTCTTACAGCAACTGCCATTTTTCTAAATGGCTAGAACTCACAGACTGTGGGTTCTTTCCATTCAAGCTCAGACAAGAGATACTGTATTCCAAATGCTGATGATTAAGTTGCAAAAGCATCGTTTTGCTCCAAAGAATTACCAGTGGAATCCTGTCAGGAAACATAGAATGGAAGCTGGTTGAAGATCTACACTAGCTATTCTGAATGTCACACGTGTCCCCAAATGCTGACACACCTAAATGAGTCTCACATGATAAGGGGTGACCCTAGTGATCACAGTAGACTCCCTTGGAAACAAGTCCAAGGAGGAGGCTGGGCCAGGGCTTGGGGATGGCAGAGGACCAAGATGCTTACTGGTAGACAGGTAGCATATCCAGAATCATTACAACCACAAATATTTAAGTGTAGGGACAGGGGAGACAGCCAGAACTTCCATTGATCTTTTTGGTCCCTGCCCCAACCTCAGGACTTCAGAGTCCTAATGAAGTTTAGGATGTGGACACCCAGTGGACACAGAGTGGTTTTAGGGAGGTGGAGTCTCCCGTTCACCTGATGAGCAGACACCAACCAAGGGCTTGACTGTGTGGAAGTGATAAGAGGAGTGGGGATGGTCTGTCAGGGCCACCCCTAAGCTCCTTCCCGCTCACCACAGACTCCTCCAGCAACGGCCTCTGAGGCCACTGGTAGAAGCCCAAGCAATTCTGAATGTGGCCACCATTTGCCTCGGGCTCCCAGAAAGCTCACCAGAACACAGGCACATGTTCCAGAGACCTTGCCAAGTCTTTTCCATTCTCCCAGGCTCCACATCCTTGTTTTCAAAGTGGAGACAATATGAATACCTGCTCAGCCAAGTATGTCTGGTGATGACAAAGGGGACGGATTGGTTCGTGAAAGCACTTCATGAGGTCCAGGCAGTGGGAGGGCATCTCAAGCTGCTTCCCTCTAGCTGCATGCACGTGGCTAAACACCAGACCCCATTCTCCCCACTGTAGCTTGGTCTTGCAGCGAAAACAAATCTAAATGGAAGTGACTTTTTATATAATAGAAATTGAAACCAAAGTTTAAAAATAAAATAAAATGGAATGTTTCTGAGCATGCAACATCCATCTACTGTATTTGTTTTTTGCTTATTCAGCACATTTGTATTAGGTGCTGAGTGGAGGCAGAGGCGCTCCATCACTGGATTTCTGAGCACACTACTTAGCCTTTGCACTTGGGAGAAAGTCAAACTCCTGAACAGGAAGCCATCCTCTCACACCCCACCCTGACCCAGCAGCCCAGCTCATGGCTCTGCAGATGAATAGGACACGTGCCAGGCCCACCTCCTGGGCCTCCTTCATCCCGCTATTCACTGTCAGCCTCTCTGCTTCATCCTCGACTTGCCTGAAATGTCCTCTGCTCAGAAAGACCTGCCAGAGAGCACCTCCAGTCCAAAGCAGTCCTAGCCCTGATCTTCACCCTCATGCCTAGTGGGTTTCCTGCGGAGTCATCATTGCCACGTGTGGCGACACTCTTGGTCTGGGATCTCCTGTACCATCTGTCTCCCCAGCTTGACTGTGACCTTCAGAAGAGCAGAGGTCACCTCAGCCTTGTTTCTGCACTTCAAGCCCCGGCACAGTGCCTGGCCCATAAAGTACACAGGAAACAGGGTTTTGCCTCAAAGCAGCTCACCTAATATAAAGCAACACAAAACCCCACACAGTCAGGGCTTTGTTTCACCTGCTGCAATGGCAGCCCTTGAACTGAAGGAGAAGAAAAGTTTTTCTCTTGTCTACTAAGCTCAAATCCTTTTTTTTTTTTTTTTTTTTCAAACAGAGTCTTACTCTGTCACCCAGGCTGGAGTGCAGTGGCGCCATCTTAGCTTATTGCAACTTCTGCCTCCTGGGTTCAAATGATTCTCCTGCCTCAGCCTCCAAAGGAGCTGGGATTACAGGCACAAACCGCCACGTCCAGCTGATTTTTATATTTTTAGTAGAGGTAGGGTTTCCCCATGTTGGCCAGGATGGTCTCAAACTCCTGACCTCAGGTGATCCATTGGCCTCAGCCTCCCAAAGTGCTGGGATTACAGGCGTGAGCCACTACGCCTGGTCCCAAGCTCAAATTCTTTCCCCTGCAATTAATCTGTTTCTCTTCCCTGAGAGGTGGCCACCCTCACCTGATCTGGCAGGAAGACCTGTGTTTGCTCCCAGCCCACAGAAATGTCCCACATGTTGGTCAGGGTCCTTCCTGCCAAGGAGGTACGGCTTCCCCTTGTCACCTAAGTGTCCTCTTATCTAAATGTAAGATGGTGATAAGCCTGGTGCCCTGAGAGGCGCAGGTGTGACTGTCAGATGGTCCCCCTAGGACTCCCCTGCCAGAGTTAGCCTGGGCTCCAGTGACAGCCCAGAAATTTAGCTCCCATTACCTCATGAATTCCCCACCCTGTGTGCTGCAGAGTGGATGATGGCAAGCAACACTCACAGCATAGTTTATATTCCTTTAATTTTTCTTTATTTTCAAACTAGAGAAGTAATATGTACTTACTGTAACAAGCAAAACAATACTTAAAAAGGTGAATAAAAGCAAATATAATTATTTCTTCCTATCCCACTTCATTACCACTATCTCAAGAATACCAAGGGCATGTGTGCATGTGCCTATATCCATGTATAATATATAAAGAATAAGCCAGGCACGGTGGCTCATGCCTGCAATCCCAGCACTTTGGGAGGCCAAGGCGGGCAGATCACCTGAAGTCAGGAGTTTGAGACCAGCCTGGCTAACGTGGTGAAACCCCATCTCTACTAAAAATATAAAAATTAGCCGGGTGTGGTGGGCGCGTGCCTGTAATCCCAGCTACTCGGGAGGCTGAGGAGGAAAATCGCTTGAATCTGGGAGGCTGAGGTTGCAGTGAGTCGAGATCATGCCCTTGCACTCCAGCCTGGGTGACAGAGCGAGACTCCACCTCAAAAAAATAAAAAATAATAATAAAATACATCTCTAATACATAGCATATATATTATATATACTACACATACCTTATATATCATTTTACATAAGTGGGATCATATACATGCTGGGGGAATTTTAGTGCCGTATTTTGTCTTTATTTAATTATCTATTTTTGCATGCCTTTTGCAGGTGTGGTTCCTCCAGGGACTCATTGGAAAGCGCGGACGTCCTGTGGCCATGGGACCACACCTGTCTTCAGTGCACTGTTTCCCTGTTTGTTCTTGAACATGCCTGCTGCCTTGGTTACACTGGCCTACTGGTGAGTCTTCAGAGAAGTGGCACTGCCGTTTTTTTCTTTTCTCCGTTGGTGGTTTTGGGATATCTGAGATGTCTCCTACTCCCACTCAGTCTCTTTTATTTTCTGCAGTTCCTCTGGGCTGTCTTGTTCCTTGCTCTTTCTAATTGGCTCTCATTTCCAGCTGCCAGCCCCTGCATTGCTTCTGACGTTGTCTATTTCCAGAGACCTTCCCAAATTCACAAATCTCTTGACAAAAGGCTCCTTTCCCTTTCTGTACAGGTGCCTCTCCTTACCCCTCCTCAAACAAATCTTACCCAAGCCTTCACCAAGTACTCAGCTCATTTGTCAGTAGAGACCATTCTTCCTGACCCTTCCCCTACCAGGTCACACATTTGATCAATACATTTGTGTATTGCTTTGTAGATTTCAAACACATTCAAATAGATTACTTCAACAAATTCTTACAACAGCCCTATGAAACAGAAAGGGGTAAGTATATTGCCTTCCCAAATATATAGGTCTTAAAGGACATTAACTGACAATTTGCAAAGAAGACATTAAAATGACCAGACTTTTTAAAAACTCAGTTTCACTATTAGTGAAAGAAATACAAAGTATAAGAACACTGATATACTTTTTGCCTATGAAATTAGCAAATATTTAAAAGAATGATAATACTCACTGTTCGGCAAAGGAGGATAGTGGTGGTACACTAGATTTTTGCAAATAGGAGTGAAAATTGGTGGCACCTCTTTGATTAATACTTTGCCAACACATATTAAATTAGAAAACCATGGAGCCAGGCAATTATAGAAATTTATCCCAAGGAAATAAACAAAGCTATGTAGAACATTTTAGCTACAAGTATATTTTAATATGCAACTGATTAAGTTGAAGTCCAGTCATGCAATGAAATGCTCTAAAAAATGTTTTAATGATAATGTGGAAGAATATATAATATCATGTAAAACATTTTGATATAATGAATAAAAACATTATACAATGATACATACTGTCAAGAGTTCCATATACATGACATATATATATATACACATATGGATATCGATATCATGCACTCCAAAATGGCAAGGAAGGTTATCTCTAAGAGATGATGTTACAGGTGATTTTTATTTTCTAAATTTTGCTCTTCTCTACTTTCTAAATTATTTTCAATAATCATGTATGCTTTTGTGAAAAGAAAAACAGGAAAATTATAACATTAAAAAAATTATCCTTGTTTAAATGGAACCAGTTCTACATTTGGTTCTTTAATCCACTCACTCATTCATTCAACAAATATTTTTTTAACTCCTACTATACACAAAGCACTCTGCTAGATGAAAGGGATATAGTAATCAAAATTTTAAGAAAATTTTACAAAAAGAACTGGTGTCTGCCCTGGAGAAGGGGTTCTTAGTAACTGGGAGAAAGCCAGTGGAGTTCATTAGGCATTACTCTTCCCTAAATCCAAGAAATGGCCTCAGAGGATATCAGTGCATCCAGTCATGCTTGAGTGAGATTTGGCATTGGAACTGGACCTGAAAAAGTGGTTTCTGAGAGAGGGCTGGGAGTGGAAAATGAAGAGAATACATGAGAATGAGAATCACCCTCGCTCTGAGTGCTCCCAGCTACTGGGTCTCCTGGCGGTTTGAGACAAATGGTTGGAGTGGCCTGGCAGTGGCAGAAATGGTCCCATGGGTTGCATAACTTCAGATGTTAATCAGAAGGCCCAAAATGATTCCTATTTTAGATAAGTGACTAGCAAAAATTCACCAAAATTCTACTAAAGTGTCCCTCTGAGTCTGCATTTTGAATAAGCATTCAGCCTCCTACTGTTATTAGTTGGCACTCCCCTTTAACTGGTAGGATTGGAACCTCCCACACACGTCAATCAATTTTCCCAGCAAGGAAGCCACCCCCAGGAAGTGTGGCACTTGGCACAGTCTGCAAGAAGTCCTTACAGCCTCTAGGGTACCATTTTGTTACCCCATAGGATCGTTGTCATATTCCAAATTAACTCAAGTCATCTGCTTTGAGTTGTTTTTCCCATAAATGGTAAAAAATTTTGTTGATTCTTTCTCAAAAGGCCATTTGTGACCAGTGGCCATTTGGAGACCCGACTGGGGCTTGGAGGGGGACCACAATGAATGAAGCAGCCCTCTTGGGGACTGAACCCATGACCTCATTAGCACAAGGTTCTAATCAACAGAGCCACCAGGCACATACCTCATTTAAGACACTGAGGCAGTAATTTGCTAAATGTTAATTCTTAGATTAACTACAGATGAGTAGAGTTCCTAGGGGGAAAAAATGAGAGAGATTTGTTCATTCTTGAAAGGAAATTTAGGTCATCAGTTTTTGATCCCTTTTGTTAGTTTTATGGTAAGTTCCAGAATCCTAAGATGATGTCCATCAGGGTCTATGCCCCATGATTTTTTTCAAATCAATATCTTGGTCAGGAGACTTTCAAAGAAAATGCAAATCATGTCACTTCTGCACTCATAAAACACCACACAATGATTTTCGAAAGATACCTCTACGGTTTCTATTTCTCATGCACAATACAGGTGGCAAAATAAAGAAATGAGATTCACATCTGAGTCAGAGATGGTCCTCCCAGAGCAGGAAGGGCTGGACCCCATTACCACCACCCCTCAAAATCCTAAGTCCTGTGGATGAAAAGTCCCCCTCCATGGGGAAGGGGAGCCCCGACCTCCAGACCGTTCTCAAGGCATGCAGGAACCCAACCCACTCACCTTCTTACCTTATTCCCCAGCCAGTCCCTGAGGAGCCAGTTTTACAAACAGCAAGTATGGTTTGGAACAAAGTTTTGACACTGACTTGGTATCTTGTGCTCATATTACGTTTCTATGAATATTCCACCGACTTTTCAACTCCAAAGAAAAGTTTCCGCTCCAAGGCTGCATTTAACATTCAGACTATTTCAACTTCAGTTGCTCCCACCCCAACAGCGATCTTTGAAACTGATATGGCCCTGAAAGAAACCAGAATAACTTTGTAAAAATGTTAATAATAATGGGCTAGGTTCCCAGTCTTTGTAATCTTGTGGAAGAACCTCTGTGAGAAAGCACCCTGGGAATTGAATTGAGTGTGTGCCCACACCAGCTTTTCCATGGAAAGCCTGCTTGAAATGCATGGTTGTTTTGCAGGAGCATTTCTACCAAGTGGAGCAGAATGGGAATGTAGCCTCGCATTTGTCACCTTTCATCCCAGGAGCTTTAAGACCACAATGAAATACCCAGGCTGCTGCCTGTTGATGGAGAGGTCCCCTACATTTGGTGGCAAGACCCAGCCACTCATGTCAGGAGTATACCATTCTGCCACTGTCGGTTAGGGTCCTGTGGGAAAGCTAGGTATCCTCTCTGAGTTGTCAATTTCCTCACCTGCGAAACGATGCTAATTGTAGTTACTACAAAATAGGGTTGCTGTCTCCACACAAAATAATGCACTTGAAATCCTTTAGCTTATTGCCTGGAACATGGCACTTACTAAGCACTCATTAAAACTTAACTATTTCTGTTGCTACTCTCTGCATCCCAAGAAAAACATAGCCATCTCAGTGTAATGGGTTGCATTCCAAATATCCCTTTCTTTATAAATCCAAAATGAAAATTAAATAGGTTCTACAGTTGTACATCCACAAAGAAGTTTCTAACCGTAAGCTTAACACAAGCAAGCTTTAATAGTATGCGCTGATCGGAGTAGCTAAGAGGGAGCAACCTAAAATGAAAATAGCTAGCTAGCTCTGATTTCTAAATAATGCCTCTAAAAATGTTTTCTTATGAAATTCATTGTAAAATGGCATCAGGAACTTTCCAAACTCGCAAAACCAAAATATATGACCTTAAAATCACGATGCTCTAAAACACAACAAATTTTTAGCCAATCTAGAGTCGCAGGAATTTCAAATTCTGAATGGATTAAAAAAAAATCTCCACTAATTCAAATAATCAAACCAAGTACATTTTTATCTAAAAATACAATCTGAGGCAACTCCATTTTATAATCAAGAAACACTCATAGCATTTGGTAAGCTACAATGTTGAACTTCTATTCAAGTTGAAGTTGACAGCAGCTAGATAAATAGAAACTAAACTTCTGAATAGTTACCTATCTTGTAGTTACAGGCTCAATTACTACTTTAATCTCCAGCGGGGACAGCTATTAGTTCAATAAAATAAATATTTTTAATTTCCTCTATGCATTTCCTCAAACCATGCCAATGCACTTATCTATGGCTCACTTAAAGAGTTTGGTTAAGAAGCCTCCACTTACTTAAAAGACAATGTTTGATTTCCCTATGAAATGGAGAAATGGACATGAGTGCTCATTGTTTTAATGCACTGAGCCCTTAATCACTTCCAGTTCTGATTCATCAGAAAAGTTGTCCTCTTGAGGGTTTGGGGGGCTTTTTTGGTCACTAAATATTGTCTTTCATTTTGAGATATTTATTCCTTGCCAGAAAATGATACTGTATTTTCCCCTAATGATGAAGGATGAAAGATGGAGCAAATTCCATTTGGTGATTATTGAACCACAGAGAAGTAAACTGATTCAGAAAACATATCCCCAAAAGAAAAATAAATGTATTATGTGAGGTAGGAGCATGGGATTCTTGGCAAATATTCAATTGGAGCCAGGATTGGTAATTTAATAGCATCCTTGTCTTATTAATATTTGAAGGGGGAAGGGTAAAGCTCTTGGGCTTTTAGCCATGGGCCAGAATCTCCTATTCTTCACCTCTCCACCGCTACCCCAGCCAGCATGGATGTCAAAGATGCAAATGCCTGGGAGCCTTGCTAAGAGTTGTTAAAAATGCACAGGCCATAAGCAGGGGTCCAAGATGCCATCACTCCTCACATAAGCCAAAGGAAATAACACAACCTTAACCTCTGCAGCTCAATGGGCAACGCAAATAACCTCCAAGCCCACTCTGAACACTGTTCCCAGAGGCCTGGAGCATCAGACCCAAATCAGAGCAGACAGGTGAGTTCATGAAGTGACATCTGCCAAAGATGATTCTGCCAAATCACGCCAATTTGGTAAATGCGTCACTCTACTTTCAACTGGTCCTTCTAGCTTCCCCTTGCTGATTGGCAGAGTTTGACAGGAAAAAAAAAAAAAAAAAAAAAAAAAGAGCTCTTCCTTTGGAAATCCTGGCCACATCTTTGCACTACAAAGGGACACCCCCAAGTGGTATAGATAGGAAAGGGTTTAGAAGTCAGCCCTGTAGTAACACACAGCCCCTTTCTAGGACTGCATGTTATGAAGTGTAGCATTTTTGAGCTTTAGTTCTCTTTCAAGTTTAAAGGAGGAGAGAAGGATATTGAAAAATGAAAAAGAGGCTGGGCGCGGTGGCTCACGCCTGTAATCCCTGCACTTTGGGAGGCCAAGATGGGCGGATCATGAGGTCAGGAGCTCTGGTGCAGCCTGTCCAATATGGCGAAACCCTGTCTCTACTAAAAATACAAAAAAAAAAAAAAAAAAATTAGCCGGGTGTGGTAGCATGAGCCTGTAGTCCCAGCTACTCGGGAGGCTGAGGCAGAAGAATCACTTGAACCTGGGAGGTGGAGGTTGCAGTGAGATGAGATCATGCCACTGCACTCCAGCCTGGGCAACAGAGCAAGACTCCATCTCAAAAAATAAAAAAATGAAAAAGACGAAGAAGGAGAAAGACAAGTTTAGTCCCAACCCAGTCCCCAAGACAGCTCTGAATTGCCAATTTTCTGCCATAAACCTTTTTAATTCTTGGATTATGAAATGTGTAGAAAAAAACAAATTTAATTGCTAACAATCTTACCTAATTTTATGGTCTCCATGGTCGTCTGAAAAGAAACATTATATGACTCACACAAGTGTGTGATAGATGGTGGTATTAGTGGTGATGGTAATGGTGATGGTGGCAGTAGTGGGGGTAGCAGTGACAGTGGTGATATGCTGGTAGTGGTGGTGATGGTGGTAGTGGTGATGGTGGTGGTGCTGCTGGTGGTGATGGTGGTGATGGTGATGGTGGTGGTGGTGGTGATGGTGATGGTGGTGATGGTGATGGTGGTGATGGGTGATGGTGGTGATGGTGGTGATGGTGGTGGTGACAGTGATGATGATAGTGATAACGGTAGTGGTGATGATGGTGGTGGTGGGGATAATGGTGGTAATGGCAGTCATGGTGGTGATGGTCATGATGGTGACAGTGGTGGTGATGGTGGTGATGGTGGTAGTGGTGATGGTGGTGGTGGTGATGGTGGTGGTGACACTGATGATGATGGTGGTGGTAATAGTAGTGGTGATGGTGGTGGTGATGGGGATAATGGTGGTGATGGTGAAGGTGGTGATGATGTTGATGGTGGTGGTGATGTTGGTAATGATGGTGATGGTAATGGCGATTGCAGTCAAATCCCAAAATATGAATTAAAGACTTTAACTGGTATGTTAGATACTTGAGAAATCTACTCTACCTGTCTTCTCTGAGTCTTAATTCCTATCCCTCAAATGTTGATTAATCTGATTACAATGATGTTGTTCTTTGATTAAAACTTGAAAGCACATTTGAAAGAAAGAAAAAGAAGTGAAGTTAAAGCAACTGCTTGAGGGATGTATTTCTCTCCATGCGTGAGTTTTTAATCCTTTATTATTATTTTCATCACAGTCCTTGTCACAGAAAGGATTTCAAAGTATCAGTAGTCCTTGAAGCTGCTGTATTATAAAATTCCAAGGATATAGGAATTTCAGTTCATGGAGACTATTGTGAAGCTAGATGACAACACTTTTTTCTACCAATGTAGAAATTTCTGGGGCAGAAAAATTCACACTTGCAGCATTAATTATTATAAACACAGAGAAACCCCTTCCCTGTGCAGTTATGTCTAACAGATGATGGGACATAGGACAGTTTCCCAACTGCTTTGCAGTTAGGCATGGTCAAGTGACTTTCTTTGGCCAATAAAATGTGAGTAGAAGGGACAGGTGTCACTGCTGGACAGAGGCTTTAGGAGCCAGGGTGAGCCTCACCATGTTTCCTTCCTCTTGTTATGATGAATGTGGAAGCAGGTGGAGAGGGGGCCTCTATCACCCTAGGTTTCTAAGTGTCTATGACAGGCAAACCCCCTCCCAACCCATAACGGACATGCAGTGAGAGCAAAAAATAAACTTCTGTTTTTTTAAGCCACTGCGATTTTGGTGGTTCTTTTCTACCACATCATAACCTACCGTATCCTAATAGATACAGATGGCAAAGAGCCAAAACAAGGAAGTTAGAAGTCACCTGTGGTCACATTGGGGAAAAAGGAATCTACCTATCTCCCCTAATAAACCAAACCCTCAAGGCTTCTTGTTACTCAATCACAAATTCCAAGACATTTAATCGTTCTGCAGTGAAGGTCAATTCTGGACAAAAAGTGCCTAGACAAAAGGTATTCCATGACCTGCAAGGAACTGAAAGTCACTCACCCACACAAGCTCTGCAATAATTTGGAGATCTCTTTTGGCCAAGTTCTAGTTCAGACAATAAACCACCTTCTTACCATTATCCAGGCAGACAGCACAGATCTCCTTATCATTTTCAGAACTGTTCATTTCAAAACTGCACTGCTGAAGGTATAAGCCTCCTTAAAGAACTCTACTTTTAAGAAAACCAAATCTCATAAAAGTTAGTATATTTCCACATTCAAAGTGGGGCAGCAAATGTGAAAAGCCCATCTGTGCCCACCCTCCCCTCCACCCCACAAACTCTACCACCACCCAGAGCTGTAGCTGGGCATGAAAAATCTAACACATGCAAAGTACAGAGGCCCTTTGAAAATTTGGCCCAGTGTGTCTTATATGTGAGTTGCAGCCTTACAGAGTCTTGCCAAAAACAACAAAGAGGAAAGAAAAGGAAAGGTTTTCTTTTCTCCGGACTTGGGAAGGAAACATAAAACTCCTTTTTTCTGCAAGGCTGAATGGCTCCAATTTTCCACACTCAGGATGAGCTCTTACTGGCCATTACCTTCATAATATCCCAGTGGCTTTTTAGTGGGCATTTCTGTCCTCCCAAATGAATTGCATGGTGGCAGTGGCCCAAAGAGATGCCCCAGCTCCCTACTGAGAAGGCTGTGGCCCTCACACATCCTCAGGGTTGTTGTGAAGATAAAATGAAATGGATGATATGAGTGTGCTTTAAGTGTTACGTTAATGGTATTATTTCTACCATTCCTAGCTTCTGCTGCATCTACCGTGTCTATTGGGTCTAACTTGTACAGTTTTAGGTTTTCTGGAGTCTCTACCCAGGTAAGAACATAGAGGATTAACAGTCACTGGCTCTAAGTGCAAAATTCCGCAAAACCCTATGAGGTGAGCACTAGTGAGTCCAGGAATGCAGAGAGGTGCAGAGAATTAAGTGGTTTACCCAGGGTGACACAAACAGCGGTAAGTGGGGAGCCCCTCTTTGATCACTGTTTGAGTGCCCAGAGACACACACGATGCCAACACACACGATGCCAACCTCCCATCTAAGCAGTCTTACTGCTCTCAGACAAGTCTGTTCCAAAAAGAATGGCTGTGAAGGTGCCACCTATTTGGTTGCTGAGAATGTACTAAGCTCCCAGGTTCAGTTGGTGAGGCAGGACTCTCAAGCTAGATTTTCTTAGATGTGACCAAATCCTACCTTACAAAGAAAGAGCAAAATAAGCAAGTGAGGAAGAACAGATGACCTCTGCTTAGGAAGACAAGGCAAGACTGAGCAACTGTGGAAAAGAAATTCAGGATCAACTCCAACTAGTAAGATAATGAAAACTGTATAAAAAAAAGTGTTGTTCATCAACATTGGTTCGAAATTTCCAGTAGCTTCCTATAGAAATCTCTATAGGAAGAGCACAACGTACGATAGCTACAGAAGCAAAGAGAACAGGGAGACACTAGGGCGACATGGACAAAGGACAATCAGTAGAAGCTTAAGAAATAGGGAGAAGGGGACCGTCAGGAGTTTGAGATCAGCCTGGCCAACATGGTGAAACCCTGTCTCTACTAAAAATAATTAATTAATTAAAAAAATTAGCTGGGCATGGGGCGCATGCCTTTAATCCCAGCTACTCTGTAGGCTAAGGCAGGAGAATTGCTTGAACCTGGGAAGCGGAGGTTTCAGTGAGCCAAGATCATGCCACTGCACTCCAGCCTGGGCGACAGAGCAAGACTCCAACTCGAAAAAAAAAAAATCAAGAAATATGGAGAAGGAAAGTAGATGTGAGGTCGAGAAGAAATTCCAGCAGTATCACTGGAAGGATGGAACCAAAGAGTGAAGCAAAGAAGAAAAAGCCTGGAAATGGGAGATTAGTTTTAAATGTGAAGAGGGAAAAAGGACAAAAGGGAAGAAAATCCAAGGAGCAAAAAGCAATAAACCAAAACTGAGAGACTGGAAGGAGTCAACATTATTTCTGCAAAAAGTAAATACATACTATCTCCTTAGAAAACAAGTTGAAATTGGCAGCAGAGGCACCAAAAAAACCATCAAGGACCAGCTCATCTGACTCCGGTTACGAATGCTGATAAATTTATTAGCTACTTAAAATGTGTAACCAAAATAAAAGAAAGGAAAGCCTTTCATTATTCAAAACACATGTAGGTTTCTAAAACATATTTTTGTTGTAAGCCTCCAGATTTTTACTGAAGTCTTTTTCTCCATTTATTTTCCTACTTTATATTCCAAAAAGTTACATATTCATCTCAAATAATTATGAAAGATGTTCTGTGACATCTTTGCAAATGGCCTCACAAGAAATTCTTCATTTCGAGGGCTACGTCCATATTCCTTTACAGCAATCTTTGATTTTGATCTATCTACTCAAACGATCCAATTCATTTTTTAAAATTTAGAACTACTTAATTCGTTTACTGAGTTAACTGGTTCACCAACTTAACTGGAATTTATAGCTGAATATATCATTCATTTCAGTCCAAATGGGCCAGCCATTTAAGCATACAGACACATAATGTGCTTTCTTCAATATTAATTAATTTGCACTGCTTCCTCACAGTGGATTATTGGCAAAATGGCTTTTCTTCAGATCTGGATCTACAATATGAACATTCATTATTGCACTCACCAACCCATAAATTCCCAAAGTTAGAGGGATAATTTTGTAGCTCATGTATTTTCTTATGGAGAATTATACCTTTAAGAGAACATTTCCTGATCTCCGTCAGTAATTATTTCCATCAGCAAAATCTTCCTATTGATAATATGATGAAAACAGGAAATTTGAGACCTTGTGTAGTACTCTTAGAACACAACTAGCGAAAAAAAAGGAATTGTTCCTACAATTTAAAATGATAACAGTTTCCAGCCCCAAACAAAATACAGTTTATTGAAACTGTGTTGGCTCATTTTTGTAATGCTATGGGTCATATTTTCTAAATAGCATCTGTAGAAGAATCATTTAGAGTTCTGGTCTCAGATTTTGCTAGAGAGGAGTAAGGTGACAGAACATTTAATTTTTTTTTTGTCATTCAGACCGGATGTTTCATATTTACTTCATATTTAGCAAAACTGCCCTGGAATTCACATAAATAACGAATTAATGAAATAACTTTCAAAGTTCATGAGACATAAGAAAGTATTCTCTGGGCATATCCCAAAGTAGAAATCTGAGTTTAAGGCTCTCAATTCTCACCTATGCAAATACATAACCTCTCCAAGGTAAAGTTCCATCCCCAGTTCTGAATCATAATATTCAACCAAAAAAAAATAATAATGATACACAAATGGTATTTCCAAATTAAAATAATTTAGTCGTGGCCGGGCACGGTGGCTCATGCCTGTAATCCCAGCACTTTGGGAGGCCCAGGCAGGTGGATCACGAGGTCAGGAGATCAAGACCATCCTGGCTAACACGGTGAAACCCCGTCTCTACTAAAAATACAAAAAAAAAAAATTAGCTGAGCGTGGTGGCAGGCGCCTGTAGTCCCAGCTACTCGGGAGGCTGAGGCAGGAGAATGGCATAAACCCAGGAGGCGGAGCTTGCAGGGAGCTGAGATGGCGCCACTGCACTCCAGCCTGGGCAACAGAGTGAGACTCTGTCTCAAAAAATAAATAAGTAAACAAAATAAAATAAAATAAAATAATTTAGTGCAGCAGGGAATACCAGGGCCTTAGCAAATGGACTTGGAAAATTTGAATAAGGTACATGGCAAAAGAGTGTGTCTGAGATCTTCTCTTGTTTATTTCTATATCACCTTCCATTTCATGGGATGTCTTATGATCTCCAGCTGCGGCACAGCAACACTGAGTCACTGTGAAAGTAACAACAGTTTTGACTTATAAAGCAGTTTTTTCTAAGGAGCTTTTCATAAAGTTATTTCGTTTCTTCTCCCAAAGTCTTTATGCTGCTGAAGTCAAATGGTATCACCCTCGTATATATGCATGTGGATAAAGAGATATATTGTTGACTGACGGGGTCATGGTTAAACCTGAGCCAGCTAACATTATTGATGGCATGCCATTCCACTTTATTGTGGATGCTTTATCAATGATATGCTCAAAAAGCTTCCCAACCAAAGAACATCCCTAGGTAGAAAGCCGGAGTGTAGTTTACCCAACAACAGATGAGCTGCACACATGTTGACTGCCAAACAGGAGAAACTCTGCTGGGGTGGCTGGAGAGAAACAAAGAGGAACAGGACCTAGAGCTCTCACGGGACAGGTCATTTCACATCTCTCCTAATGGAGACAAAATGGCATCAAAAGTCAGCATTCTTTTATTGCCTCTCCTACCAAAGATGAAAACATAGTATCATTAGCCAAATTTACTCTGAACTTCCACCTCCTCAGGTTGAGTCAATGTATCTTTCCATCAAGGTCAATAATGTAAGAGGCAGATTGGTAACTGAATTGCTTAAGGAAAAATTCAGGGCAGGATGTATTTCTGGTTTTGACAAGGCTTTGGATCATTAGAAATACGGTCCTTTAGGGAAAAAAAGGTACATACTGGCTGGGCGCGGTGGCTCACGCCGGTAATCCCAGCACTTTGGGAGGCCGAGGCGGGTGGATCACAAGGTCAAGAGATTGAGGCCATCCTGGCTAACACGGTGAAACCCCGTCTCTACTAAAAATACAAAAATTAGCTGCACATGCAGGCATTCTCCTGCAGTCGCAGGAGGCTGAGGCAAGCGAATCCCTTGAACCTGGGAGGCGTAGGTTGCAGTCAGCCAAGATTGCGCCACTGCACTCCAGCCTGGTAACAGAGACAGACTCCATCTCAAAAAAACAAAAAAAAAAAAGAAGAAGAAAGAAAGAAAAAGAAAAAGGTACATATAAGCTCTGGGTTTTTTTGTTTTGGTTTGGTTTTTTGTGACAGTCTCACTATGTCACCCAGTCTGGAGTACAGTGGCACGATCTCATCTCACTGCAACCTCCACCTCCCAGGTTCAAGTGATTCTCCTGCTTCAGCCTCCAGAGTAGCTGGGACTACAGGTGCGTGCCACCACACCCGGCTAATTTTTGTATTTTTAGTAGAGATCGGGTTTCACTATGTTGGCCAGGCTGGTCTCAAACTCCTGACCTCAGGTGATCCACTTGCCTTGGCCTCCCAAGGTGCTGGAATTACAGGCATGAACCACCACACCTAGCCTCATATTAGCTCTTTATTCTGTTTCCTTCCTCACTGAAATTTGGTTTGTGATATTCCAGTCCTTAATCATATTTTTTATCATTTCAATTGGTCATGAAGTTTTGTCAAGCGTTAGAAATATGAATTGGTAATAAATAAATAGATTAATAATTTAAAAAACTCAGCATCCCCAGGCTCCCAAGGTTCATCAGTATAAATTATAAAATATGTGATTTAAGTTGGACTTCATAGAAAGTTCACGACTGCAAACATCTTAGCCCTATGGGACCCTTTCAGACCTTTCTTTCTGAAAAATAGTCTCTCTGGAGGTTTGAACTCAAAACGGTACCACCCCTTGTTATACTGAAAGAGTTTTGATAAATCTGCAAAATAATTAGATATCTGGGGAAAGGGAAAAGGACAGAAAGGTGGGGTGGGAGCCTGCCTCTGAAGTTAGAATCGAGTTTGTAGCATGCATGTGAAGTTAGTCCACATGCACAACTACCACACAGACATGAAGGATTGTAAGGGTGAGAATCTTTTCAATTAATATCTCTCAAGTTAAGAATTTATGCACAATAGATCATATTAGCATTGGAGGTTGGGTCTATATGGCACCCTAATAACTAACTAAGGTGAAAAACTTAGAAAGCCTTCCAGATGTTGGAGCTACATCATGTCAAATATATGACAATGTAGAAGTATCTGATAGTCTGAGGCCTGCAGGGCCCACCAGAACAATATTTTACTTGTTAAAGCTGGATGCCTCCTGGCTGGCCATATTACCAAAGCCTGTTGAGGTGCTGACACTCCCAGTAGGATAACTGGAGATTCCCTGGCCACCTTTGCTATTCTTCATTTGCCCCTCTGAGGAATTCTCTCTAACCTCTGGGGTTGAAATATCAAGCTGAACCTTTTGGAATGTATCATAAGCCTGGCATCTGTGCTCAGCAGCAGAGCCTCTGAATTCAAAACAGGACTGTTTCCTGGCTCAGAACTCCAGCTCCAAATTCCTCAGGCTCAGAACTGATGGGAAAACAGATCTTCAGCATTCTTCTGATTTAGAAATCATTCAGATAAGAAATTGACAGATAAGAAATTGACAAGGAGGTACAAAATCCTTAATTTACATAGCTGTCTCTTTTTTTCTTCTCCATGGTAAAGAACAGAGCGTCCTTAACCTTGATTTTCTCACTTCTCTCAGTTTAAAGCACAGCCCATAACATTAATTAAAGTATGTGTGAGCTGGAGGGGAGAAGTTATATTTCATATGCCGTACCACATGGCATTCTAGAAGAGCTGTATGATTTTTAGGTGTGCTTTTTTTCCCAACTTGATACATACATCGTCCTACAACTATTCGGCATAACCTCTCCCGTACTCCACCCAGGACCTCCACAATAACAATTTTAAAATAAATGCAGTCCCAAAGAACAAATGCTGAGGGCACTGGTGGCTTAAGGATTTAGGTAGATGAAGGTAAATTTCTGACTCAGAGCTCCAGAATACTAAAGCTGGGAATCACACTGAGATGATCAGTTTTTAATACTGGTAATCTACCAAAGTTTAGAGATGAGGCTTACAGAAGGTAGATGGCTTATGTACTTCAGGGTGAAACAATACATCAGGAGTAACCCCAGGTATTTCTTATAACTCCAAGTTTTAGGGCCATAAACTACTTTGAGATACTGATGTAAGTGAGATATTTTCCAGGAAAAAAAAAAGTCATATACACATATACATACAATGCTAGCATATAAACTCAGGGGGCTCATAGAACCCCTTAAACATCTTTGGATGTTTAAGGAGTCTCTGATCTCCAGGTTAAGAACTCTTGCACCTGAATAAGCAGCTTTTCTAAATATGAAGTGCTACTTTTAATCGCTTTGAAAACTTACCACCTTTAGCATATAAACTTAGATTTAATGAAGTAATCTATAAAATTCAAAGGAAAAGCAATTCCCACAACTTAAATAAATGATTTAATCCCTAATCAATATTTCCATATTTTTAACATGTGTCAAGGAAAAAAATGTGCAAGAGAAATTTAAACCTACATATATTTTATCACCAATTTCACATATGGACATGGAAATCTTTTCTCCTAATATGGAGATGGCTCAGCAGTATTTAAATGATTCCTTATTCCAAGTCATATAAATATGCACCAGATGTATCTTTTGTAAATGTTATGTTTTTCAACTTCTCAGCATTTGCAAGTAGTTGAAAGCTATGTCAAGCATGCTTTAATGGGGCATAAAAGTGTATTGTATTCAAAGAGATGGCACAGCTCTGTAATAGGTGAAAATACAAATGTTGTCAATGGATACATTTTCATTTTATTGATTTACACTGCATAATGGAATGCCCTGTATTCTTCTTTACATGCAAGTTCTATAACAATTGAAATATAACTAGATATAAAAAATCATGCTTACATTAATGGATTCTCTAGATGACAGAAAATTCAAAACACAGAATTTTATGACCAGTAGGCAACTTAAAGATCAACTAAATCCCACACCCTTATTTTACAGATGAGAAAACTGAAACCAAGAAGGTTATGGGAGGCCACCAAGTCACTAGGCTGGTTGTGGCAGAGGACACATGAATTTTTATACCCCTAAATATAAGGAACCTTTCTGAGCTCTTCATATTATCTGCCTCTTGACTACCTAAACAAAAAATAGAGGAGGCAGTAAAACATATATCGTTTATTGATTTCCTGGGATTTACTGGAAAGAAGCAGAACATGACCTATATTTTGCAAAGTATCAAAGTAAGTATAGAAAGTAAAATGCCAATTGCTAGCATTAAAGGTTGTCAAAGAATATCATAAAGCCCTTTCTCCAATGTAAAATTCCAGCAGACTACAAGATTGGCTTTTTTATTGTGAATACAAAAGATGTAGGAAATTCCCCTACGAACATTTTTCTTTGGGGTTAAAGATATCAAAGATGTTTAGGAAATATTTTCAAGTAACATGTAATTGATAGTCCACCTTGAAAACAGTGTCTTTTTTCTTTTTTTAGATAGAAGTTAACATAGATTAATCGCTTATTGTTAAGCTTTTTAAAATTTTTTCTTTCTTCTTTTTTTTTTTCTTTGGAGTAAACAACACTTGATCTCATGTCATTTTCTGTGGCTTTGGAACATCTCTAAGCACTTAGGCTCTTATGGACCTACAGTAATGGATGCTCAGTTTACGCTGGCTCCCTTTTCCCAACTTCATTTCTTAACGACATGCATTTTTATAAACTGCCTCACATTCTTCCTTGGAATGAGGCAGAATATTAATTAATTAATTAATTAGGTGAAAGTCATTTTCTAAAAGCCAAGTAACTTTTTCACTTCAACCTTTACGAATAACACTTTGCCCTTTCCGGTCCGGCGGCAGCAATGAAGATTTCATTTAAAATAAAATCATTGTTGAAGTTTTTTCAAACTTTATGTCACTGTTGCCATGAGTCGAGTACCCGTGTCTCAGAGTTCCCTAGCTGATTATATGTCCTCCTAGGCCCAAAGCAAAAGCACAAATTTTTTCTCTTGCCAAGAACCAGCGTTCACATGTTCTGCTTGCTTTCTGGTCAATGTGCAGAGCAGCAGTCACCAGAGTCCCAGATCTCCCTCAAGGGGCAGGGCCTGGCTCAGAGTCCGGCCTCCCTGATTGATGCTTGGTGTGCCTGAAACAGCTTCATTGTTTCTCCAACAATGCCAACGCCAATGAGAACGTTTGGATGGTGGCCCTGCCTGTGTTCAGTGAGGCGTCCACATGGTCCCCTTCTAAGGTGTGCGTGAGCTGAACACAGTGACGAGTAAAAAACCAAACCAGCCCTCTGGGCTTTTCCCTCAGCACTGACTGGGTGTCCCTCACAGCCTGGAAACAGGGATAAGTTCCCCAGTCAATAGTCAACATCGTGGTTAGAACACTGCTTCCGATTAATAGCTGTTTTCTTCCCCAGGTTGTTCATATACAGAGAAACAGACATACTCCTATACGTATATTTAGCACAAGAGAGTTTAAAGACACACACACATGCACGTTCTGAGTCCCCTCTCAAAACGCGCCGTGCTTCATTGTAAATGGAGCATCCAAACCAAATTGTAATCATCATTTCAGGTTACTACGTCCAGCCTTATTCTGTTCTCATCCTCACGAAGGGCTGGGAGATGTGGCAAAGAGTGCAGTCGTGGGATGTGAAGAGGCCTTAGGGACCTTGGCCATCTTTGTATTCACCAGAGACAGGGTTGGGGAGGCGGCGGGGGGATGCATTCACCAAATGTCACAGAACTGCTTTGCAAGCTAGCCCAGACTAGGCCGTAAAGGGGCAACGTTTGGGGGATTCCCAGAAAAGTAGAAAGCAGCAGGTCCAGAGTTTAAGAGACAAGACTCAAATTCAAAACCCGGTACCACCATCATGTGACCTTGGGCAGGTGACTCAGCCCCATAGGCCTCAGCCGGCTCATCAACCTAGATACAAATGATCCTTCAGAGGGCTTTCAGGAGCTTAAATAGGGTAATATAAAACCTGAGGGGCGTGTTTCAATACCTGGTACATGGTAAGTCTTTAGTACAATTTTATCATTATTATTACTTTTGCCATCATCATTGTTGTCATGGAAATTCTCCTTTGAGTTATCACACTTGGAAATGAGAAAAGATTTGCTTAGAAGAACTCACTTTTTCTCTTCTCCCTACGCTCAGAGAGTGAGCACATGCTGCTGAATTCAGGTGGGCAATTCCCCCTCCATCCCATTCAGGGAAGTTCAAAACGGAAAACAGGAGAGAGTGCCCAGGGCCCAAGCTCTAACTCATTTGGAGTCCAGCCACCTGGGCCCCTCCATGGGTTTGGCACCCTGCTGACAAATCTAGGCAGGGTGTGGGGGATGTAGGGGGTATCAACAACATTTTCACAGGGAGCTGAGTGAAAATCTCCTGTGAAAATGCTCTCTCTGGTTCCCCTCCTGGTTTATTGTGAAGATGGTGGAATCACTTATGTTTCAGTTCCTGCTAAAGTGATGATAAAGAGTTTTCTGGTGGGGAAAGGGGTCCACCAGTTCAATCTCATTCCTCTCCAGGGGATAGCTTCGCATTCCACCCCCATTCTCCACAAAGAACACACCCATGCTGAAACTGATGGCCAGTGACCATGGTTAGTAATGTGGTTGTTTCTTTGAAATATCACCACTAACCCCATCAACTCAGTCCTTGTCTTCGCCAAGTTTTTCCAATGCCTGAAACCCGTTCCTTGCTTTCTCAACCCCCGTTGTACAAAACTGTAACATCCTTAAAGCATAAGGCTTGGCTCAGGAAATTTAAAAATAGAAAACAAATTTATCTTCAATGGTTAATGCACCTATCCCTTAAGAAAATATATACAAAACTTTTTTTTTCTCCTCTCCACCAAAACCAATTTGGCTGTTACCCAATGCCATTGACCTTCCTAAGACAGCAAGCTAAAATCAGTTCATTGGCACACTGGCCCTGTGCCCAGAGTGCAAGCAAATGTGCTACCAGGGGCCTGTGTGGAGCTCTCTCTGAGTGAGGAACTTTCCTTAACTTGCACAGCGGCTTCCCCCCTCCCACATAAGGAGCTGGAGCTGGGCCTGGTGGGCTGGTTATGTTTAATGTGCTTAACCGAGGAGGGAGCTCTGTAGGGCCTGGGAAAGGGGAAAAAGATGGAGACCTGGTCACACCCAAGCTCTCTGAAGGGGTTTTCATGTAGCTGCAACTTATTTCTCCTTGTCCACTGATTTTACTACAAAAGTGTCCCATCACACCAGGTCTAAGAGCCTCACAAGTGGGACCTTTGCTTCTGACTAACGCATGGTTGTTCATGTGCCCAATTCACCAAAGTCAGTATTGGAAAAGAGCATTATTTTCAAGATGCTTTTATATTTATAATAAAGGGCATTTCTTAAGATCACATCACAACTGTTTTGGATGTCTTGTGTTTTTTTGTCTTGTTTTATTGTTTTTTTTTTTCCTTTAAAGACTCTGAGTTTTGAGCTAAGGGCAGTTAATAGTAGCCAGTCCTGATTGGCCAACATCTGTTTCTTTAGAGGAACCTTACTTGCCAAGTAGCTGGACAGCAATACTCATTTGGTATTCATGGGAAGTACTTGCCGAACAATAATGACAATAATTGCCTCTGATTCTTGTGTTTACAACACTGCCAAAGTATCATTAGGGCCTTATTTATAGATAATAATGCTTATTAATCACAAGTATTTGAATTTTGGAATGTATTAGATTAATATTCTTTTGTACCTCAGTTCTGTACTAATGCTATGAAAAGACATTTACTGAATGCAACTCATTGGGAATGCTTATTTTGAGCTGCAAAATAATGTGTGTAATTTGCAGGTGAAAGATAAAGAAATTACATGGCTACCTCTCAACAGCCGCCATCAAGATCAACGGCCAACATGGAGAATTAGATCCTACCTCTAAAATGAGAAAAGAAAAAAGCAAAATAAATATCCCTATAGGTATTTATTTTTTAGAAAATCTTGTAAATACTTATGCCAAGAGAAATTTCTGATAATAAGTCTATTATTCTGTTTTGCCTTAAATCTTCCATTGATGGCATCGCTTTATTGAAAAGGGTCTGGGGTGAAGAATAATTAGTGATTCTGGAACAATTTCACACTGTATAAGTTTTTTAAGTCTCAATGAAAAAAATGGTATAGGATGACTAATAGTTCTAACCAGCAAAATACAATCTTAGGCCTAAATGCCTAGTTGTTTAACATTCTTTATTCACTTATTCACTAATATCTTTGTATATGTTTAATTTCTGTACAAACATTAAAGCTATTAAGTAGTTTTCTATTTTTATATGCATCTAGAAATACGAATCATTAAAAATTTCAAATAATTAGCACACTTTTTCTAAGGTTAATCTGGAAATACAATTTCTGTTAATATAATAAAACAACTTTTTAAGTAAATAAAAACTATTACTAACCCATAGGTTTCACTTAGCTACTCTCTCTCGAAATTATAGCAAAAATGAAATCAGCAATTTTTTTTAGTCTAGCACACATTTTTACTTATTCTTGGAATACTCATGCTTTATGTGTTAGAACAATACTTCAGCTTATTTAATTAGATGAATATAAAATGAAGTGACATAATTTTCCAGAGATTTTCAAGAAAAGAAGAAAGTTTATTAATATAAAGTCTAGGTGCTCTTTCAAAAGTCATATTTGCAACTAGGTATATTTTTAAATGGCCTGTAATTATTGTTTACTATTGTCCTTTAGATTAAATCCAAATGATGTTCAATCTTATTTTGCTCTACCAAAAACTACTTTAAAATAGTCAACGGGCCTAATTACCACCTACAATTTTTAACCTTGTCCTTTCTTATTCTCTTTTGCCCGTCACAGAAAGTAAAGAGACTGCACCTTTCAAGCCACCAAATTACACTGAGAAAATTGTCCTCCCTAAAACACTCTTGGAGTTTTGTTCAGCAAATGTTTCCAAGTCACAGCACACAAGGAGAATAAGATCCTAATTCAATAAATGTATAATGCTAACATTTTAATCCACTGCTAAATGTAAATAAACTTTAGTGATCCCAGTTGGGCTATTTAACACTAATTTAAAGTATTTTATAATATAGCATTGTCTCCTCTCATGGGGCAAAGTAGAAAGGTGAAAAATTACCTAATAACTTCTATCAATGTACTCAGCAAAACCTGGCAAGTCATGCCCCTCAACTCCCTTTATTTAGATTTGGGGTAAATGTCTTAACCCATATAACGACCTCCACTGGAGGTCCATTCAGGTGTGTGCATCCATCTCTGTTAACATCCATCTCTGTTAACATCGGTAGAATGAAGAGTCAAGCAACAGCTTATAGAATTAGTTGATATCTTACAAATGTAATCACAGATAGATAGCCAGTCCAAATTGTTCAAATTTCACTTTTTTTTTTTTTCTTAGCAGCTAGAAGGGAGAGCAACAATGCCTGGATTATCCAAATGATTAAATCAATTCTCTATTTTGCCTTCAGTAGACATCGTCTGCCTCTCTTTTTAAAAGACACTGGTAGTTGCATGAGGAAAGGAAATAAATGTGTTTTAAGAGAGCACAAATATACCTCAGCACACTCGATGTGTGTCATTGATAATGTCTAACCACTGAGGCTGAGGACCTTCAATCCCCCTAGGGTGTCTCTCTAAGCTTTTCTAAATAGCCTTGTCCAATTGCTTACAGACTTGGAGATGGGGGGAAGGAAAGAAAGAGGGGAAGGAGGGAGGGAGAGACATGGAGAGAAAGAAAGAACGAGAGAAAGAGAAAGAAAGAGAGAAAGAAAAGGAAAATGGTTAGTCATGAAGCTGGAGTTTAAATTTGAGGGTATTGAAAAAAATAATTAACTACGAAAAATGGTTTGACAGAATAACTTATACTCCACCAATATCCCAGCAGTTTTCTAAGAGCCTAGTTGGATATGAAACTTGAGATCTGTCAACATTTTATAGTTGCCCTGATTTAATAAGCATTTTTCCTTCTTTTCTCTAACTGCCAAATTTTTTAATGAAATTGAATCTTGGATGCCTACATTCTGGGGAGTTTTATTTGCTATATTATAGTTCTGTCTGCTTTTAGGCCACAGAATGCCAAAGTATTTATTCTTACAAATCTTTCTACATATGTAATTTGAGTCTACTAAAATAGTCCTTTATCCACTTCATTAATTAAGTTGACAGAAAAGATTATTTTACAATTTTGTAGCAAATGACTCTTCATCCAAATTTTTGAATCAATGTTGTGCATTTTTATGTTATTTTATAGGCTATGCCTCCTCAAATCACTTCACGTCATCAGATATAAAACTTTCTAACACAAAAGACTAACTTTTGCAGTTGATCTGAAACCTCAACTAGAGTAAAATATTTTTACCTCTTTCCAAGTAATAGTTGTTGGTTTTTGTTTTTTTTTTTTTAATTTTCACCTGCGGTATTTCTATCAATTTAACCTCAAACTTTTTAGGAGATTAAGAAACAAACCTCAAAAAGTAGTTAGGCTAAACTGATTTCTATTTTCACAAGTTCATCACTAATATTTAGACACCACCAATGAGTCATTAGTCTTAAATAGTCTCTGAAATCAACAAGCAATAAATCAAATGTAGGAATAAATGTCATCATAAACATCATATATGTTTTTTGTAAAGAAATACACATTTACATAAATGTGAATAAACAAACAAAATATTTTATAATTCAGTACAAATAACTCTCATTACATGAGACAGCTCGTTTTATCATGGTCTTGCATAAAACTTCAAAATTTCATCATTTTGATTACTTTATCAACTAGGACAAATAACACTTAAAGTATAAAATTCTGGTATATCATTTCTTTCCATTTTCTTAACACAAATGAGCATTTGGACTCTTGCCAATGAATGCCAATGTATTCATTTTAACTGTAGTTCTTATTTTAACCAGAAAAGGCCTCTGAAAATCCAAAGATTCAAAATACCATTTCAAGGAAGCAAATAAGTAACATGGCATCCCATATTATACAAATGAAATATAATATATACCTCGAATTTGCTTTTACATTTTGAATTATCACTAGATTACTGAATGTCCTTTAATGCATATAGAGGACCACAAGATCAACTAGTCAAAAATGTTTTCTTTACAATAGAATAGAAAATAAAACTACTGATCTCTTTCATTGCCTCTAAAATTTAATTTTTGTTCTAAGACAACAGTATGTAATGTGTGAAAAAAAAAGACAAAAAATAGGTACTCGGCTTTAGATGGAATGTTTATATTTTAAATATGCTGTCCATTTTATTTTATGTAAAACGAGTTATTTAAGTTCATATTTTAGAGGGGGTGTGCATAAAATATTAATACTATCAACCTATTATTTACTGATTTCTGTGATGCCATCTACAGTTAGCACAATTCAGATTTCAAAACAAATTTTGAATTTTTTTAATATGAATAAAATTCACTCACTTCTTATTTTAAGACTATCTGTTATAGAACGTATTGTTAATCATAGAAGTTTGCTATATTACACATGGGCATGTTATATGCAAATGTATTCAGTTGGGGTATGTATATATTTTGTTATGTTATGTACATAAACATCTACCCTTGTGCATATGTATATTTACATCATGTATAAATATGTGTAGTATATTACCAAACTGTACTATACTTAAGGAGGAGGAGGAGCTTCCAAGGATTGCCATACAATATTTTAGTTAACTGAGTACTGTTTCCTGTGAAAGTAATTAGGTTGTTTTTTGTTTCTTGCTTTTCACAGTCCCAAAGGTGGGTGTTTACAGTCATAGTTTAGTAATTCACCGTTTTCCAAAAGGCTAGTTTTAAAATTTTATGTCAACATAGGCTTTAAATAAATAAAAGTGATCCCTTCCTCTTCACCTTTCCCTTCTTTTAGGAAGGCCAATGGGCAAACAGCTTGATAAATAATTCAAAGAAAAGCTAAATCTTGATTCTAAAAACAAAAGCTCATCGAGTTAAACACTCACATTTTACCATTAACATTCTTTGTTAAAATTTACCTGCCATAAATTATCTTTTGAAAAACAGTGATTGAAATTGTGTCAAGACACTAGCTGGGGAGGGCCTTTGGCAGAAGCTACTGAGTGTGTCTAAATGTTACCTAGAACCTTTCTCTAGGACAACAGGCCCTATAAAGAATTATGGCTAACAGTAAAACCATCTAATATTAATAAATCCAAGACAGAAAAAATATATATCACAGGTATTTCCAAATTCGTGAAAATCATTAGATGCAAACAGTAGGGTAACAAGGGGACAACTAAAAGCATGTGCTTCTTTTCTTGTTAGAATCCCTCTGAATCTCAGGTTATCAAAAATACATTTTGGCAACTGGGTTCACGGTCTCAGTGAAGGAGAGGAATGTTTAACCTTTTTCTGAATTTTTCTGTCCTGTTTCCCCTTGAGAGTAGAACAAACTTGGTGGGACCAGGGAGGGAGGGAGGCCCCGGTTAATGTTTTAAGAAGGAGGAATTTAATTTGGCCCAAGTTTTCTTCTGTTAGTTGCCTTTTCTCTTATAAAGAGATCCTTGACAGCCCTTGTTTTGTATGAAATTATGGAAATCACAGACTGGGAAAGGGGAGTCATTATTTCAGAATTGAAAAGGTATGAGTGTCTTTACTCGAACCCCCTCCCACCAAATTTCCCATCACTGGAAAGAAGCCAGTAAGTTGGAAATGTGCATAGGAGGGCTACAACTGGTCAGGTAAATAAAGAGAAGCCCCAAAAGTGATTTGCAATTGGTTCCTACCTCCCTCCTATCCCTCTAAAACTAAAAACAGCCTCTGCGCAGCAATTTTTAAGGCCAAGACAGAGAAAAAGCAGATACCCAAGTCCCCAAACGTGGCTTCCTGGTGCGTGAAACGAGCAGGCTGGATGATGGACATGCCCTCCGCTAACATTGTCCCTTTCAGCCTGTCTCACGTGAGTAAGGGTGTCCATGAAAATCCCCGGACCACAAGGGGGATCTCTTTGGGAATCAGATTGGGAAGACTCAGGCGAAAGAGTGAGATGCCTGTGTAGAGAACCGAGGAGGGGGGCTGGGGGAGAATAATCAGCTCTAAGGTTGCAGATTTAGATCTCAAGGCTGAAAAGGATATGCTTCCACCACAGCATCCTGTAGCGCCTCCTGTCCTGCCCTGCCCTGCCCTGCGCGCGCACCGCACTCACACGTACACCCGGTCCTCGCACGCGCACACACGCACACTGCTCCCCGCCGCTCTACCCTCTAGACTGCAAGGGAAACGGCTCCTCTGGGGCGCGCTCACTGGAGGTGAGGCGACCCAGCCCGGCCCAGCCCAGCCTGGTACCCAGCGCTGGTCGCTGCCCCTGTGGGGAGGCAGCGCGGCCTTCCGGGCTCCGGAGCGCGCGGGCCCGGAACGAGGCGCGCGGCCGCTGGCACATGCGGGGACTGCCCAGCGCGGACTGGAGAAGGGGAGCGAAGGGGTGGGGAGGGGGTGACGCCGGCTGCCCACCCCACTCCGCGCCTCCCTCTGTGGCCCTCTCTCTCTTCTTCCCCTCCTACCCTGCCGCTCCCCGCCGCGTGTGGAACTCGCGTTTGGAAAAGGCACCGAGAGCCCGCGGGCGCCACGGAGCAAGCGGGCAGCTGTACGTGTGCGCGCTGGTGGCCTCGGACGCAGCCAGCGCGAGGACCTCGGCACGGCGGTAGTGCCCTGGCGGGCCCTCCAAGTGCCGGCCTGCAGGGGGCGCTGGCGCGCTCGCGCCCCGCGGGGTCTCAGCCGCCCAGCCTTCGCCCACCGACGAAGGGTCGGAGGGAGGACCCGGACTGGAGCAGGTTCCCTGCGCGCCTCTCTGGAGGGTCGGCGGGGCCCTCAGGCTGGTGCTCACCCGTAGAACCGGGACGGTGTTGTCACACTTGTCACCAACGACGGCCGGCGTGGCGTCGCACGTCCGCTTTCCAGTCTCCGCGGCTGGGGGAGGCCTCGGGGCGGCAGGGGGAGTTTGCCTCCCGGCGGGCTGGCTTCGCTAGACTCAGTCATTACTAAGGGGTTGGGAGGGGGAGCTTGTCTATTCTCTCCTGGCAGAGCCGCGGAAGGCGTCGGAAAGTTTCCTACCACTCGAGGGACGAAGGTGGATGGATCGAGAGCCTTGCTTCCCTGCTGGGATGACCGAATGTACTAGAAGTCTCGCTGGCGAGCAGCGCCCTCGGCCTCCCCGGCAATCATCCCAAACGCACACCCTTCCCCTGGCCGAAGGAACCCCAGGCTGCCTAGGAAACGGCCCCGCGGACCTGGCCGGCCCTCGGGTGGAGACCCGGGCGGGGTTGGGGGGTACTCGCGAAGCTGCTGCGGGCGCAGCGTTGGGATGTGTGGTCCCTGCCCAGCCGGTAGGCCGCGTCCGCCTTCCCACTCAGTGAGGCTTTGCGCCCCCACCCGTGGGAGTTGCCCGTTCTGCAGCAGAGTTCAAAGGGGAAAGTGAGGGCCACGTTCCCAGAGGAACAGAGTTCCAGACCTCTCAGGGCACTGATGGGGACTCCGTCGGACCCACGGGTTCCGCAAATACTCCAGAGGGGCTCCCAGGGCCGAAGATGCCTCCTGAGCAGACCTGAGCTTGTGAAACTCCGAATGGGTGTCCAGCTTCCTTTCTCACTTCAGCAGTTCAACTGAGCTTCGTGTAGTGTCTGTCCCCCACCCTGACCCGGACCCACCAGCCAAGCCGAGGCCAGAGGTGTGCGGATTTTTTTTAAGACCCACATCTTGTAAATGTGAGATTTTTATCAGGCAGCACAGATTACTTAAAGCGTTCCATTTCTCCGCGATCCAATTTTATTAGGATTTACTCTCATTTGTGCTCCACTTCTCTGGGGAAATAATGCTTTGATTAATGTAATCCTGGCCCGGGATCCGCCACATGCCCCTCGACCCTCTCCCAAGAGAAGGACCCTATTTGACAAACAATAACAGAGCAGTAACTCTTGCAATCTGCCCACACCTTTGGGGGTGGCTGGGGAGAGGGTGATACACGTTCACACACCGCTTGCTAAATGCAGTGGCGAGAGGAGGGAGGAGGGTCTACATGAAGCGAACTTTTCAAGCGCAGAGCCCTGACTCCCAGGCGCGGGGGCTCACCGGGAGGGGACTGGGCGAGAGAGCGCGTGGGTGCGTGGGTGCCTGTGCACGCCTGCCCCTTTCTTGCTGGGGTGTCCGCCTTTGTCCCCCGCCGCGGGCCTCCACGGTGGGATCTGCGCGCGGCCGGCGGGCAGCCCTCGACCCGGGGCGCGTCCACAGCGCCCACCCGCGGCCCCCAAACACCTCGAGAGCAGATCTTAGGGGTTAACCAGGCACCGACCTGAGGCGCCCTGCAGCTGCCAAAAGCTCGACCGGAAACCTAGAACCTGGGACCCAATTCATCGGTTTTCCTCGTCCATACATGCATCCATCCATCCCTGCATGCGTACATGCATGCAATACAAATTCCGGGACGTCGGCACAGAGAGCTGCGCCTTGCCCTTGCTGCGGGCTGAGAGCGGGTACCCCCCTTCCAGCTCTTCCTCCTCCCGCGCAGCCCCGGCCCCCTCCCCGAAGGGAGAACAGCTCAATTACGAACAGGAGCCAAGGAACGAAATCCCAGGCTCAGAGGCGCCCGCCGTTGCTCCTCTGTTCCCGGTCCCTGTAGTGCAGTCCCCACCCCCACCGTCCCCAGCTCGGGGAGGGCGGGGACGCGGCAGTGCGAGGGGTCCTGCCCTGCTCCGCCGGAACAAAGCCCGCCGCGGGAGCCCGCGGCCGCGCACCGAATCAGTGACAAAGGCAAGCGGGCGGCGCCGAGCTCCAAGCCGGCGCTCCTACGGCTTGGCGGGAAGGAGGCCCAGAAGATGGGGTGCGATTTGCACCCAGATTTTCCTGGGCTGCGGCATCTCTCTCCTGTGTACCCAATGACCTGTTAGGGTGACTCAGCGTTTATCTCTTCGCCTCCCTGCTGCCCCATCTCCTCTCTTGTCCTTTTCTGTCCCCAGTCTCCTTCACCGCTCCCTGCATTTTTTAATCCACCTCACTCCTTGTACCTTACCCGCTTCTCACTTTGCCCTATTTACCTCTTTCCCTTTTTCTTTCCCATAGAAAGGCAATGCTAATTCGACTTCTGAAGGCCGCTCTAGATGTTCAAATAACAGTCTGAAAGACCTTGCTGGGCAGTGCTCAGGGAGAAAATGGGAGTAATGGGATCTTTTTAATTTTATTATGCAAACTGTGCTCTAAATAAAATAAAACGCCGTTAGAATGCGATCTAAGGAAGCCGAGCTTAGCCCTGGGGCCCCCAAAATCGCCGGGGATTCGGGAGAAGTCGCTTCTCGTGCCCACAAATCACAGGAATGGGGGGGTGAGAGGAGGACCCTGCCGCTGTGGAATGGGGATCTCAGCGCTGGAGACTCCAAAGCAAACCTTTCTGGGAAAAGTTCTCATCTTACTTTCTAACCCTGAAAAGGAATTGCTTGCCAGACCCCTCCAATATAATTATAGTATTTTCGAATTTAGGATACTTTAATAGTCAGTGTTTTTCCAAGTGAAGTTTTACTTGTTTGTTTTTGTGATGTGAATTAAAAATGAAGGGAACGCAGCCATTTGAACAATATATGCCTTGACTTCTAGAGGCTCTTTGCACCCGGATTTAATACTAAATTAACATTTGACGTGTATTAAATGGCACTGTAAGCCTGAGCTCCTTCCCTTGGGCTTCACTGAGTAGCCAGGCTCCCTACCGAAAATTTGGGGAGAGGTGAGCGTTCAAAGCAACATCAGACAAGTCACTTCTAACTTGAGACTAACAAACTCCAAGCTGCCTGAAGCTACAGTGAGCAAGGTCACTTAGCTCCACCACCAAAGCGTGGTGACCAGATATGTTTGTGCTGAAAGTGTATCACTGCAAACCATGGTATTTGTAGTATCAAATATCAACGAATACATTCGGCACCGTATTTTTAAAGTGAACAACAATAAACACACGTTCTTGAAAACACCCCTGAGGCTGGCCATCCAGGGCAGGCACTGGGGTGTCTTAGGGCCCGGGGGAAGGAGCGGTATAGTGAACTGGGTGTTTCAGCATTCACTGGAGAGAAGAGACCACAGAAGCACAGTTTGAGGGGAATGCCGAAAAGAGCAGCCTGACGTGCTGCATCTGCACCCAGCTTCTCAGACAATAGCTAAGTTCAAATGTCAAAAAAATCTAATAATAATAATAATAATAAAAACAGAGGCGCCAAACTGCAAGAATTGTTTTCTGGGATGTATGCCACATGAATCTCTTATCCATCTCCAGACTACCCTGTTCCGACCCAGAAAGGCGATGGTGTATAATAATGTATGAGGAATGTTTGGCATAAGGAGTGTCCTCAAGACAGAGAGAGCTGTTCAGTCCTGTTAGGACCACCACAACCTCAAAGAATCAAACCATTTTTCTGGTAAAGCTGAATTAATATTTCTGGGCATTGTTTTTACACACGTACAAATACACACAAAACCCACTAAGCTGACCTTGGAATATTTTTCTAGCTAAGAAATGACCAAATTTTGTTAATGAATCATCATCATCATCATCATCGTCATCATCATCATCATCTCTGGTCAATCAGCCCAGCTCTATGTTACCTAGCCCTGTGAATTTAAATTTGAAGAAGAGCATTGCACTCAGTGGGGAGGCAGGGAGGGTGGTGAAGGGGCAGGCAGGAACAGTCCATCACACTATGTCAGCTCCAGCTTCCCTGGCAATTGGTAGCTTTCATTACCAGACTTGTCAGGTGCACGCCCGCATGCAGCTCGAACGGGCAAACTGTTGGAAATGGGTTGTTTTAAAAGCATTCACTCGATTACCAACTTACTATGCTTTCTTAGCTTATTTCCCACAATCTGAAATGCCCTGTAGTTTAAACCTGTCGTATAAGTATCAGAAAGAAAGGTTCTTGCTTTCGGGTGAGAAATCATAATGTCTTTGAATGTATTACTCTTTGAAACCATCTAAAAACCTATGTACTTGCCCCTTTCCTGCAGATCAGACAAATCAGTTATCAAAATGATACAAAGAATTAGGAGAAGAAACACTTCAAAAAACTTAGCAAGACCAAGAAACAACTCATCCACTGCCAAGACGACAAATACTTTTTTCCACCCAAAAGCTACCGTGGAAGAGCCGTCCCCTTTGTGTATAACACAGAGTATGGGTTGAGAGTATGCTTAACATTTTAATTTGTAAATGCTAATGGCAAATGTGCTTCTGAACTGCAGCGATATCAGAGCACCTTATCATTCTCAAATGGAAACAAATGAGTAAATACCCACTTTGTATTTTGTACATTTGACCCAGGTAATGTTCTTCATTCTCTCGTTTGGCAAAAGCAATTTCGCCATCCCCAACAATTAAAAGTCTGTAGCTTTGCCCAGCACTTTGAATCTTAATTCATACCCAGCTTGATCGCTTCCACCCCCAAATCATTATAAAATGCTAAAGCCATCTCTATAATATGTCAGTTCTTGTCAAATTAACTTGTTGCTCTACCCAGATTTCTTATTTTCTGTTTCTTTTACATTAAGGAACCTAGGGCTACAGATATCATGAGGGGCAAGCATTTTATCTTTTCTGTTTATTGTTTAATTACATTTTCAAAAAAAGGAAAGTAAGCAGCAAGACAGTAACAATCACAGATCTTATGAAAAGTGGCACACAAAAATTATGCTCTAAATATATATAATGATTGCCTCGCCAATGTTTTTTGCAGAATGTCAGGCTGAATTGAAAAGTTTCCTTTCTCCTTAATAATTTTTAAATGCATTCAGCAGCCCTGGGCATGCAAAGTAAGCTAGAGCTTTAAGACATTTGTCCACTTCATGTGGATCTGCCCCAGAAGTCTTTTGTCTGAAATGTCCCAAAAGCCAAAGAGAAAGCAATCTTTGGGCTCAGGTTACAGTTTTCTCAATTCTCCCTGTTTTATTAGCGCAAACCTGAGAGTACCTTTCCTGACTCTAAATGTGAGAGCTCGGGGTGAAAATCACAGATTAAAATGTGTTTGAGTGTGCCCCTTTTGCTTATACTGTTCCCAGAATCTCTTGACCCTCCTAGAAAACACACTACTTAAATCCAAACTCTGACTTACTAAAGTTAGTATCAAAGAAAAACTTCTCCTGGTTGGAACCTGGTTGACTTGGAGCTGGGTTAGAAAGAATAAGGTGTCTTTTCCTCTCTTGCACAGGAACATGAGAGCCATCACGTAATGTGGCCCTTACTAACAGGCTCTGTGACACATTCACAGGTGTGTTCGGCTACTGAACCGTGGAAGCCAGCTTCTCACTTCCAGTCACTCCGGGCTTCCTTTTCCTGGTCACACTCTCTGAATCTCCTTGGGAAAATTCTTAATGACAAACTGACTAATTCTGAACCAGTCAGGATCTGCCCTTCACTGCTTTAGGAAGTTTTCCACATATCTTCTTCGTCCTTTACCACAATAAAGTTTAGTCTTCATTGGCAGTATGTAAATATGTTTGAGGCAGAAACCTTGTGGCTCTGTTGAAACTTTTCTCCAACTGGGTTAGGTAATGCACTAAAAAGTTTCAAGCCCACAGTTATCTCTAACCCGTGGCTATTTTGTATTTTCTTTTCTCTGCCAAGCCTTTCAAGGATAAATCCAAAATCTTTCTAAAACCATAAGTGGTAACAAGAATGAAAGTAGCCACTAAATATCGAATGGAGTAAAAGTGATCCTGGGCCAGCGGACTAAATCTCTAGGACCCAGAGATGCATTTAGAAGTCAAAGCATGTATCAGGTTGAAGAACTTTCATTATTTAAACAGATCATATCCTAGGATGCATTTCATTTTCTTGACTGTTAAAACAACAACAACAACAACAAACCCTGAAAGGTAGCTTCTTAAGTAGCCTATTAAATCCCCTTAATAATAATTTTCAAAAACTATTCTTGCTTTCACATCTCATTTCTGTTTTCCAGCCCAGAATACACTTCACTGAAATGGAGGAATAGTTTTTGAACTGTATTTCTTTCTGGGCCATTTCACAGACATGGGCGGGTGGGGGATGGGGAAGTCATTGTCTTCATATTTTAAAACCCTGTGTTATGCAATGAATTCACTCCTCATTGTGAATATGCATAGAAAGGTAGCGGTATTTGTTCCTTTGGCAAGTTTGGAAGAGCAGATTTGCTTTTGAAACAGCTACATTTTACTCAGTACTCGCTAAGACGAGTCAGTGCGCCCCCTGCTGACAAGTCAATAGTGCTACTCCTGAGCAAAGTTTATTTTGTTCAGTAAACCGTGTCATATAAAATTAACAACAGCCAATAAAATTAGCTTATATGTTTCAACTGTAAAAGTCCAAAACAAAATAAAGCTAGTTTTAGTGGCACTAGAAATCTCTAGCTTGGCTTCTTCTCTTTGGCTGAACCAAGGTCCTTTTATCTAAAGCCCAGTGCACAAACATATAGCTTAATGTGACTAGTGTTCTTCCTTTTATTTCTTTCTCTATGGCAACCAATATGCTCTGCTCAGAAATGTTCCCCATCAAGGAAACAAATGATCTTCAGGGAGCAGCTCTATATGGCATCTGGTCCAATGGAGCACACAGAGTTAACCCCAGTCAAAAGCAACGCTGCCAAGCACGTAAACAAGGAGTGGAAAACGCGATTCTGAGCCCCCTCCCCAACTGAAACCTCTTCCTCTCTCGTTACAAACCGTTTCATTGATTTGGCATCAACTGTTTCCAAATAAATTACCAATTCTAAATTTCAAGGTGTTCTGTGTAAAAAAGTGCAATAAAATTCCAGCCATTGGATTCTCCCCCCTCATCATCACAGACGCAGCTTCCCTTAAAAGAACAAAACCAAGAAGCTTTTAAAATTTTCTCCGGCCTATTTCACTAAGGTAAGGCACTGAAATGGGCCTGGACTTGGCCTAGCTATGTCCTCCGGCCATGTTTATCTAATTAACTGCACCTAGCAAGTAACTGCACCCTCAATTTTTACAAAACCCAGGAACAGTGGCAAGGAGGGGACAAGTGAGGCTGTCAAAAATAGAAAACAAAGTGAAATCGAGTCTGCGATGCTAAAGCTCCAGCCTCCTTTGGGAATGAAGTGTAGGGATGTCCTGGTTAGTTTTGATTGATCACCCTCTTTCTGATGGGCTTTCACTACCGAGCTGGGAGGCTGCAGCTCCCCGCCTGCTCCCCAGACACAGCATTAACCAGGGGTGCCCTGACTTCCTGCCTCGCTTCCTCCTCCTCCAGCTCTCCGCCTTCCCTTTGCCAAGTCCCCCTCCTCACTCCATCCTCCTGCTCCCAGCATGCGTCCCCCCACCCCAATCCAGGCAGGCACACACAATTCAGGACATCACCACTGGCTACAGAAATAGGGTTTCTTCCCCTCTAGTCCTGATTCTCTGGGAAAAAAAAAAAAAAATCCCAATCAAGAAATATTTATATACTGCATCCTTAATAATCACTTCTTTTCCAGGGTTTCTTCCCCCTCCCACCCCACCTTCACGATCAACAATTACAATGAATAGCATTTTCCCCCCACCCCTCCAAAGTAAAGTGGCTTTTGCTGTGTGGGGCTTTGGACTGAGTCCATCTTTTTATGTAATATTTTAGCAGGGTTGGATTTTTTTAACTCCCCCCCCAACACATCTTCCCTTCCTTCCTTCCTTCAAACAGTTGCTCTGTGAACCCTCTCTTGTCCCAAGCAATGAAAATAAGCTCCCAAACCTACAAGAACATAAATAAATAAGACAAAAAGGAGGAGAAAAAGAAGAGGAAAGCAGAGAAAGAAAATGAAAAAACACTTACCGAGCAAACTTCCAGGGTTAGGTTTTTAAATAAAAGATGTTTTTAAATATTTTTTTCAAATAAGGTGACTGGGTTGGGGGTGGAGGGGAAGGCATATTCTCAACTCTCCAGCACCGATGCGTCCTTAGCCTTCCCTTCACACTGACGCCTCGAAGCCCAGCTCTCCACTAGTCTATTATTTTCACCAAAATATATGAAAATGTATGCAAATGAAAATCAGCACTAACTGTTCTCCCCTTGTTATATACTTTGGATTTTTTTTTCCAGACAAAACAATCACACTCGCAAAGGGAGGGGGCGGATAGGGTGGGGCAGCGTGGAGGGGGGAGAGAGGCCCGGGAGCGATTCGAGAATTAAGTACGACGAAAGGGGGGAGGAAGAAGAGGACAGACCTCGGAACAGAAGTGTATTTCTGTTATCAAGGAGCACAACGTTTTGGGGGGCTTCCCATACGCGCACACACACACCCTCTTGAAAAGAAAGAAAGTGGATCTGTTTGCAGAGGCGCTATCACGTTTCATCAGGCCACCTGAGACTGCTTTTGAAAGCGTGTACTGTGAAATTCATAGCAGTAATTTAGACAAAATCCTCACTGTATATTAATGAAAGGCGGCCCCATGGCTCTGTTCCTATCCTCCCCATTCAGTGTAAACAAAACCACGAGACTCTCTTGGTTTTTGAGCCGGATCCAAGCAAAATCGGCAGGAAAGGAAAACACGGGGTGCTGGCACCGACTATTCAAACGTCTGCACCTGGAGATCTCAGATTTATTCAATGAAATCTGTGTTCCATCTTTTATATATACATATACGCATACGTAAATATAAAAAGCAACCTTTGGGGGCCGCAGACGAAAAAAATCCGTTCTGTTTGGGGTTTGGTTACCACCGCCTTTAGTATCTATACCTTGGCAATAATGGCTTTGCTAAAACCTACCTACGATGGTATCTCACCCGGCAAGCAGGAGCTGGACTAGAGCCTACATAAATTCTACGCGTCTAGTGTTAATCTTGAGATCACGCAGGGGCTGCCTGGCTGCGGCTGGGCAGGAGAACTCCTGCTTTCACTGAGTTCACTTAACTGCGCTCGGCAGAGGCAGGATACAGCCGGAGAGAAGGGCAGGCCCGTTCACATTTTAATCGGAGCGCACCGGCGGTCGCTCCTCGTCTGCGTCCTGAGCTGCCGCTCGGGCTCGGGACTGCCAGATGCAGGAGCTGGCTGGGGGCGGCGGGCGCAAGGCGGGCGCACCCTCAGCTAGGGGTGCGGGGTGCACGCACACGCACGCTCATTAAAAGCCATGTATTTATTGAATGTCCGAGTTGGGTTAGTTCATTGGAAATCCCCGAGGAGGGCTCAATTTGCCCTTGTTTTCGTTGCCACTTTCTCTTTTTTCTTGGTTCGCTGAGGTTCCTCTATGCAGCGTTTCCGCTTGGCCGCATCCCCCCACCCCACCCCACCCCACCCCACCCCCGCTTCTCTCGCCTACTGGGTGCACTCCCCCTCCCGTCCCCCTTAACTCTTTCAGCTGGGTTAGAGCTGAGAAAGCATTTGTCGCCGCCAGCCCCATCCACCACGCAAATCCATCTGAGACAGAAAGGAAAGAAAAAAAAGCACCACCATGCCTAAGAATAGACAGCGAGCAAACCCCCCCACCGCTAATAACACACACACACACACACACACACACACACACACACACACACACACGAGTAAGTGGTGGAGCAGAGAAGGGCGCGGCTAGCCGATTCCGGTTCTTTCGCCCGGCTCCTGCTGCCACGGGAATTCCTAAAGCCATTGGGGTCGAATACACTTACGATGAATCTATGGGGGAAGGTCGGACTGATTGCTTTTCAAATACATCGCACGGCTCCGCTGACCGGCACCTTCCAAACTCACAAGGGCACGCACGCTACTTGCACGAATCCCAGAGGAGGGAGGAGGGAGGAAGGGAGGGAGAGCGAAGGAGGGAGAGAGGGGGTGGAGGAGCGAGCGAGAGGCGGCAGCGAGCGGTCCGTCTCGCACGCGCGGGCACCGCGCTGGTCCTGGGCTGCAGGTTTCCCAGATGATGGCATCCGAGAACTTAAACAAAGGGGGCTGCCGCCGGCGCGCAGCGGCTGCGGAAAGTTGCGGTGGCGGATTTCCAAGGAGCGTGGCCACGACCAGAGCTCTTGGCGATGCGAGTTTCCGCGTCCCACCCCCGCTGATCAGAGATGGGGGCCGGCTGGTGAAGGGAAGAGGAAACTTTGAAACCACTGGGGACACATCTGTCTATAGGTATTAGCTTGAATGGTACATCCCTGCCGCGCGCTTTACAAATCTCTGGCGGGGCGGGGGTAAGGGGGTGAGCAACCCGACGCGTACTAGGTGGGGTGGGCAGGTTGCTATTTTTCATGTTTCTCTCTTCGTTTTCCTTCTGATTCTCTTCCCCCCTCTCTTCCCTCCCTCCCTTTTATCTCCCCTTTCTTCCCCCCGCCCAGACCTATTGCGAACGCCCAGAGCCGCCGAAGGAACGCCAACGTCTGGGCCGGACACTAAGAGTTAAGATGTGGCGGAGGGGGCGGCGGGGGAGGGGCGGGGAGGGGAAAGTGGTGAGGGGGAGGGAGGCTGGGGGACGACAGATTTCCAGCTTCTACGACGCTCTGCCTAAATTAAAAAGCAACCAATCGGAACGGCCGGAAGGGGGGCCTCGCGTCCTGAGCCAGTCATTCCGAGCCTGCCAATCACCCAGCGGGTAGCCAATCAGCGGGGGCCCTGGTGCTCGACTTCCTTGTATTTGGGAAAGTGTGGTGGTGGGTGCGCGCTCGCGGCGGAGGGTAAACATTCGACAGTCCCCGCTCTGAGAGGGAGGGACAGAGAGCGAACTGTCAGATCCGAGCGAGAGCGGGCGCCCGAGAGAGGGAGAGAGAGAGGGAGGGAGAGGGAAAGTGAGAGAGGGAAAGAGAGCGCGAACGAGGGCGCAGAGCGAGCTCCTGCTGCAACTCTGCTCCAGCACGGCCAGCGCCAGCGCCCGCCGTCGGTGCACTCTACGAGCCGTGCAACGTGCCCACTGGAGTTGTTGTGTATCAAGGATCGATCCCCTATATGCACACACACACCTCCACCTCCACCAATGCACTCTTCTTCCTCCTCCTTCTCCAGACAACTGCTGGGAAAAAAATAAAACAACCCCAACCGTCAGCAACAAGGTAACAGAGCGATTCGACATCATTTTTTTCCTGTTCAATTTTTTCCTTGTTATATTTGTTTCCTAATTTCTGCCCAAAAGGAAAGATGTCGCATCAGACTGTGACTGTTGCGAGGAGAATGAAAAAGGACTCTTGTTTCAGAGGCAACCAAGAGCTCCGGCAATAGCAACTTCAGAGAAATGCACCATCGCAAGAAGTTTTCCTAGGACAGAACAAAACTTGAAACGAGAGGACCAGAGGGGGAGAGCAGGAGCCAGCCTCCCTCTCCGCACTCGCGAGCAGCCAGCAGCACCACGCCTTCAAGGACGAAAAAGTTTTACTACTCTAAGGGAAAACGAGTGAAATGTGTTCCTGAGGAGGAGAGGAGAGAGCGGACAAGAGGAGTGGGCCGGTTGCTGGTCATCCGTGATTTGGCTAAGGAAGAAAGGAGCAGCTTCTTTCTTTGTTATCTCCCGTGAAACCTTCACTTAGCAGGTGGACGGAGCCCCGCGGCCGGGCAGAGTTCGGGCTCGCCCGAGGACAGGAGGAGGAGCGGGAGCCCGTGCGTCCCGGGAGAGCGCCCCGAGTGCAGGTCCCCGCCCCGCCCAGCGAGCCCCGCTGGAGCGAGCCCAGCGCGCCGGGGCTGGGGGGCGGCCACGACCCCCCCTGAAGGGGGTGGCCACGGAGCGCACCCCGAGAAGCGAGCCCCCCTCCCCAGAGCGCTGCTCCTGCGGCTGCTGCTGCTGCTGGTGACCAAGGCCGGCCGGCGACCCCCGCGCCCTGCCGAGCGGCCTTGCAGCTGCAGCCGGGGGCGGGGGGGAGGGGGGGAGGAAGGGGGAAGGGGGGGGCCGGGGCCGGGGGGGGGGGAAAAAGGGGGAGGGGGGGGGGGGGGTGGGGGGGGGGGCCGGGTGTGGGAAGAGGGGTGGTGGGGGGTGGGGTGGGGGGGGATGGCCAGGGTTCCAACCTGAAGCACCTGTCGGGCCGGTCTTTGTGATCGGAGGGACGGGCCGGGGCAAGGGGTGGGGGGGCGGGGGGGGCAGGCTGCAGCCAGGCAGCGCCGCCGTGACCTCGGGCGCCTACCGGGGGGACCCGTCCTCTGTCAAGATGGTCCAGAGCGACTTCATGCAGGGGGCCATGGCCGCCAGCAACGGCGGCCATATGCTGAGCCACGCGCACCAGTGGGTCACAGCCCTGCCCCACGCCGCCGCCGCCGCCGCCGCTGCCGCCGCCGCCGCCGTGGAAGCGAGCTCGCCGTGGTCGGGCAGCGCCGTGGGCATGGCTGGCAGCCCCCAGCAGCCACCGCAGCCGCCGCCGCCACCGCCGCAGGGCCCCGACGTGAAGGGCGGCGCCGGGCGCGACGACCTGCACGCGGGCACAGCGCTGCACCACCGCGGGCCGCCACACCTCGGACCCCCGCCGCCGCCCCCACACCAGGGCCACCCTGGGGGCTGGGGGGCGGCCGCCGCTGCCGCAGCCGCCGCCGCAGCCGCCGCCGCCGCCGCGCACCTCCCGTCCATGGCCGGGGGCCAGCAGCCGCCGCCGCAGAGTCTGCTCTACTCGCAGCCCGGAGGCTTCACGGTGAACGGCATGCTGAGCGCGCCCCCGGGGCCCGGCGGCGGCGGCGGCGGCGCGGGCGGTGGAGCCCAGAGCTTGGTGCACCCGGGGCTGGTGCGCGGGGACACGCCGGAGCTGGCCGAGCACCATCACCACCACCATCACCACGCGCACCCTCACCCGCCGCACCCGCACCACGCGCAGGGACCCCCGCACCACGGCGGCGGCGGCGGCGGCGCGGGGCCTGGACTCAACAGTCACGACCCGCACTCGGACGAGGACACGCCGACGTCGGACGACCTGGAGCAGTTCGCCAAGCAGTTCAAGCAGCGGCGCATCAAGCTGGGCTTCACGCAGGCCGACGTGGGGCTGGCGCTGGGCACACTCTACGGCAACGTGTTCTCGCAGACCACCATCTGCCGCTTCGAGGCCCTGCAGCTGAGCTTCAAGAACATGTGCAAGCTCAAGCCGCTGCTGAACAAGTGGCTGGAGGAGGCGGACTCAAGCACCGGCAGCCCCACAAGCATCGACAAGATTGCGGCGCAGGGCCGCAAGCGCAAGAAGCGGACCTCCATCGAGGTGAGTGTCAAGGGCGCGCTGGAGAGCCACTTCCTCAAGTGCCCCAAGCCCTCCGCGCAGGAGATCACCAACCTGGCCGACAGCCTGCAGCTCGAGAAGGAGGTAGTGCGGGTCTGGTTCTGCAATCGGCGCCAAAAGGAGAAGCGCATGACGCCGCCCGGGATCCAACAGCAGACGCCCGACGACGTCTACTCGCAGGTGGGCACCGTGAACGCCGACACGCCGCCGCCGCACCACGGGCTGCAGACGAGCGTTCAGTGAAGCCAGGGCGCAGAGCGAAGAGGGCCGCCGCCGCCGCCGCCTCCGCAGCCGCCGTCAGCACCGCCGCCGCCCCCGCCGCCGCCGCCGCCGCCGCCGCCGCGCCGACCCTGCACCTGGGCCGCTCCGGGCTCCAGCCCAGGCCCATCCGCCGCCCTCCCCTCCACCCAGAGACAGGCATGCTCGCCCTTGGAGGAGAAAACGCGGGAGAAACGGACCAAGGAGGCATTTTTGCAGTCCAAGGAAGGAGGGGCCAAAAAATAAAAAGCATATTAAACACCCAGACTGTTTTATATAAATATATAACAAACAAAACCAGAAGAGAAAAAGGGGGCGATCATGAGATCTCGTTTATACTGTGGTGGTGTTTCGTTTTTGTTTTTGTTTTTAAAGAAGGGTGAAGATGCCTGACGCACGAAAACTGCACTCGTGAGGTTTTTCCACCCTGAGATGACCTACACGGCAGCGGTGGACAGCACCTGCCTCGTCTTCTCCTCTTTGAAAAAAAGAGAGAGAGAGAGTCCCCTTTCCTTTCACTTTCTCCCTCCAAAACAGCTGCCTAAAGAGATCCACGGAAACTTTATTTCCTGGGAGCGACCTGAGAGAAAACAGAGGCACCAGGTTCCATCAGGGGACGACACCGTGCTCTGGGACCCTGTTTTTCTTGGCCATATTAAAGTCATTTGGAAACAAACAAATCAACTCTGAAATGGGAAGGAGGGGGGAAAAACAGTCTCCAAGAAAAAAAATAATTATATTGACAGCTTCTGAAACTAACAGACTGAATAGCAAAGCCAAAAGAAAAGTATCCTCAAAGTAACCTTGGAAATAAAAGCATCGGGAAGGAGCAGAAGGAGAGGGGGACGTCCGCTAAGGAGTGGCGAGAGGCCCCAGCCGAGTCGGGTCGCGCGCGGCGGGCGGACTGGGAGCAGAGCGGAGGCCCAGCCAGCGAGGCCGCCGAGCCAGGCCCGGCCGTGTACCCAGGCTTTGACGGCTGCCGTTCAGGGTGGACGATGCCTAAAGATTCCACCGCTAATATTTTTTTTATTAATATTTTTTATTTTTTATTTTTGGACTGACTCAGATAAAGGAATTTAGAAAGACTGAGCACCAGCCGCTGCACTTCTCTGGACTTCTCTCCTCAATCCGTTGCCAACTTTGATTGAATGGGTGCTGTGGATGTGATTATATAATACTGCCATTTCCAAGCAGTGTTTTTGGTAGGTTTTAATAAACAGACTTTTCAAAAGACGGCAATATAGAATTGTTAGATCCGTTGTTGATCTAAAAATATTTGCTTTATATTTTCATTAAATGACTTCTTTTAATATTTTATTCAGAATACTTATGAACTGCTGCAAAACGGTAATTTATTTTTCCCCAGATCTTGTATTACGTGTTTTTTTCAGACGAGCACAAATCAAAATGAAATGAAAATATGGACAGTTGTTAGGTAATAAGGGTATCTTTTGATGTGATCATTTGATTGTAATTTAATTTGAGTAGTGATTCCGTAAGAGCTGATCGAGAAAATAAATTTGTTAGAATGAAATAGTCTGTGTCTGATGCGTAAACACTGTGTGGGAAGAAAAGAGTTCTTTAAGAAATATTTTTTTACTAATGAAAATCCCTAAGTAATAGCGTTGAGGAAGTGGAGCCTGCTCCACTTAAGGTACTTTTGGAAATCTAGAGTAAAGCATAGGCATTGCTGAGACAGCTAGTATTTTAACATAGTAGTCACTCCTCGATGATCCATAAATTCACAATATTTTTCTCTCCCTTAATTTTAGTGGATGTCTTTAGTGTTTTCAGGTGAGATTGCCTAAATATTAACCCTTTTCTTGGAGATACCTGTGTTTCTTATCGGAAGATTGAACGATATTACCAGTAAAAATGAGCCAACTGGTTATTAATGGTTAATACAGCCCCTCCCCCCAAGTTCAGCTTCTTTTTTCTTCTCCTGTCCCCCTCCCAACATGTTCCTGTCTCCTTTCTCTTTTTCTCAAGACTATAGTTGTTAAGACTGGCTTATAAGTCTTATAAAATATTTTGATATCAATTACTTCCCATCAATAACTATATGTAATTAAATTTAAATTATTAAGCTTTGGGGTTTTTTCCCCCCCCTGTAATGAAAGAATATAGTTCTAAAATCCTGATTATGGTCCACACTGCATACCCTCAGTGCAATTACCAACTCAGACTTAAGGTTCTATATTTCTGTGTTTTTGTCACTCCCCAGTATGATTCTATATCTTCTTTACTGGTGCTGGGGGTTTTAGGTAACCTTTTACATAAACCCTGCAGAGTGGTCACACTGATCAAGTTAATGTTTCAATATTTACAATGTGGGAAAATGAAAGTGTAACGCCTCAGGTTGTGAGTACTTAAGACGCTAAAGGCTCGGCTTAGTTGAGTCCCTATATATTGTTCTTAAAATAAAAGTATTTAGCAGTGGTAGAGCAACGATTTTACAGACAAATTCCCCCCAATCTCACTTAGCTGTCACTCACTTTTTTTCCTCCTTCTCTCATCTTCACTCCCTCTCCCTGTGATATCAATGCAGGGGTTAAAAAACCCAGAAAACTGTGAGAGCAACAAGGAACAGTTATTTCTCCCAGACAGGCCCTGTGTCACTTTCATAAATCAAGCCCAGCCAGATGGCCATGTATTGGGTTGCATTATTTTAAACGCCAAATCGTACTAAAAATCACAATCATTTTGATTTGTGAAATCTGAAAAAGGCCACATGTATTAAACAGAGAGAAGAAAAAAATGAAGACAAGAAACCACAATTTACTTTTCTTTGCCTTCTTGTTCCGCATTTCTCTTGCTGCTGTAATCCCTATGCCCAGCAAATTTACAACCTGGAGTAGGGGTGGGGGAGAAGTTCACCATTTTGGGGGTGTCTAGAAAGGCGAGCAAAGAAGTCCTAATTGGAAAGCTGAGGACTGGTCAGATTGTTTTTATGTGGTGGATACTACTGGCAGGTGAGATGGAATCTTGTTTTTCCTATGGGAATGGTGGTGGTTGATTAGACAAGTAATGGGTCTATTAAAAAAATTTTAGGAGGTATCTACTTACTTGATTTAGCTGACAACAAAAGAGCTAACATTAGATTTCACACTGTTTTCTATTAAAAAGCAAACTTTGCTGATTACTTTGGAAGAATCCCTGATTTGGGGGTAGCAGAGTAACTTTTAATTGGAGAAGCTGGGAAAGCAAACCCATGTTGTTTCATTATTTGCATTTTATAAAGTGAGCTAATGCTTGCACCCCATTTTTTTAATCAATCCTTTGAATGTAATTACAAAATGAAATTCATGGTTGAAAAACAAGAGAGGGCAGATATAACTGAGAGGTTTTGTGCTAAGGCTTATATTGTTACACATGTAAATAATGAAAATATTGTTATATATCACCAGATCTTTTTAATGAATTTGGTCATTGTGTTCCTTTGCAGCGCAAGTGTCTTGTGCTTCGTAAAGTGCCCATTTGTTTCCTCCATTCCAATCCAACCCCCCCTCCCCTTCCAACCCAAAGGAAAGTGACAAAGTTCTGTTCCATCAGCCTTGCTAATCCCAAGCTAGGCCCACTTACAGTTTACAGTCTCCTGTGGCTCTTGATCAGTTGTCCAGGCCTCCGTCGGTCACCTCACTCCCACAACCATCTTCCCCTGGCAAGTCTGTGCGATAAATCATTCAAGGTGGATTGAAAATAGTCACTTTGCTATTGTTGCTCTGCCTTTTTTTTTTTTTTTTTTTTTTTTTTAGTACTTAGCCAAGGACTACTTCTTTGTTCCGAATAGAACTGTTCATTATTGATCTTAGTGATTCCCTTTGCTGCCCTGTAGCCTGCAGTGTTTGCTCATGACCATGCTCATAATCTGTTTTGTATGAATGGTTTTGAACATTCAGAGAATAATTGGTTCTAATATTAAATGCAGTATATACTATTGATAGTTTTATCGATAAGTGTAATATTTTAAATAATTTTAACAATTAAATTTGTTTTTTAAATTATATATTTGTAAAGTATTTATCCTGTTGAAAGCAACAATATATTGTTGTATTTATTCGTTTATTTTTGTAATAAATGATCAACCTCTTCAAGCTAAATCAAAAATGATACTTTTATATATTTATACAAAAATGTACTTTAAGAGATGGGCATATTTGCACTAATTTGTATGTAAATTGAGTAAAATCCATTAATAACTTGTAGCTTTCAGTACTAAATTGAAGGAAGAAACATTCTCTCCACATGGAGTTTAGTTTGCCCAAGTTCCAGGGTAATTAATCAACTCTAAAATGGATGCAACAAGTATTGGCACTGGATGCAGACTTGAAATTAATTATTTAAAAGGTGGACCTGATTTTTTTTTAAGGCAGAAAGACAGAAATTAAAGAATTTTCTTCTTTCATGAAATGCACGTGGCTGGCTGCAACGATTAGAGCAGATGCTACGTTTCAGTGATAACCTAATACCTGACTGTGCTCAGACATCTACGTTGGGAAAGGGAGTTGTAATAAGTGTTGGGAGTTTGAGGTTATCAGTGACCCAGAAGCAAGGTGATGTGAAAAAAGAAGAGTTGTGCTAGACTGAAGAAAAAAACTTAGATGATCTATAAAATGACTGTGAGTGGAGAAGCCCTTTGTCCTAGTCCAGCTACTAACAGCATAAGCAATCAGCACAGGTGTTGTCGTTGTTGTTGCTGCTGCTGCTGTTGTTGTTGTTGTTAAGAGTGATGCATTTGAGAAGTGTGGGGCAACCTCTCAGGCTCTCCAAGTTCTGTAGGTCGGTTGGTCATCTCAGCTCCTCAGGGCTGCTGGTCTGAGGCCCTGAAGTTCACCCATGTGACCTCCTGGGTGCGGGATCCCCACGGTAGGCTTGACGTTGATTTCAATAAGGAAAGCAGAAGGCTCTGCGTTTGCATCCTGAACTTTGCAGCCTAGGACAGGAAATAGTGCGCAGCCTGGAGGAGCTGGGGGTGGGGGCAGCGGAGATAGCAAGAGGGGTACTTGTGTAATCAGATTCTTTGATTTTGTTAGCCTGGCTCATGGCCTATTAATTAGATTACTCTCTCTTTCATTCTTGATTTCACATCCGTGTTTGTTCCTGTATCCTAAAATGTGGGCGCGAGCTTGGCGAGCAGGAGCCTATGATGTCACTGCCGGCCAGAGGCGGCCGCCTGGCCTTCTGGCGGGCTGTGGGCTGCGTTCTTGATGAGTCCGGTCTTCCTCAAGGAAGAGTTGGCTCTGGAAGTGACCTTAGAGGGGTCTGGGAAGAGGGTAACAGTCATTCTCGTGGCTGCACGATGTGTGCGCTAGTGTGTGCGCGCGCGTGCCGTGTGCATGTGGGTGTGCGTGAGGGGAGGGGGAAGCGGAAATTCGCAGTCTGGACCCCGAAGCCCTAGGGGTACAGGCGACTGGGTCAGGTGTAAGGCCTGCCTCCGGTGAAAACCCCGGATCACAAGAGGCGGAGGGGGAGGGGGACCCGAGGCAGCCGGGCGTCCAAAGCTCGCTTCTCTCCGGGAGGGAGGGCAGGGCTGGGCGCGGAGGTGGGGCGGTGGCGGTCGCGGTGGGGCGGCCGGGTCCCTGCTCGGCCCGGCACGGCCGGGCGGCCAGACTGTGGCAGCTGCTGCGGGTCCCACAAGTTGTTTTCCTCGTGGCGACCATTCAGCAAAACGCACGAACCTTTCTCAAAGATTTAAATTTCGCGGATGAATTACCATACACCGGTTGCTTAGCAACTAAATTCAAGCAGGGCTGAGAATATGCAAGCTTTTTGTATTCTCATTAATAAAAATGCCACTCTGACACAGCAACCCGACTTTGGATCACTGCAACTTCTGTAAAAGCCGTAGGAGAATACAAACCGATCCTGCCTTTCAATTACAGATCAAAATGGCTTGAAACGCGATGTTTTGTTCATCTATCTTCCTAAAAAGCGATGTAAAAAATAACGGCTTTCAAGAGCAATAGTAAATTCTTCTTTTTTTTTTTAATGGAGTTGTCTATCGGGGTTACTGATAATTGTCAACTGAACCCTTTTGAAACACAGGTTTAAATAAACCTTTCCATAAACATTTCCACTCTCTCCCTCAGTCCCTTCTACCCTCTGATCCTGTTCTTCCCCAGCCTCATAATAACAATTATTATTATTATTATTATTATTATTATTATTATTATTCTGGAAACACTCAGGCCTGTGGAGCCCTAGAGACTAAAGGGCAGTCAGCAGAGTAATGAGCAAACCTGGGGGCTGGAGAAAGTCCAAGGAATTGAGGAGCGAAGGAAAGGGAAACTTCTGAAAGTTTCCCTGGAAGGTTGAGGGAGTTGCTGGAGGCTGGATTCGGCTCAGGTTCCAGAGGTTCTGGCGATAACTTTCTGGAGGGCTTGTGGAAGGAAAGGTAGAAATGCCTGTGGGTCTCTGCGCGACGTTTGCGGATTTTCCGTTCTGGGGGTGCAGCCTCCTCGCGGGAGAATTGAGTTGCCGCCCCCGCTGCTGACAGTGGAGTTCAGAGGGGCTGAGTTCAAGGCCTGGCTGACCCGGGCCTTCTCTGAAATCCACCTCTCTGCTGCCCAGGGCCCTGGAGCCCTGGAGCGGAGGACAAAGTAAAGACGGATCTGGACCCGTGACCCCTTGGGTCTTCCAGGACTGTGTCCCAGCCCACAGACCAGGGCCTGAAATTGACGTGGGGGGCGTACTCTGTTTGTCTTCCCGAAGGATGCGGCGCGTGGAAGGAGATGCGCTGACTTGTTCTAACCCATAACCTTTCGCTCGGGTCCCCATGTGCGGGCAGAAGTCAGAGCGGAACAGCCTAGTGCACTGGCAGGGCTCATTGTGTGGGAAGACACCGAAGTCTAGGCAGCTGGGACTGCGGGGTAGAGGCAAGGCCGGAGGCGGCCGGCGGCTTTGTGGAAGTTTCGCGCCGCCAGGCCCTGCGCGCCGCACTGGGCGGTGGAGTTTTTGGGCAGCCCCCGGCGCTTGGCCCACGCCTCCGCTTCCCGCGTGTGGGAAACTCGAGCACCCTACAGGCACCAGGGTAGACTGCCTGTGCCTGGCCTGCTGACAGTCGCTCCCCCAGGCCCCGTCTCGGCCCGAGGACTGCAGGCCTAGGTCTACGGGGAGATCCTGAGACCGCGGTGTGCGGGCGCCGGCAGCAGGGCAAGGCAAGGACTGTGTCCAGTCCGCCCGCCAAGGAGATCGCGCGCCGGCTTCTCTTCTGAAGCTGCAGACGGAGGTCGTGGTGAGCCTTAGAAAGATCCCGGGATAAAGGCGAAACCCCAGATTAATCCCCATAAGATTCCTAGGGAGCCATTCCCCCTTCCCCCCGCACTTCGGCAAACATGAGAACTTTAGAGGTGCCGCGTCCCCAAGTCAGCCTGGACGCTTAAACCCTACAATTGACTCCATTTAACCCGATTTCTTTCTAGTGACTACCAAGAAACAGTGGAACTTAAACCCTAAGTGGAAGTATTTGCTGTATTATAACACGCTCAGAGGCATTAGAGTTCGTTTTTTTTCCAGTAAAACATACATAATAAACAGGGAGCCATTTATTTACAAATACAAATGTCCTAGACAAGCCACATTCCACGTATGTAATTCATTAATGGAATTTGTTCCTTTTTCTTCCTTTGGAAACAGAAATTTTTGCTTTTAAAAATGGCTTGGTCTTGGGGAGGGGCTGGGTAGGAGAGTAGTTTACCTGTTCTTTGAAAAGGGAGAAGTGTCCAGCCAATTCCTGTTTCGAAAGAATGCTAAACAATATAAAATAACCTTTTAAAATAGATGGAGAGGCTTTTGTTTTCTTTTTTACTCCTCAGAAAAGAAGTTTGTTAGTTGTAGCTGCTGTCCCCAGAATTGCCCAGTGGAAATGGACTGTTAATATCACCCTAGTTGACACGTGCGTGTGTGTATGTGTGCACGCACATGCGTGTGAACAAAATTGCATTTTAAGTGCCTTAAGATGGATGGGAATATACCAAAATTGTGTCTGTAAAATGTACTCAGTTGCCACAGTTTTAGAAATGTCTGTGGAAATGTGCCCACCAGCCTGCCTCCTTCCTGACAGTTTGTATCTAGGTAGAGTGTTAGGTGATGACTTCCTAGTCACCGGTATGGCCAGGATCAGTTACCTGGTGAAACTGAGTCTGGTCTTTAATTCAAGAAGTTTTCTCTAAGTGAATCTCCTTTCCCTATAAGTTGATAGAGGGGTGTTGTTTGAGGGAGAGTTGTCCAGAGGAAGGTGGAATCAAGTGTGAATTATCTGTGTGACCCAGTGAGCAGTGAACAGATACGAAAAGTGCAGAATACACCTGAGGTATGTCTGGGGCTTTGTAAGGTCCTAACACTAGACATGAGTACATAGGACAAAAAGAATGATCACTACTGTCCATGTTTCATTATTGTAGCTACAAAATAATGGAATGGACATTGAGAGGGAAGCAAAAACTTTTTAAATTTTTTTTTATTTTAAAGAAAAGGGACAAGAGGTGTTCTGATGAGCTTCCTGGGAGACCACACATTAGCTCTGTCCTCCAGGACTGCCTCTCCACATAAGGCAAGCCCATTAAGTCTGCTGGAACATTGCACACTGAAGTAGAATAGACGTTCATTTCAAAGAATTTTCCTTGAGCCAGCAATAAAATAAAAGGTGTCAAAACCCACCACCCTCATTGTACCCAGGTTTAGACAGGGATACTTCCAGGTGTGAGTGGTGATAGCCAGATTTGTTCCTTTCTGCCCCTATCAAGGTCTCACAAGGAGGGTGAGTCTGTGTTTCACTTACATTTCCAAGGTTGAAAACTCTCCTGCAGAATTAAAAAATAAATTAAATAGGTCTAATCAGAAAGCATAGTATCACCCAGAAACTAACCAAATGAAAAGAAATGTCTTAGTAGCTTGGTCTTCAGAATCCTTAGGTGACAATAGTGAAATAGCCATCATAGAACAAAACAACATCTACGAACTATTTTAAATTACCATTTCATGGGGAGAAATCTTTCAAATTTCAAAATCGCTCAGGCAAGTCTACTGATTCTACTTTGTACGCCTTAAAGACTTCTGCCAAGCACAGCTTTAAAAACGTTTCACTCCTGAAAGAAGGTCTTTTAACTCTTCCAAGAACTATTTAATAGTTGTCCTGAATGTTTTTAACAAGAGAAGGATGTTAAGTGAGTGGCCTTGAGTCCCAAGCAGTCTGGGGGAATAGAAGTGGTGGACCCTCAAAGGCACGGAGCAGCCTCCACCTGAAACGGGCTTTCTGCTTTTCAGTGAGGAGGGCTGGCCAAGCTCAGCAGTATTTACATATGTACCTGATCCCACGGGCTTTCCTCTATTTATCAAAGAGGAGGGCCTGCAGGTGAAGGGGTGGAAGTGAGGGGAGAGAAAGACCAAAAGAGAGATCAGTTACCTTTCCCCTTTGTTCCTGGGCCTTGAACTGGGGCTTCAAGGGGAGGAATAAAAGCCCCCAGGGAATGAAGCTTCCACCTCTATTTGCATCATCCTGACGCCCCCGCCAGAAAACCAAGTGCTGGCTGATTTGGGGCAAAATGGTAACTTGAGGAATCCCAGTGTGAGTGTGTTACATAACATACAGAATCCTCTGTGGGGAGAGGTGCACTCACTTGATTTTCTCCAAATGACTGTGTGCAGGCAGAAAGCCCTAGAAAGGAGGAATGAAGACAAGTCCAATAGGAAGACTGTGGGGAAATGGGGAAACGTGTAGCCATATATGACAGGGCACATGTAAGCTTGTGTGCAGGTAAAGTCATACCTGCACCCTCTGTGTGCCAGAGCATCCTTCAGAGATCCTGCCTAGAGCTGCACCTTGGCTAAGCAGGAGTCCATACTTTACAATAGTGGTATGGTGGGGGCAGTGGTACCCCAGACTACTGGGATCTGGTTGCCCTGTGGGGTGGTAGGAGCCAGGTTAGTTCACTACTGTGTCATCCTCAACCAGCTCTTTTTGTCAGAACCCTCAAATCCTTAGCCTGGGCGGGCAGATTACCCCCTCCTCTGTGCGCCCTGCTGTGCCCACCGCAGTCGCCCTGCGGTGGCAGGAGAGCTACTCATTCAGCAGTAGCAGTATTGCGCCGCTGCAGCATCCCGAGGTCACATTCAGAAAGCCCGTTCTTCTAGGACAGCATCGCCCCAATACTGCAGGTGGGGCGACCCGTGTTTATCTGCCCTAGGCACGGAGGGGAGATTGTAACCAACGGAAAAGAATCTCGCAGAAGGGGAGCTGGAAGAGGGCAGTTGATCCTGGGCAGATCCCCTGCGCCAGGCCCTCTCCGCTGGGGGCGAGCCCGGAGGGAACCGAGGGGCCCGGGAGGGGGAGCTGCTGAAGGCGCGCAGGCTGACAAAGCTGTAACAAAGGCTCCCTACAAAACTAGTACTAAGGATCTTTAAAGGATCACACACCTTGCAGGCGTGTCCCCAGCTCCCGGGACGCAGAGCCCGCTGATTGTTCCCCCGGGCTCCGCAGACGTGCCCGGGTTGTCAGAGGTGTGGGGCTGGAAGTCCAGCGTCTCGGCCTCGGCCCCTGCGCTCCCGCAGGCCTGCGCGGGTAGGGGTAGGTGCCCGCGCCTGGGCCCGCGGGGCTTTGGTCATGGCTGTTTCCCGGGAGGCTCAGTTAGGCGGCAGCCTTGCTGGGCAACATGCCTCGCCCTTGGTTGATCCGGGAAGGTCGCGGGCTGCAATCTGGCCTGACGAGGCAGGCCCTGAAGTCTCCCCGCTGGGCGAGCAGAAGAGCGTTCGAGAAGCCGGGAGCTGATGGGGTTGGCGGGGCGTCTGAGTCACCCGAGCTGCAGAACGGACGCCCCCACGACGCGCTGTGGGCACTCACAGCAGCTAGTTGGGCATTTCCCAGCAGCCAAGGCTGCGCACTCCGCCCCCGCTGAGGTCCCCTTCGGTTCCCGAGGACCCAGCTCCTCCCGCCCCTCTACTTGGCGCCCCCTGCCACCATAGAACTCTGGGGCGACCCTAGGCCCCGACCTCCAGCTAGCTGGTGGGTAGGAATTGGTGGGAAAGGATTGGCGCCCCAGCACCGGGAGACTGGAAAAGTTGAAATCAACGCAGGAGAACAATTGGGAAAAAGTAAGAAAAAATCACGCGGAGGACCTCCAACTTCACCCCCACACCCCCACGGGGTTCTGAAGGCTCCGGCACAGCTCCTACAGGCGTCTAGGAGTTGTTGGGAGAGGCGCTGCTCTGGCACCTCGCGGTCTCAGGAGTGGGGCTCAGCGCAGAGCAGGCGGCAGTGAGGAGCTCAGGGCCCGAGTTCAGGGCTGGGAGCAGGTGCAGGAACCGATCAGGCAGGAGTGTTTCTCCTCCCCTGACAAAGTGGGTGGTGAGAACACAACTCCGGGAAAGGGGTAGGCGTGGATGTAAAATATAGTCAGTGACTGTTCCCCTACTTCTTGGTGTCCCCTTTCTTGAACTCAACCCAGGGGAAGCTCAGAAGCATCGCTGCAGACCTCCAACTTCCAGCTGCGGGCACCAACCGGCCAAGCCTCCCAGAGCCCAGGTCTGCCAAAGCTGGTCCAAGCCCTCAGGCCAGACCTCCAGACACCTTCTCTATCCACCCCCCACCCCCGCTGGCCTGGGGTAGGCTAGGGCTTCCACTTCCCAAATGGCTGCTGCCTTGGGGCCTGCTCTGAAATTCCAGCCTGCTGGTCTGGCTTGGGCAGAGGAGGGGGAGGCAATGAGTGACACAAGCCCCCACCCCTGGTTACAAACAGTGCAAATGAGATGCATTTAGGCTGATCACGCTACTGTATTTTATGCAACTTAATGTGTCTATGTCTTGTCAACTCTTCTAGTCAGGAAGAATAGCAGAAAAAAATCTTCAAAGATTTTCTATGTGTGTGTGGTTTCCAACTATAATTCCAAATAGGACAGTGGGGTGAGGGTGGGGCAGGGAGACTTGCTGACGTGAACAACATTACATAAACCCTCCTAAAATGCAATCTTAAGCCACAAAGAAAGAACTGAAAACAGGTGGGGATGGTGGTGGTATTACCTTAGACACCTAGGGGTTCAAAAAGCTCAGTGAAATGAAATGGGCCTGGGGTATTCTCCCTTTGGTGCCTCCCTAGGGACAAGCCCCTTTGGCCTGGGTTATGGCTGCTAGCAAGAGACCTTGATGAAATTAGGTAGGTTCCGGCTGGGAAAAGTTTATGGCTGTAATATTTCTTTTAAAGAAATAAACTCATTTATATTTATTTGGGTACAGGGGACAGGTCCTGAACAATGTGTACACCCACCTAGGGGAGTGTCAAGGGTGCCCTAGGAGGGGATAGGTTTTGTGACACAAAGGAGGCCCTGAAGGGGCGATGGAGTGTCTGTTCTCCTCTTTATGTCCATTTTCAAACAAGTTGTAAGTAGAGGAAGTCTGCCTCCAACTCTCACCAGACTCTCCCACCAGATGTCCTGGGAACTGAGTGATGTGGGTCTCCTGTAAGGTAAGTGGAGGGGGTGCCAGGTTCTAGGAGACAAATAGCTTCTGGTATTGTGCCCCAGTCCTACTTGTGCAGTTCCCCATGCACTTTGGGAGAGCTCTGGAACTCCCTGTAGGACAGCTGGACAGGATCACAGAGTCAATTAACCCAGAGCCAGCACCACCGCCAGCCCTTCAGGCTTCTTTGCCTCTGACACCAGAAAAGGGAACAGCTGATTGTCTTTTCCCTGTTCAGGGACTCTGCCTCTCCACCACGCCCCCCACCCCACCCCCCTGTACCCACTCCGAGCCAGGCTTAGTGGTGGGCAGATCCCAAGCTGAACTTGTTTGCTGGGAGTCCTTGCTGGAAGTTATAAGATGAGCCTTGTGGCAGCCTCTTACCCCCTCTTTCAAGGGGTGTCCAGGGTCAGCAGGGAATTTGCTTGAGGGGAGCCTGTGGGTCCTCTGAGTTCTCAGGGTGCCTCTTGGTGCCCTGGAACAGAAAAGAAATTGTTGTGGACACCTCAGGCTCTCCTCTTTAGAACTGCCTCTGGGGTCGACTGTCCATTTACAGAAAGTGACTAGCTTCACCTTCAGGACTCAGGGCCATCATATATAAGCTGCCCACAGTCTAGGCCAGGCCAAAGAGGCTTGTCCCTAGGGAGGCACCAAAGGGAGAATACCCCAGGCCCATTTCATTCCACTGAGGTTTTTGAACCCCTGGGTGTCTAAGGTAATACCACGCCATCCTGTTACCTGTGCAGGATTCCTTCCCTGCTGTATTTCTTGGCACTGCCTGAGGTGTGAGCTGCCCCACTGCAGGGCAATTAACTCTGACAAATAGAAATGGGGAGGGGGGATCATGTGCTTCACATCAACAGAAGAGGCCACCCAGTGCTCAAACAGTATCGAAACTTTTCGCTGCTTAGCAGAGGAGTGTGCTTGTCACTAGCAGCTCAGGTTTCTGCCATGCACCCTGGGCATTTCCATACCAGCCTGGTAAACACATCAGAACCAGATGCTGCTGCTGCTGCTGCTGTAGGCTTCCACCTAGGAGGGAGGTGAAGGGGAAATACCCCAAGCCAGGGACTTGAGGTTCATTGTTCCAAACCCTGCTTGTGTCCTGAAGAGCTAAACTACGGGACAATGAGCAGAGATGACCTACACCAAGATGAACTGCTGGCTCCTCCAAGTGCCCAGCTGCCTAGCCTGCCTGCTTCATGGTGACTAAAGAATCCCTACTAACTGCCCCCTCCTTTCTTCTCATGGACTCCAGCAGAAATTTATTCCCTTCCTCCCTCCAGGCCTCCTCCTCCTATCCCAGAATGAACAGGGACTTCCATTTGGGATAAGAAGGGGTGTCAATCAAGAGGCAAGGAGGGTTGGCAAATCATCTTCAGTAATAAATAAACCCAGCTACACAGTAGCCTTTACACCAATATACTGTTCTCAGTAACCTTTTCTTTTCAGTCACTTAGCTTATGACAAGCTAAAGGCATTTCAACCCATGAGCAAAAACAAAATTCAAAACATAGGCCTAATTCCTTCTTTCTCTTTGCTATCTGAGTTCCCCATTCTTCATTTCCTCACCTTCCAAACATCCCAATAGCCATTACCCCATCTGAAGAATTGAAACACTTGTTCCTTAAAATCTTCTAGGGTCTGCCGGATTATCAGAGTAATTGAAGAGAGAAAGCACCCCTGCTCCACCCCAATTCTGCATCCAAACTAAGTACCATGTATTGTGTAACCACCATCATCAATTACACTTTGCGTAACTTGGCAGAGCCAGAAAGGAAGACTCCATTATTTACCAGCAGTAGCAATAAACTTTACTGAGAAAAGTAAGTTCAACACTGACCATGAATACCTACTGGAGAACTCTTTGAAAACATAACCTCTGTTTTTTTTAACCTCCTATTTTGGGGAAGGAGTGCGGTAAAAATGTTAGGTAGCAGAATTTTAAAACAGATTGATTACCTCAATCGGGTTTGGAGTTCTCAACTCCAGTCATTAGTAATAAAGTCATTAATAGTCATAATTGGTATTTAATTGCTTGATCTGATTGGTGTTTTATTCCTGATTCCATTTAGTTTCATGGAGAGGTACAGGTGGTGCAGTCAGTAAACGGAAGCCAGCCATTTGCAGGCAACTTTTCAAGCATAAGGGAAAGTACTTTTGTTATATTTGCAGACATGTGTCTCACACATTTCCCCCCTGCTTTTGGTAAACTATCTAAGAATAAACATTACAGATCTGGGTTTTAATTTCTCCAGATGGGATCATAAAGTACCTAGGAAGTGTGTGTGTATATAGATATGATATAGAATTGAGGTCACATGGCTGCTGTTCACACTGCAAGTCAAAAAGAAACTCAATGCTCAATGCGAACGCAGAAAGAACTGAACAACTGAACCGCCAGTGGAATCCAGTATCTGGGCAAGTTCACTTTATTCCTTCGCAGGAAGAGGGTCAGCGGCGGCCAGCCAAAGTTTCCCCCGCTCTTTGAAGAGGGAGGTGACGAGACTTGCCAGACCTTCCCACGCGCGGGCCGCCTGGGTTCTGGGGCTTTCGTGACGTCTTCCCTCATCGCACTCCCCACCCCCGAACACACACACACACACACACACAAACACACACACACACACACACACACACAAAATCTTCCTTGCTAAGGAAACTTGGTTTCAACCTGGCTTCCCCTTTCAAAACCCCCCGGAGAACTTCCCCTGCATGGATGCCCTGCGCCCGCCGGCTGCGCCCTCTCTCTCCTCAGCCCTGCGCCTCCTGTCCGCTCCCCGGCGCTCTGGACTCACCCGGCACGGTGCTTCCATTCCACATACAGACAGGAAAACGGCCTCTTCGGGACAACATTTGAAACCACATTTTATCAACATCATCAAAGACCAGGGCACACACTTCGGGCTCTGAGCTCCGGAGCCCGCTTCTTGCAGAAGACCGGGTATGGGGGAAGGGCTGCAGGGGCGAGAAATCCTGCTTCCAACTGCGATTTCAGCTTTCTTATGGAAATGAACGCGACGGCCCGTTCGCCCCGAGCCCCCCTCCCGTTCCCAGCCCCTCTTCGGCTTACCCTTTCCTCCCGCTAACCCCCGCCCTCCCGGTCCCCGAGTTCCCGCGGCTGCCAGGCTGGTGGGGACGCACTCTCTCTGCACCCGGGTCTCGGCGCGCGCGGAAACCCCGGCCGTGGTCTCCCCTCCGCCCCGCCGGTCCGCGCACCGCATTAAATATTCATAGGGATGCTACTTTCTTAAAGGAGAACCTACCGCGCGGGAAAGTTCACAGCCAAGGAGAGGCACAAAAGGTCTCCGCGCTGGTTCTCGAGGGCGAGGAGACGCATCCCTTCTTGACAGTGCGCCTCTAGGCTAGCATTAAGGAGAGGACTAGGGGATGGGATCACCTATCGTCAAGTGACTTATTTTAGAGGGGGTGGGAGAAGAGGCGAACTTGGTGGTGGAGAGAAAGCGCGCTCCCTAATCACCTGTTAAATGGTTATTTTAAAATTAGCTATCGCATCTGACGCCCTAGGGTCCCCAAGGGCCTTTTCATAGGGGAGTCTGTTTAACTTCACTGGCTTTGGGAGCGAGAAAGTTTGCCCTTTGTTTCTGGAAACACGCCCACTCAGTACGCTTAGGAAACCTTACATTGAACAATTTCCTTGGAGCGGCTAAAACCGCAACAACCAAACTTGCACCTGCCCTATTCTCTTAAAAACAGAGCAGCGGCTGTGAGCGCTGGGGCGGTAAGTAAGGGCAGAGAAAGGGGCTGTCGTGTGCGTTCCAGCTCTCCTACCCGCATGTCCGGGACCCCTTTCCGCCCGCGCACCGCGGTCACTTGCAGCCGGCGCTGGCTGCTTGGGCCCGCGGCCGGGTCGCCCGGCTTCTCTCCGGGAGAGTGGCCAGGGCCTAGGCGCGAGCTCAAGACGGAGAGCGAAGGGAAAAGAAGAAAGTTCTCCGCCGGCCGCGCGCAGCTCCTCCCGTGAGCGCGCCCCAGCCCTGGGCCGGCCCGACCCGCGACGGGGCCACGCGTAGTGCCAGGCGACTCCCGTGCCCTGTGGCCAGCCCCGCGCGCGTACTCGCACTCACACACACACATACTCACACCCCACGGTTCTTTTTGTTCCGGGCCAGGAGCACTTTCATAAGTGGTTAGAAAGTCTTGGGCGCCATCTAACGGGAGCAGCAAAAAGTTGACGCTGGGTGGAGGTTAGGACCGACAGGAGCCCAGGATGGGCGGAGGACGTCCTCTCTCCCACTCTCTGCACTCCTGGGTCTTGACCCCCTGCCTCCCAATTACCAGCACCAAAAACATACACACACACTCGAGAACTGCGGAGCCTCCGGAAACCTCCTTGCCCAGGGCCTGAGGGCAGCCCTGATTGCCTGCTCAGGGACCCTCCCCTGAGCCCCAGCCTTGCCTGCCTTCGGGCGTTCCCTAAGGCGCACAGAAGAAGGAAGGATCGTTTTGCGCCTGTCTTAATACAGCCCTGGTGTCCTGCAAGCTCTCGCTGGTTTTCCTTTGGCCTGTGCTGGAAAGTCCGAAAAAGCCCGAGGCAGGCGCACCTGCTTTTGGAAAGGAACAGCCACGCAATTAAGGAGTCTGCAGCCAGAGGGGCTTTTAGAGGAGAGAGAGGGAGTTCAAAGAGGACAATGGCAAGGAAGCAATTGAGGACTTGGTCTAGCAGTGGCCCCAGGAGAGCTGAAACCTGCGGGTCTCCTGGGAGGAAGGGGTGGTGTCCTGAAGAGCTGTCCTGGGGATTGGGAGCTGCTGTTTGGAAGAGCATGACCAGTGGTGAAGACCAGGAGGGACCTCTGGAGAGGACAAAGGAAGCTGGACACAGGACAGAGGCACCGGAGGGACTCCCCCATCCAGAGGGGCTGGAGCCTGAGGAGGCGCAGGCCTCCCCGCCAGGGTTCCCAGCCACACCACCGTGAGGGCCAGTGGTCATGGGAGATAATCAGGAACATGCACTCCTGTTGGGTCAGGAGAACTGGGTGGAGTCTGAGAAGCTAGCAGAATGGGAGTGCCCCTGGCCAGATGTGAAAGCAGGAGAAGGGAAGAGAGGTGCCAGTAAGGCCCAAACCTCTTCTCCTCAGAACCCACAGCTACCATTGGCCCTGGAGTTGAACAGTGTGAGGGACCTATCTTTATGCCTTCAAGCAAAGGGTGAGGCATCCGGAGGTAGCTGGGCAGGTGGCTGATTCCAGGGGAAGATGATAGATCTCACCAGTCCAGGCTCAAAGCTGTTAGAGGACTGAGGCCTTCCATCTGTCTTCCTGTGTTTATACGCAGATTAGAATACCTATTCTTCCTCTGTCACAAATGTTACGGAGGTAGAACACGATGTCAGATGTTCAAAACACTTTTTTATAGTAGTAAAATATGTATGACATATAGTTTACCATTTTTACCCTTTCACGTGCATAGTTCAGGGGCATCAAGTACATTTACACTGTTGTGCAACCATCACCATCATCCGTCTCCAGAACTTTTTTTATCTTATAGATCTGAAACTCACTACTCATTAAGTAATAATTATAATTCCCATTTTCCCCTGCCCCCAGCCCTTGGCAACCACCATTCTACTTTCTGTCTCTATGAATCTGACTACTCTAGGGACCCCATATTAGTGGAATCACACAATACTCATCTTTTTGTGACTGGCTTCTTTCACTTAACATCTTCCAGGTTCATCTATGTTGTAGCATGTAGCAGAATTTCCTTCCCTTTCAAGGCTGAATAAGACCCCATTGTGTGTATTTACTACATTTGGTTTACCCATTCATCTGTCCACGGACACTTGAGTTACTTCCACCTTTTGGCCATTGTGAATGATGCCGCTGTGAATATGGGAGTGCAAATATCTCTTGAAGTTCTTGCTTTCCATTCTTTTCAGCATATACCCAGAAGTAGAATTGCTGAATCATAAGGTAATTTTCTTTTTTGTTTTTTGAGGAACTTCCATAGTTTCCCCCAGAAGCAGCACCATTTTTCATTACCATCAGCTATGCACAGAAGTTTTAATTTCTCCACATTTTCACCAACACATGTTATTTTTTGTTTCTTTAGTAACAGCCATCCCAGTTGGTGTGAAGTGATATCTCGTTGTGGTTTTGAAACATTATTTTTTAAAGAGCAAATGTTCAAATACAATGAAATAAGACTTGGCAAATTAGCTACAAGTTTTAGCAAGAATGGAAATATCCCAATACTTATTTTAAATCTCTTTTAACTTTCATTTTGTTGTGTTTTTGTTTTGTTTTTTTTTTTGTTTTGTTTTGTTTTTGAGATGGAATTTCGCTCTGTCGCCCAGGCTGGAGTGCATTGGTGCAATCTCGGCTCATTGCAACCTCTGTCTCCCAGGTTCAAGTGATTCTCCTGCCTCAGCCTCCCAAGTAGCAGGGAGTACAGGTGTGCACCACCATGCCCAGCTAATTTTTTGTGTTTTTAGTAGAGATGGGGTTTCACTATGTTGGCCAGGCTGGTCTGGAACTCCTGACCTCAGGTGATCCACCCACCTCAGCCTCCTAAAGTGCTGGGATTACAGGCATGAGCCACCATGCCCAGCCTCTTTTAACTTTTGAATCTAGCTTTAGAAACAGGAAGAAGAGAAATGACAAAAATGGAGAGGTACACAGAATGAACACTATCGGGTGATTATGTTTAGGCCCCTGGTTCTAATCAGAAGCTGGAAGCTCAAAGGGCTATATTATTAGTGAGTGCTCTTCCTTTCGTTATTTCTAGAAAGTAACCAGAGATTCACCCTCTCTTAAGTGTAGAAGACAGAAAAAAAAAGTTCCTTGTCTTCTTCCTGGATTCTTTGCTGTATTCAAATTGAAATGGAAAGAAATACTAGTGCCTTAGACATTGGCCATGTGGGTGATTGGTGGAAATCTTTGAAGTCCTTTTTCCTAGAAAAGGGCCAAGTAATAGCCACTGTGCAAGCAGGAAGGCTGTCACTCCACGCCTGGAATTCCCTGGTTTTGGAGCTCTCTCAGGGACAAAGTGCCCCTCTATCTCCTCACATGGCTGTATTTGCCATTACCCCATGCCAGGCTTACTTAGGATTTATGTGTAGTGTATCTACAAAATGCTCTATGATCCTTTTTTCCCCTTTTTTATATTAGTCATTCCTTTTTATAGCCTGGGGAGACAGGTTTGTGTTTTTATTTCCCACATTTTAAGTGAAAGTATCCAGAGTGGGCACAAAATAACAAATGTAAACGACTGTGGAGACAGGGTCGTGGCTGCGGCTCCCAGCCTGAGCTTTGACTTGGCGCATCGAACCACACTGTTTCTTTCATCTGACAGGATGGTTGGCACAGACCAGAGATGAGAGAAACCAGAGCAGCAAGCCTTGGCAGAGACCTCGACCTCCCTTCTGCCACCAGGCCAGCTTTGCCACTTGCTGAACCGCTAGAGCTCTATGCTGCTTTCGCTTTTCTGGGTTCAGGGGGCTTGAAGGAAGGGGATTGGGAACACCCAGCACCTCAGTCTGGCCCTCCCCTGTAATTGCTGCGACTGCCCCCAAGGGAGAAGGGCGAACTGCACATCAGGAATGCCATAACTTAAGACAAAAGGAAAAATCATGACTGTGGTATACACACACACACACACACACACACACACACACACAGAGTCATTGCCTCTTCCCTTGTTAAAGCTACTTCCACAAGAAAGAGAACCACACAAAAGGGTTACATTTGGGGGCGCTGGGACCCGGAGACCCTCTCAGCTTTCTGAAAGGGCTTTGTAGTGCTTGGATCCAAGCCATTTGTTTCTAGAGTGAATCACCGTGGGTAGGAGCTTGCTTTTTCCATTTGCAATGGCTTATTAAGTATAAGCATCTCTCTTCTCTCTGTTTACTGAGCGATTAGCTCTCCCTCCAACTGACCCTGCCAGGGGAGATAGCCAAAGTGTATCCTTAACACACAGTTACCCTGCAAAATGCCCTTTCCGTAAACCCAGAGATCACAGGCAGGACTCTGCAGTTCATTTTGGCGTCTTGTTTTTATATCAGTGGAGGATCTCCACTGATGGTGGAGTGTGCACTAATGCCACCCATATTTACACAGCTCCATTCTAGTCACAGTGCAGAGAGAGTGGGACCTAGCTGAGACACAGCCAAGAGAGTGATGTGCGCAGTGTGTGTGGCCTGGCTGGGAGGCCACAGTCTCTGGGCTCAATTGCCATCACTGATTCTTTTATTTTCTTTTTCTTTTTTCTTTTTTTTCTTTTCTTTTACAACATGGTGAATCCTTTTTTCTGAGACGGAGTCTCACTCTGTCGCCAGGCTGGAGTGCAGTGGCACAATCCCAGCTCACTGCAACCTCTGACTCCCTGATTCCAGGGATTCTTCTGCATCAGCCTCCTGAGTAGCTGGGATTACAGGCACACACCACCATGCCCAGCTAATTTTTTTATTTTTAGTAGAGACGGGGTTTCACCATGTTGTCCAGGATGGTCTCAATCTCCTGATCTCATGATCCATCCGCCTCGGCCTCCCAAAGTGTTGGGATTACAGGCATGAGCCACCGCGCCCGGCCACTGATTCTTTTCTAAGTTGTACAGTGACCCTTCTTCCCACAGAATACTGTCCTTCCTGTCCTCATGGGAAGGACAGGTTCCTTCACCCCCCTGGATGCTGGCAGTTAAGTAATCTGGGAACTTGTAAGCAGTACAGATTAACCAGAAACTGGCTGATTAGTAGCTGGTTGCCTGGCTGAACTGGCTGGTTTCTAGTAGGTCAGCTTGGTGGAAGGACAGATCCGCTGTGCTAGCAGACCCAGCCTTAATCAGCCAGATTCCAAAGGTCAGAGTGGAAACAAAATCACGCAATTTACCCAAATTTTAGAGGCTGAATTCAATTGTAGAGTTTGGTCTGGAAATAAGAATGAATTATTTCCAATGGAGTGGATCCTTTTATCCTCCCTGCCAGTTTCTCTACTATGCTATAGAGAAAGCCTAAGATATAGCATTGATATTGTTGTGTAAATATTGTCTACCTGCACGGACTACAGTATAGGCTGTAATGAAATAATTAAATTGAACTACTTTTAACCTCTGCGTATTCTCAATAGAAGCTTGGTGCTTTTATTCCACATTATGCTTTTGTGTAAAGGCTGCACTCTTACTATTCTAGTTAGAATTACTGTGTGACTGTTATATTTATTGTATGAATTTAGTGTTATTTAACACTTGGTAGACTACAAGGCTGAGGCAAATCCTGTATATAGAAGTTGGCATCTTGCCTGAGGGTTGGGATTATTTAATCTTCCAGTCACCCCATCCTTACCACCTCCTGGTGAAGAATAAACTTCTCCGGTGGAATTACTGAGGGTGGTGTTCCTGGGTGGGTGGCAAAGATAGGTTTGGTCCTGAGAGTCACTGCACTATGTCCAGATTTGTGTATGTGTGTCTCACACAATACACAGCACACAACCCAGCACACAAATGCAACACACACACAGCACACAACACACAACATGCACAAGCACACAAATGCAGCACACAAATACAACACATAGCACACTCACACAACACGGCACACACAACACACAACATACACAACACAAAACATATACAGCAGACACAACATATACATACAACCCACATACAACACACAGCACACCCAGCACACACTATACACACACACCACACAGAGCACACAACACACTCAAAATACTCATAATCTTCAGTACACACTCACACAATACACACATGGCACACAACACATGCATACAATGTATGCAGTACACACACCACATACATATAGATGGAGAGAGAGAGAGAGAGAAGAAACCGAGAGACGAGCCTGTGTCTTAATCCGTGATTGAGCTCTGACCACAGTTCCTTCTCGGGGTGTCCGGGAGACCAGCCCTGGCAGGGGTACGTGAGCTGGTGCTGGGTAAAACAGCTGCACAGCCTTCCAGTCATCTGAGGTAATGTGTGGCTGTCACAGGGGAGGGTACATGGAAAGGGAAGAAAGCTGGTTTTTTATTTTCTTTGTACTTATTTTCCTATTTCTCCTTATTTTTTTCCCAATTTCTTTGAGAAAAAAAATTACCTGTCTCAGCTAGGTTAAGAGAAACCACCAGAAGTAAGTTGTTTCCACATTTGGGCTGGGGTGTGTAAAGGTGGCTGGTGATTGAGTCCTCTGGTGAGCAGAACGGGGTGGCCCTGAAGTGGGGTGCCCTGAGGGGCAGGGTGCTGGCTGCATTTATCTCCCCTCTTTCCTTGCTGTGTGACCTCCTTCTGCCCCTGTGGCCTCTCTCTTTGTTTCAGGAGCAGATCTCCTGTTCCCTAGCTGTGCTTGTGAAATTCATACCTACCAAGAGGTGCAGGGGATGTATCCAGGTTGCAGAAACCAAGTCACAGAACAAGTGTGGGGTGTCTTCCTGTCTTCCTGGAGCATCTCTTTACCACGTGGTTCTTTGGGGAACAAGCTAAGTAACTTAACTGAGAACTTCAAACTATACATTTATATTAAAACAATCACAGATCTACTATACAATAGAATACAAAATCATCATACCATTTAAAAACAAAAGCTAAGACTTCAAATGCATTTTGTGACTATAGAGGGTGGCTTTGGGCCAATATCTGCTCCTTCTTATTCAAGCATAAGCAGTTTCTTCAGATATTTCGGTGGAAATTTTTGGGAGTGATACCTTAGAGCTTATTCTTTCTCCTTTATGTGGTTCAAATTTAAGTTTCAGGACATTATATTTTCAGATTCATCCTCTCCCTACCCGCCTCCGCCCCCAACCACATAGACAGATTTGGGGCCACCTGTTCACTCCACAGCCAGGAGGATGGAAAGATTCCTCGTGCCAGATTCTCCTTCATTCACGTAGTCTACAACAATGCCCTCTCCAACGTTAGTGGAGGATAAAACCCTCCCTTGGCTCCACTTCCAGCTCTGTGCTTGGACAGAGTGCAGTCTGTACAAAGATGAGCTCAGCTGGGGCCAGTTGGAGTGGAGACAGTGAGACCTGTTCTTCTAGGGGAGCAGCCTAGGGGACCCCAACATGCTCACAAATCCTACCTGATCCCAGACCTGCCCTGTGCCCAACCATGCTGCAGTGGAGATCCTTGGCCGCATCTGCAAGTGTTGCTGGTGACTGCCTCCCTGCAAGTGTCCATGTCAGTCCACTCTTATTTTCTCAAGTCCATTCTGATTTGTTTGTCTTTCCATGCCAACGGATAGGTACCAGAGCACAGAAAAGAGAAACACCTCTTCACTCCATTTTCCTCTTTTGTCCTAAAGGTCAGGGTGTGTTTGTTGGCCCAGTCCTCTGGGGGTTCTATGCTGTCCCTGTGTTCTCTCAGCAATGCCCGAGAGCACCACGTCACGTCTTCTGTGGGCCAAGAGCTTGGGACAGGTTTTCTTTATCCTGGGCAGGAATGGGTTAGGAATGGTGGGCTATTCCACTAGATAAACCCATTGAAGGCTGCCCTGTACCCCTAGGCAGAGATTGTGGAATTAGACTCAACTTATCACCTAAATGCTCTAAAGAGTCCATAAGACAGTGTATCAAAAATAACTTATTACATTCATAAAGTGAACATATTATTTCTTATAGACTTTAGACCCTTAGAGGGATGAATAACATACAGTTTATCTCACATATAACCTTCTTCTATTCATATATCTTTCTTTCTTTCTTTCTTTCTTTCTTTCTTTCTTTCTTCTTTCTTCTTTCCTTCCTTCCTTCCTTCCTTTTCTTTTCTCTTTCTTTCTTTCTTTCTTTCTTTCTTTCTTTCTTTCTTTCTTACTTTCTTTCTTTCTTTTCTTTCTTTCTTTTTTGAGAGATAAGGTCACTCTCTGTTGCCCAGGCTGGAGGGAGTGGTACAATCATGGCTCACTGCAGCTTTGAACTCCTGTGCTCAATCAATCCTCCTACCTCCACCCCCTGAGTGACTGGGACCTCAGGTGTACACCACCACACTCACCTAACTAAAAAAAGATTTTATTTTTTGTAGAGATGGGGGTATCACTGAGTTGCCTGGGCTGTTCTTGAACTCCTGGCCTCAAGCAGTCCTCTTGCCTCAGCCTCCCAATGTGTCGGGATTCCAGGCATGAGCCCCCACACTCATCCTAATCTTTTTCATATGCAATGGTTACACAGACGTTCAATGCATCCTCTCTCTTTCTGTCCTCTCTCTTTCTCTCTCTTGCTGTCTCTCTGTCTCCGTTTCTCTCCTTCTCTCTCTACACACATACACACACATAGGTATTCTTTCAAATTGGCTTTTCAATGGCTTTTCTTGATTTTCATTAGACATAGACATAGGTGTATCTACAAAAACTAATACATTTACCTAAATTCAGGAAAATAATCTTGATTAAAGTTTTAAACGATGGTGATTTGTTGGGAGGGTTCTGATGGAGGGTTCCGTGTGGCTCATGGGAACCCATGAACATGTAGCGGGCTGAGAACTGTCCCTCGGCCTCAGACATGGGCGATCCAACTCTTCTATCTGGATGTCTGTCAATAGATGATTATCATTGTTCCCATTCCACCGCATCTCTTGGTTGCTCTTCTTTTCTTCTGTCTTTGAAAATGGAGAAAGAAGGATGAGTAAAACCTGGACTTTAAAGAAAATAATGGAGCAAGTTGTTATTTTGCTTATTGCCTAGTTGGTAGAGTTATTGACTCACTAAAAGATTATTACAGCAGATAAAATCTGTTAAGGAATAGGTTTCTAAAAATATATACAGAGTGTTTCAAAGTGAAAGGTTGTTTATATGTTTTTCAAGTCTTATCTGAGTTTAAAATTTCAGGTATTGGCCTGACAAAATCAGCTTTCTGATTGGAAAAATCTTTCTGGTTGGAAAGAAAACCTGGATTTTTTTTTTTTTTTTTTTTTTTTTTTTGAGATGGAGTCTCACTCTGTTGCCCAGGCTGGAGTGCAGTGGCATGATCTCGGCTCACTGCGACCTTCACCTCCTGGGTTCAAGCAATTTCTCCTGTCTCAGCCTCCTGAGTAGCTGAGACTATAGGCGCCTACCACCATGCCCAGCTAATTTTTGTAATTTTAGTAGAGACGGGCTTTCACCTTGTGGGTCAGGCTGGTCTCGAACACCTGAGCTCAGGTGATCCACCGGCCTCAGCCTCCAAAAGTGCTGGGATTACAGGTGTGAGCCCCCGCGCCCTGGATATTTTTAACTGTGCTTTTCTTCCTTCAGCCTCACCTAGGCTCTCCAGAGAGTGGATGTTGGAATTAAATAAATATCCACAGAGGGAATATTGGAATTAAACGCTGTCCTGACTTTTAAGTTCTCAAACATTGATGGTCAGAGTAATCCGTGAATTCTATCATCTTCGTATCTGACACTGTGACTAAAACACTTGAAATCTGAATTCAGAAACAAATTCACACTCAAGTGTTTTGAGAGTTATGTACACCTTCCCACATGATTATTTTCTTTCCTCTTTAAATTTTAATTTAACTTTCTTCATCTAAAAAGAACCAAGAAATATCACAGAACAAAGTGGAAGCTTTGCAAAGAGTATTAGGATTAGAATTCAATACCAGAACAACAGGTGAAAATGACAGGTGGTAGTAAGGGAAATATTGAATATGAGAAAGTAATAGCCATCTAAATGTAATTCTGCACCTAGATAGGTCCTAGGGGGAAAGTCATTCCCCAGCAGTTTGCAAGGCAAACTCTCCCGGCAGAGAGAGATGACCAGCTTGGTTTTCTTGTGGAAAACTAGTCTTTGCTATGGAGAGTTGCTGGGATTAAGGAGAAGTACTGCAGAAAAGGAGCCTGCATTTCTGATCTGTGTTCAGGGAGAAGCCCACTACAAGTGCCCAGGGCCATTAGCAGGGCAGAGTCATGCTGGTGGGTAACACAGCAGCACAGCATCATGTGTGAGCTGCACCCCTCCCCCAGGCACATCGCAGCCTTGACCTTGGGGCTTCATGAAACAGCTTAAGACTCTGGATTCGCTTTGGGCAATAGAAGCCGCACAATTACAGTTTTGGTTTTGTTTTGTTTTTTTCCCCCCTTCTTCTTCAAATTGGCCATGCACACACGTTGGTCTCTCATTAGACAGGGCTGAAACCAGCAGGTCTTTCCTCTGTAGGAGCTCTGTGCACAATGTGCTATCATACATGGAGGAGCTGGCCAAGGAAGAGTCGGAGAGATTACACAGCAGCTTTGGACTCTGTCCAGCTCACCATTCTCAGCCCATTTCTCTTCTTTTAGCACCTGGGAGACTCTAACAAGTGCAATTTCCTACTCCCAGTACAGAGGGGGAAACATATTTCTAGGACTCTCCCATAGCTGTTGGTGTGTTTAATGTCAGAAAATCAGCATGTTGTGTTCTAAAGTTGCAAACATCCAGAATAAATATTATTACGGTTCTGAATGCTGGGAGGCTATAGAGGATAGGAGAGAGGGGATGTTTGTAAAAGGCTCCTTCACTGGTAGGAAGTCAGCATGTGCTTGGGATAGTGGGGAGGCTGGTTCCTAGAGAGATCCCTTCTCAGAATGGCTGAGCTTGCCAGTAGCTTATGGACAGAACTGGGAAAGGGCAGGAAATGGGAGGAAGATGGAAAAAAGAACGTTTCTGTAACTCTCACTTCCCTAGGTGAGTTCCAGTGGTCCCTTTCAAATTGTTGCAGATGAGGTAGAATTGCTCTTACCTGTGGGGACTGATGAGAATAGAGACCACGCTCATTAAGTTAGAGATGACACTAATCTGGCATGATCTGTAGAGTGGACTATGGAAGGGGTGACAGGGAAGAGTGTGACTCTACCAGATAGAATGTGATTAGAATTCAGAATTACTTTGGAGTAGTGGTGAAATTCAAACACATTTGGTATCAAAAGAAGTCTTTCAGAACAAACACAGGGTAATATCAGAGGTTAGATGCACCCAGCAGAAGAAGATGTCTGGTCCAGTGTAGGATGAGAATTTGTGGAACTGGAGCTATTGGCAGAGGAGCCCTTCCCTCAGCCCTGCACTGATTCTCTAAGAAGGCTGGGCTCACATCGACACTGCAGGGGACCACTGTGATCTCCCCAGGCATCCAACTAACGGCTGTATATCAATTAAGAAAAGCTTCTCAGTGAGTCTCAAGCCAACTCAAGAAGAAACCTGGAAGCTGGTTTTCTGAGGAAGCCAGAACGCACCACTCCACTTCAACACATCTGGCACTGCAGCTAACGGGGATAATTGCAGGGCACCCATGTCTCAGCTGAATTAGGCAAAACCCTGTAGCCCTGTAAAAACCCACAAAGGGTGTCGTGTTGTAAACTTATAGGGACTCTTCTCTAACTCAGAAGGGCCAACAGCAGTCAGCCATGTAGTCTTGTATTGTGGCAGAAACACCAAGCCCCATTGTGGGATGAGTTGGGCTTGCAGGTTGGATGTCTTAGTGATCCTCTTATTGGGGAGGGACTTCTGTTTTGGAAAACCTAGGTGTTCCAAGGGACAAATAAGGTGAGAAGGAGAGGTTATTTCATAGGGAATGTGGAAGTGTGGGGCCATTGAAAACAGAGCCACTCAAGGTGTCTGATATAGCTCCTCACAAACTTAGTGTGCACTGAGACCTGTTTGGTGGGATGGGCAAGGGGCAGGAGGGCAGCATGTTTACACAAAATGTAGGACGCACATCCCAGTCTGTGACAAAAAAATGTGATCGTCCATTCCTTAACCAGGGTAGGAAGGGGGAAATTGACTTAAACATTAAGTGTATGGATTTTAGGTTAAACTCTGTGTTACTGAAAAAATGTCTGTCCAATGATCTCAGCAGTAGAATACTCTCAGCTGTGCAATCAATTCAAGCATTTTTTTGTGAATACCACATTTTTTGTGACTGAAAATTGTCTGCCGACTTTCCTTCCTGCTACTAATGGTATAAAGAGTTGTCAGAGGTGTTTGAACCAGAGTGACTCCATCTTGAATAGAGGCTGGGTGAAGTAAGGCTGAGACCTACACTGCTGCATTCCCAGAAGGTTAGACATTCTAGGTCACAAGATGAGATAGGAGATCAGCACAAGGTACAAGTCACAAAGACCTTGCTGATAAATGATGCAATAAGGAAGCCAGCCCAAACCTGCCAAAACCAATATGGCGATGAAACTGACCTCTGGTCCTCCTCACTACCCGCTATACACTAATTATAATGCATTCACATGCTAAAAGGCACTCCCACCAGCACCATGATGGTTTACAAATGCCGTGGAAATCCAAGGAAGTTACCTATATGGTGTAAAAAGAGAAGGAACCCTCAGTTCTGGGCTCACCCCTCTCCTGGAAAACTCATGAATGATCCACCCCTTGTTTAGCATATAATCAAGAAATAACCACAAAAATGGCCAACCAGCAGCCCTCAGGACTGCTCTGCCTATGAATTGGCCATTCTTTCCTCCTTTTTTTTTGGTGGGGTGGGGGCGAAGTCTCGCTGTTGTACCCCAGGCTGGAGTGCAATGTTGCAATCTCTGATCACTGCAACCTCCGCCTCCCGGGTTCAAGCGATTCTCCTGCCTTGGCTCCCCAGGTAGTTGGGATTACAGGCTCCTGCCACCATGCCTGGCTAATTTTTGTATTTTTAATTGAGACGGGGTTTCACCATGTTGGCCAGGCTGGTCTCGAACTCCAGACCTCAGTTGATCCACCCACCTCGGCTTCCCAAAGTGTTGGGATTACAGGCATGAGCCACTGTGCCCAGCCTGTTCCTTTACTTTCTTAATAAACTTGCTTTCACTTTAAGGACTCACCCTGAATTCTTTCTTGCACGATGTCCAAGAATCCTCTCTTGGGGTCTGGATCGGGACCGCTTTCCGGTAACACAGTCATGTGCTGCGTAACAACATTTTGGTCAATGTCAGGCCACAAATACAATAGTGATTGTATAAGATTATAGTATATTTTTATGGTACTTTTTCTGCGTTTGGATATATGTAGATAAACCCTTTTGTTACTATTGCCTACAGTATTCAGCACAGTGACATGCCATACAGGTCTGCAGCCTAGGAGCAATAGGCCATTCCATAGAGCCTAGGTGTGTAACAGGCTATACCATCTAGGTTTGTGTAAGTCCACTCTGTGATGTTTGCACAAAAAGAAAATCGCATAACTGTTACAGGAAAGGGGTCCCCATCCAGACCCCAAGAGAGAGTTCTTGGGTCTCACGCAAGAAAGAATTCAGGGCAAGTTTGTAAAGTGAAAGCAAGTTTATGAAAAAAGTTAAGAAACAGGCCGGGCACAGTGGCTCACACCTGTAATCCCAGCACTTTTGGAGGCTGAGGTAGGTGGATCACCTGAAGTCAGGAGTTTGAGATCAGCCTGGCCAGCACGGTGAAACCCCATTTTGACTAAAAAATACAAAATTAGCTGGATGTGGTGGTGCATGCCTGTAATCCCAGGTACTCTGGAGGCTGAGGCAGGAGAATCACTTGAACCTGGGAGGCAGAGGTTGCGGTGAGCTGAGATCACCCTATTGCACTCCAGACTGGTTGACAAGAGTGCAACTCCGTCCCAAAAAATAAAAAAAGAAAAAATTTTAAAAATTTTAAAAAAAAGAAAGCAAAGGAAAAAAATGGCTACTCTATAGACAGAGCAGCCCCAAGGGCTGCTGGTTTCCCATTTGCATGGTTGTTTCTTGATGATATGCTAAACGAGGCATGGATTATCTGTGCTTTCCCTTTTTAGACCATATAGGGTAAATTCCTGACATTGCCATGGCATTTGTAAATTGTCATGGCACTGGTGGGAGTGTAGCAGCGAGGGCGGACAGAGGTCACTCTCATCACCATCTTGGTTTTGGTGGGTTTTAGCTGGCTTCTTTACTGCAACTTGTTTTATCAGCAAGGTCTTTATGACCTATATCTTGTGCCAACCTTCTATCTCATCCTGTGACTTAAAACACCTTAACTGTCTGGGAATGCAGCCCAGTAGGTTTCAGCCTAATTTTACCCAGCCCTTACTCAAGATGGAGTTGTTCTGGTTTACATGCCTCTGACATAATGACACATGTCTTAGAATGCATCTCCATCATTTGATCAAGACATGACTTTAGTTGCGTAGATAAGACTTAAAGGAAGAATCATGGAATAGTGCAGGATCTCTGGAAACTTTCTTCCAAGAGGACTTTAAACTTACCCTGGTGTCTACCAGTGTAGGATGATTTTAGATGTGGAATTGCTCGTTGTCCCCAGCCCAGAGCAGGGGACACACGGATGGAATGGATCTACCTGCCAAAAAGACTTTAAATTTCTAAAGTTTGGGCAGAAAATCTCATTCATTTGTGACCTCTAGAGAGCCGTGAAGCATGCTAGCTCATAAGGCCTTGCCTAGTCCCAGGTGCATTCCAAGGAGAGTAGTGCAAGCTGTGCTCTAGAGCCCATGCCCAGCCACAAGGATGGATGCGTCCATGGTCCATGAACTTACAGCAACCCATTCACATGCAAAAGCATTTTATTTTCAGGCTTTAAATGGAGGTACTAAAAACAGTGTTAAAAGCGGAGAACACTTAAGAAGTGCACCTTTTATTCTGAATAACAATTAGGAGCAGTTAGGTATTTAAATCATCTAAAATTTTTCTTTTGTAGGAACACTGCAAATGCTATACAGCACGTGCTTTTAAGAAGAGTGATGGGTGGGTACCAACAATAAGGAAGTGCTATCATTCAGTATCTTTCAAGAGTGCATCCATTTCAGATATAATGCGCCTGTAGTAACAATGCTGCACTTTAAAAAGACATCTTTCATCTGAAAAACACACACCTCGCTCTTTCTGTAGGCTGCCTTGCTCTGTGTGTGAAATGGACATATTTTTACAGGTTCTTGCGGGGCAAACATTAGATACTCTTTAAAGGGTTAACGTTTATTACAAAGGTCTAACAGATTAGTTTCTGTTGTGCAAGAAATAGAGAAGCTAGTGTGGGTTTTGAAAAGGGTGCATGTGAAGCTCCGTGTGGTGAGATGACAACATTTCTGGATAAAAGGGCAGCTGGGACCCCAGGCTGGTGGTAGGGTTTGCCATCTCCTCGTTCTTCATTCTGCCATGCTTTGGAAGGCTTTCAGAACATGGTGAGGACATTTTCTGTTGTTGTTGATCGAGGATCTCTGAATCTTGGAAGGTACCAGCCTTGATTATGGGCAGAAAAAGTGAAATGTCTTTCAAGGCATGGTTTTGTTATCTGGACTCAAGAAAATGCTTATGTAAATCCCACCCCCATGAGAAGGAAGGAAACTTGAGGGAGTATCTGTTAAGATGCATCATATGGAGTCCTTGGTTTCGGGCCTGATTTTGCCACTCCTACCCCACCCATCCACCCACCCACTTCCTTCCCCACTCTCAGGAGAGTCACAGTAACCAATTTGGGGTTTGTATTTAACACCTGCAAATCTTGGCTAACAGGCCTCCCTCTTTTCTCCTTCACCACCAACCTCCCTCTCATCGATCCAAACACTTTAGTCAGTGCTTCCCAAATCATACCACTGAAAAGAGGGGAAACCCTTTTTGCATCCATACTGCAAAGACCTAAAATGTTTGTTTTCAGCTGTCCTGCTTGTAACTTTTCATCGAATCTTGATGATGCTTTTTAAAATAAGCTGAACCTAGCCTCTCACAAATGTGTTGAGGCCTTGCTCTGCCACGCATGAGTGGAACTCCATGTAGAAGGCCCACCTCCTTAGCTGTAATAACAATGAGAGCCTACTAGGAGCCAGAGGCTGCGCTACTGAATGTTTTCCATGATGCGATTTAATCTTCAAATGTACTCGCAAAAAAGAGACAGTATTGTAGGATTTTCTCCTTAGTTCAGCTAAGAGCTGGGTCCTTGCCACATGGCCGTGAAATATTAGGCTCACAGACACTTTGAAGGGTGAGAATAATGAAATTTACAGAGCAGAAAAGAAAAAAGGGAAACAGGGACTCTCTGCAATTGCCAAGGTCCTGCTAGTGAGGCTTCCCGCCTCGCAGATTGAATGCCAGGTTCCACCCAAGAAGAGAAGGGGCCAGGCTCCTCCCAGCTGCAAACGGGGAACTTCCCCATGCTCCACCCCAGTGTGCATTCCTCCCAGTGTGCAGGTTGGTTGCAGGTTCTGCCACGAAGCCCTTCCTACCTGGTTGTCTCAGTAGTATTTATATACTTTACAAATGGGAACACCAAAGGTCAGAGGAACTAACTCAGCCGAGGTCCCGGAGCTGTCCAGCACCTCCAGAGCCTACTCTTCCCCTCTGATAAGGCCACCTCTTTAAGATGACACAGAATGTCCAACCCTGAGACCCACAGTAGAAGGGGCACTATCGTAGTTAAATTGTCAGGTAACTGTTCTTCATGTTCCTACCTGGCATCGTTTAAGAAGGCACATGGCAAGTGCCAGGCAAACGCTTGTTAACGTGAATGGGTTTACAACTTTCATAAACATTATGAAGTCTGGCATGAGGAAGAAGTTCAACATGCCTAATTAACAGCTGTTTCTGATATATAGCAAATCTATTTTTAAATAATCTTTCTTGTAAGTTTTTGTTTTTACTCATTGGCTTATCAGAACCCAAAGGGCAAGGAATAAATTGAACCTGGGTGTCCTGCCTGGATGACAGGAAGGCAGCGCATGGCAGTGCTTTTCCTCCCTCACCCTGCAGCTGGCAACCTCAAGGTTTAACCCTTGGTGTCTTACTGTGGCTGACTGTCACGGGACTCTCAGGTCTCAAGTGAGATAGCCAAGTAAAAAGGGCTCCCCGGAGAATCTCTGACCAGTGTGCGCACCAGAAGGACAGGGTGGAGCCATGAGAAGTTTGCACCGTTTGCAGTGGGGAGGAGCCTGGCCTCTCCTGTTCCTGGCTGGGGACCTGGGATTCAGTCTGTGAGGTGCAGAGCCTGTTAGCAGGACTCCATCTCACTCTGCTGAATTGTTTTTCCTTTTTCCTTTTTGCCCAATAAATTCTACTCCTCACCTTTCTAGGTGTCCGCGAGCCTGATCTTTCTTGGTTGTGTGACAAGAACCTGACTTTTTCTGCAACACAAGGTTTGTCCTTCCTTTATTCTCTTTCCTCTTCATGGCCACAATAACATCTCAGAGGAGAGCGACCTCATTAGCTCAACTCCCTGTGCGAGGAGCAGCCTGCGTCTAATAAGAGAGGGGAAGTGGCATCAAGCATTCCTGTGCACAAGAAAAAATGCCACCCCGTGAATGTTTCCAAGTATATAACTTTGGTGAAAAACACCTGGGTTGTTCACTCCTCCTTCTCTCTGGCTATCCTGGGTCTCCTGGCCCCTGAGTCAGTGCTTTTCAATTAGGGTGGGAGGTGAGGGTCCTATCATGTCAAACCTGCTGTGCCTTAGCAGGCATGCAAGGGCATAGTCAGCCCATCTGATATGTTCCTCCACACTTGGGTAAAAGAGGCAGAAAGATTCCTACCCCACCTGTTCCACCACGGGCCACATGGGTGCATGTTCATCACGGACTTTTGGAGTTCTGCTTTCTAATCTTGCCAAGTGCACACAGTGGTAGAATTTTCCAGGCAGAGTCGGGATGACTACTGGAACCCTGTAAGGGAGCAGGTTCGAGGGAGCAAAAAGGGGTGAAGCCACGGCCTATGGAACCAGACTGGCATAGATTAACTTTCAAGCTGCTCTGGCTACTAGCTGTGCAGCCCTGAGCGAGTTCCCTCACTTATCTGAATATTGAGGCTTCCTATCTGTAAGCTGGAGAAAGTGGGCTCTACCCCCTGGGTTTCTGTGAAGATTAAACGAGATCATTTAGGAAGCAACCAGCCCCACACCTAGCACCTACTTCATATTCAGTAAATATTAGCTCCTCTTTCCATCCAGGGTCTTGTAGCTCTTTGAATCAGATCATTTTACTTACCCATATATATTAGCCTTGAGGGATATCATTCAATTCAATATATTTTACATTCTTAATTATACATTCATTTATATCAATATTTTATTACTATATAACATATAGTAATTATATGGTAATATTTTAGTATATTAAAATTAATAAATATTTAATATTGATAGAATATATACCTAATGAATATATACTGGGTATCTTATGCACAAGTCATGAAATCAGTCTGGCTATATTTTTTGCAACTCAGGTGACTTAAGCATTTTGACCAAATATTCGGGCTTGTTTATTCACAATTACAGCAGCCAGATAGCACAAATCAATCGGAAGAGTAATTCTAAAATGTGATAGAAGGGTTCAAAGGCAACTGAATCCTGAAGAGGGGCTTCAGTGGGCAGGTTCCCAGGTGGCAGAGTGTGGCCATCAGTTTGGAAATGGGCCTTTGGTTGGTGTGGGGGCAGAGAAGGCGCTTCCCTTCCATCACCGAATTTCTGTTCATAGTAATTCAGTGAAACATAAAATATTTATGGGAGAAAACTTTTATAGAAATCTTCTTTCCTCAGAGGATTTTAAAGGCGCAGTCTCCCCGACATCAAACATTCCTGTGAAAAATTAAAAATCCAGTCAATCAACCAGCTGTTTCTAAATATACAAAAATATGGCACAAACCATCTGAGTTTTTGCTTTTTGGTTGGAGAAATACATTATTTAGACACAGCCTAAAGAGCATTACGCTTATAGCTCACTGAAGAAGCAACATTCTTGAGGTATAAACAGGGAGATATTCATAGCAAAATTTTTCCGTCAGGCAACACAAGTGCACACCTGGGCTCCGATCAAACCCCCGATGATGTGAGCTGGACACAGTGCCTGAGACGGAGATCTGAAGACCTGCAGGCCTGAGCGGGATGCCCTGAGCCTTCTGCACACTGCTGGGCCAGGCACCCTTCACCTAGCAAGTGACAGGATGGGACAGAGTGAGGCATACTTTCTAACTCCTTGATTTTGTCCTGTGGTGAAGATGGCCCATCATGGAGAGAGCAAGAGCTTGGGAATACCTGTTGGCCTGCATGTGGGACAAGGACAGCCAACTGCATTGCCCCAGGATGATGCCCTCAGGCTTATTCACTTCATTAGTGGCAGAATTAGTGAGAATCTGTAGCTTTCCAGCACCCGAGTCACTATGGTATTTAATAATCTCAGTCATGAACATGTGGCCATGTGAGATATTCATGCTTATTTATTTATGTACTTCTGTATTTATTTATTTATTTTGAGACAGAGTCTCACTCTGTCACCCAGGCTGGAGTGCAGTGGTGTGATCACAGCTCACTGCAGCCTCAACCTCCCAGACTCAAGCAATCCTCCTGCCTCAGCCTCCCAAGTAACTGGGACTACAAGTGCATGCAACCACGCCTGGCTGATATATATATATGTACATATGTGTATATATATATACACATATGTGTGTGTATATATATATGTATATATATACGCATATGGAGAGAGAGAGAGAACCAGAGAGAGAGAGAGAAAGAGAGACGGAGTCTCAATTTGTTCCCCTTTGAACTGCCTGGTTTGAAACTTCTGGGCTTCAGTGATCTTCTGGCCTTAGCCTCCCACAGTGCTGGGATTACAGATGTGAGCCACTGGGGCTGGCCGATTCATGCTCTAGATTGAGAGGATGGAAGACGAGTGAGAAGATTGAAGAGGACAGCTCTCTTTGAGAGGTTTACCTGTACCAAGGCCTGTATAATTCGACGCAGGGATTGGCTAAGTCGACGCAGGGATTGGCTAAGGGCATTCATGTTATTTCACTAGATTCGAATGGCGGGTTTATTCACAGAAAACCCCAAATGTGTAAGGAGAGGGTGGCTCTGCAAAATTAAATTTTAAGGATGATTAGCAACATATATATGTGTATATATATGTATATATGTGTATATATATATGTGTGTGTATATATATATATATGTATATATATACAACTTTCATGTGCACAAACATAAAGTTAGAATTTCAGAACCCTCCAAGTCACTCAGTCACTCAATGGTGTGCTCAGGGCCCCAGCTAACACTCTTCTGAAAACAAAATAAACAGGTTGACAAAGATGAGTTAGAAACTCTCCAATGGTGAGGACGGTCCCCAGTGTGATGGGTCCCTCGTCATTGGGCCAGCTTCCTCTTGTGCTCACCCTGGGTCTGGATGTCACCTTGAAAAAGCCTGGGCCAGTGTCCTGAGCAGTGAGCTACTTGGATCAGTTCTTTGGACTTCAGAGAAGGCAAAACCCACCACTGGGTTCTGTGGCCACACAAGGGAAAGGAATCAGTCTCTGGGTATGTCTCTGGTATTGTTGACCTACCTAAGGAAAAGAAACGTCTTGGACCAGAACTATATATATGGACGCTGCATTGTTTTCAATGAGGATGATGATTGCACTGATTTCACTGAGTTGGATGATGATTAAAAGATGCAGCTGGGCTCAGTGGCACATGCCTGTAATCTCAGCACTTTGGGAGGCTGAGGCAGGCAGATCACCTGAGGTCAGGAGTTTGAGACCAGCCTGCCCAACATGGCGAAACCCCGTCTCTACTAAAAATACAAAAGATGAGCTGGGCGTAGTGGCGGGCGCCTGTAATCCCAGCTACTCAGGAGGCTGAGGCAGGAGAATTGCTTGAACCCTGGAGGCGGAGGTTGCAGTGAGCCGAGATCCCACCACTGCACTCCAGCCTGGGCAACAAGAGAAAAACTCTGTCTCAAAAAAAAAAAAAAAAAATGTAGTGCACACCAAGGGATTGGTACTAAGTACAAGCAGGTGCTTCAATCATGTTAGCTCCTGTGGCACAGCCATGTACACACCATATTGTATGAAATTACATAAATATAGGAGGATGGAGGATGAGCCGTGGGCTCCAGAATCTGGCTGTTGCGGTTAAGATCCTTGCTCTGCTAGTCAGCTCCATGGGCTTGGCCCATTCCTCAGCCTCTCCGTGCCTCAGTATCCTTGTGTGTCCAGTGGGGTTTTGTGAAAGTCTCTGTGAGGACTAAACAGGATCAGATACGCATCACACACGAGTTGTACCTGGTGCACAGCACATGTTAGGCATTATCACTATGAAATTAAGAATTTTATGTAGAATGGCCTTTTTCTGCATTGGCCACACTGACATATCACTTTAATCTAATGATCTGACTTTAAAAACTGCTTCCACATCATTATATGAAAGGATTAGTTAAGCTTTTTCCTATGATTCCTGTGAGATATACGTTGACAAGAACTCCCATTTATAGGTGAAAAAAACAAGATGGTGAGTTCTGGAGGGTTCCCGGTCACAGCCCCACGGGTGATGGGTCTGCACCTAACCGTTCAGCCCAGGCTTCCGCTTCCTCTCCTGTAGCCTGCACGGGTGCTGGGTCTGCATCCACCATGGGGTGAGGAAAGGGGATTAGTCCAACTGAACGGTGTGGTCACCTCCTGACCCAGGCGCCTCATGGAGTCAACTGGTGGCCAGGCTGTGCCTTTCAGGACAGAATTCAAAAAACACAGATAGACAGTAAGAGTTCCTTTACCAAGATCATCGCTATTTCAGTGAAAAGCAGACTGTCCAAAAAATCTGCATAGAGATCATTATAAATGACCCTACAATGTAGACATGCTAAGGGGAGCTGGTCTTCCTCCTGTGTTGTTCTCGAGACTCAGCCTCAGCCCTGCTCCCTGCACCCACAGGGGTCAGAACAAGCAGGAGCTCCCAGGTCTCCCCTAGGGCTGCCTTATCTATTTCTGGGCCTGGTGTTCTCTCTTTTTTCTGTGCATGTGCTCATCTTTTCCTTAACTGTACTATTTTCCTGAGGGATTTTATTTAGAGCTTTACAAAAAATCCAAATAAATCCGACCTCCGAGCCCAGACTGGGGCATCTTCACCATGTGTGTGCGCAGGTGCATGTGTGTGTGTGTGTGTGTGTGTGTGTGTGTTTTCTCACTGGCCCTATCCCTCAAGCGTCTTCCACAATTCACATACAGCTGCACTTTTTTGTGCTGAGTGGTCCTCAAAGCCTTTGCTATGTTTATTTCTCTAGAGGGCCCGACAATTTCAAAGCCAATCAAACTTGATGAAAACTCGAAGGGTATTTTTTTTTTTTAAATCTTCACTACCAATTGCCCACATATTTTAGGTAAACAACAAAATACAAGCAGGCGCTGTGACTCTCTTCACTTGGTTCAGTTCCTTCGGATGCTGTAATTTACAGGACTTTGCTTTCTACCTTATGGTTGTTTATTTTCCTTAATAGCCTTTTAGGAGGGGCCTTATCAGAAGCTTTCTGAAAAGTACACTAAATTATGTCTACTGGGTCAACTTTGTCTCCAGTTTTATTAATCTAGAAATTATAACTGTAATATTTCCTGAAAGTGTCTGATACTACGGAAGCCACAAATGCAGTAATTAACATGCAATTTGAAAAATTTATTCCCAGAGATCCAAACACAGTGAAAAACAGAAGAGCCACAAGAGACAAACAAATGCAAATGAGAAATAATTCTGCACCCTATTCCTGCTGCTGCTTACGTTACTTTCCACTTCCTATGCCCCAATTTTTCTTTTTCTTTTTTCTTTTTTTTTTTTTTTTTTTTTTGAGACGGAGTCTCGCTGTCGCCCAGGCTGGAGTGCAGTGGCGCGATCTCGGCTCACTGCAAGCTCCGCCTCCCGGGTTCACCCCATTCTCCTGCCTCAGCCTCCCGAGTAGCTGGGACTACAGGCGCCCGCCACTGCGCCCAGCTAATTTTTTGTATTTTTAGTAGAGACGGGGTTTCACCGTGGTCTCGATCTCCTGACCTTGTGATCCGCCCGCCTCAGCCTCCCAAAGTGCTGGGACTACATGTAGAGACGGGGTTTCACCGTGGTCTCGATCTCCTGACCTTGTGATCCGCCCGCCTCAGCCTCCCAAAGTGCTGGGACTACAGGCGCCCACCACTGCGCCCAGCTAATTTTTTGTATTTTTAGTAGAGACGGAGTTTCACCGTGGTCTCGATCTCCTGACCTCGTGATCCGCCCGCCTCAGCCTCCCAAAGTGCTGGGATTACAGGCGTGAGCCACCGCGCCCGGCCCAATTTTTCTATTTAACCTCAGAGGTAATCATTGGGTCTACTGGATAAAAATATTGAGGAGAAACTTTGTTCATCTGGGGTTTTTGAGCATTTCTGTAACTACTTAGGATTTGTTTGCTGGTTCAGAAATGGGCATAATTGAGCAAAGAAGCATCTGACCTGGAAGGCCACGAGCTGAAGGCCAGCTAGCCCTGGGGAGTATGAGTTCTCTCCAAGAAGCTTCTAGAGTCATCTCCAAGAAGGGCCAGCACTTCCTTGCAGGTGGGCAGCTGGGGCAGATGAGCAGGGAGTCTGTTTCAGTACACACGGGCTCAGTAGCTGGGCAGTCAGCACCGGGAAGCCTGAGCGGCAGGGAGCAAGAACTCGAACGTGGAGACCAGGGTTTAGGATCCAAGAATAAGGCAGGATTGAGTAATGGGATGTGGTGCTGGAAGCTTCCTCCCAGGTCCAAGGAAGCCAGAAGGACTCCAGAGTCTCTAGCTGTGTGTTGCTTGTTCCTCTCATCCCCATACCTGTTAGACCCAAACCTGGCTGGGTAGGGGTCCCTGCATGGACCTTCTGCCCTCAGCCGTCTGTCTTGGGGGAATGATGGCCCCAGCCACCTGCACCCCTAGGCCACATGGTGCAATCCAAAGGATGTGGACTTGAGGCCAGACTGGGATCTAATTCCAGATGGACTAAAGAGCCCTGCAGGATCCTAAGCCAAAAATTCCTGAAACTCCAGAAGCTTGTGAGGGAGGTTCTACGAGATAACACGGCATCTTTCAAAGTTCAGTCCAGTTCTATCTAACGCCTGCATTGTTCCCCCATACTTTTGTAATAACTCTATTTTAAGTAGGTTTTTAAAATCCCCTCACAACTTCTTCCACAAGTAGCACATGAGGCATCCTCAGGAAAGGCTGAGGTTGTGCGGCTGAATCATGTGGCTGAGAGCCTGGCTTGCAGCCAGACCATCCCCTCTGCTCAGTTTCCTCATGACACTCCACTTCCTGGTCCCTTTCTCCTCCTCATTCTCTCGTCGAACCTTGGTGAAGCCTGAGTGCTGACCCCTGTGCCCAGCATCTCCTGGAGAAGCCTGTTTGAGTGAAGATGGACTGATGTGGGATCACGATGGTCTCATATCCTGCTGTGGTGTTCCCTTCATCTGTGGGATGTGGATGCCTGCTTGGGTCACCAGGTCAGGCCCCCTGACATGGGTGCAACACAGATTGGTCCTCGGAGCTTCAAATCCAGGGACTCTGGCTGTTGGATGCCCTTTTTCAGGGGCAGTCCTACACTGGCATTGCACCTTTGAGTCCCTGCCCTAAATAGTCCAGTTTCCTCCTCTCTCCTTAAAAGCTTATGGTTAAAATCCCAGCACACCCGTGTCAGGAATACCTGATAGTCCAGAAGTAGAGGAATTGGGAAGGGGAGTTAACTCCAGATCAGGGGTGAGATGCCAAGGTTGGCATTGCATTTTAGAGTTGAAAGGACCTGACTTTAGAGCTAAAGAAGGAGAAGCCAGCAGCATAAAGTAAGCTGGCTAAGACCACACAGCTACTAAGAGTCAGAATGAAGAACCAGACCCTCAATTGTACTGAGTCTTTATTCCTACAGAAGCTGCCTGGGGCTCCTCCATCCAGAGCTGGGGACCTGAGTCTCTTCTCCCCAACCCTGGCAGGACTTTAGGAATTGTTCATTTTGGTAGAACCACACCTGGGAGAAAGGAAAACAGAGCATCCCTTTGCTCACCCATTTTTACCTTCTCACCTGGAATAGGGAGAAGAAGGAAGGGGAAAAAACGCCCCTCCCCCTACAGCCCACTCAGCCAATCCCCAGGAGCACTGCCAGCCAGCACACAAGTCCACTTAGTGGTGAGTGGCACAAACACCCACTCCAAGGCCCAGGACGAACCCCAACCCCACCCAAGCGGGGAACACAGATATCCCTGCTCTCAGGCAAAGGAATCATCAGTGCTGGAAAGGAATGGAGAATCAGTCAGTGATGACTCAGAAGTCGATCTTTTTGTCTGCACACTGCTGAAATGTTTAGATAAAAAGTGAGACATCAAGACATCACCTCAAACCAGATGTTTATATGCATTTCAACCAAGGTTTAGATATTTGGAAATTCTGGGTGGATATGGCATTTCAGTATCCCTTCAAAGACCAACACATGGAAGCCAAGAAAGGCTTTCTTTCTAAGGCCTTATTGAGATAGATTAAGAGATAAGCTTGGCTAGGTTGAAAACCACAACTCATGTGGCTACTGAAATACCTGAGAAAAAATTGTTTTCCTAAGTGATAAGAGGGACTGAATGTTCTTGTCCCCCCAGAGTTCTTATGTTGAAGTCAAATCCCCAAGGTAATGAAATTTGGAAGTGGGGCCTTTGGGAGGTGATTAGTCACAAGGGTGGAGCCCTCGTGAGTGTCGTGAATGGGATTAGTGCCCACTTAAGAAGAGGCCGGAGAGCCAGCTCAATCTCGCTCCACCCATTGAGGACACATGGAGAGGTAGGCAGTCTGCAGCCTGGAAGGAGCACCTCACCAGGTCCCAGCCATGCTGATCCTCTGATTTGAGACTTCTAGCTTCCAGAACTGTGAGAAATAAATTTCTGTTCGTACGTCACCCAGTCTATAATGCTTTGTCATAGCGGCCTGAACTAAGATGCTTAAATGAAGATACCTTTTCCTGGGGATATTATTGTTTAGATTAGAGGCACAAAAATATGATTATAGAATAAAATAAAATAAGTCTTCAAACCAGTGTGATCAATTATGCTATCAAGTTTAATGGCAATAATTATTAAGTAAAATTCCCATGTAGAATAGAAATTCTAATGTCAAAAATGTAAAATATTTGGTACTAGAGCTTCTATTACATATAAAGAATTAATTAAAGACAGTCATATTTTATGACTATGAAGTAAAGCATACCATAGTGGTCCTTTGGTAAGCCTTACTAACAAAATGTACAGATAAAAAGTGTTTTTAAAAAATAAGACACTTTGAATTTTTCTGCTTGAATTTTTGAATATTTTCCTTAGATGCTAGCTTTAGAATGAGATCATTTCCCAATCTTTTCATACCTTTTTCTGCCTGAGTTAAAATGTTCACTAAAAGGTAAGCATTTTGAAGGCGATTACCCACAGGATAAGGAAAGAATGTATTCCAGTAATCCACTTTGGGGAATCAACATTTTTTTTCCTGTTAAATTTTTCATGGAATTCCTGCTAATAGTATGACAGGTATCTGACAGCAGAACCAGAAGATAAAATAGATACAGAAAGTTGTTCAATCAGTGATTGGAAGCAAGGAGGCCAGAGAGTATTCAGTGACTCCTGAAGTTCTCCCTATAGAGTGAATACCAGTGAGATGAAACCAATAAACTTCGACAAAAGGAAGAAATCTGAATTCTAATCCAAGGAGCATGGTGAGCATGAAGTGCCACGGAGATTCTCAAAAGGATGACTTCTCCCTGACACAGGAAAATTCACAGAACCAGCACATAAGCGACGGATCGGCAGTATGGGTTGTGTGTGCCTGGTGTGCCTGGGTTGTGTGTTTCCACACCCACAGAGGAACTCCGGAGCTGCAGCACGAGTGCAGTGTGAGCCCAGAGTAGAGCTTTGGGACAGCCCTGATTCTCTCCTTTCCCCTTTCCGGTAAAGCAGAGAAACCAGAAAGAGACCCATTTTTCCCCTCTGTGCCTGAGGATATGGCATTTCTGGCACAATAGAGAGGATCAGATCCTTAAGCCTGAAACACAACTCTCTCTATAGAATTTATCTATATGTGGTATGTCATAGTCTATTACGGGTTTGTGTGGGACTGGATCAGATTAATACCCTGAATCCAAGTCATCTTTCCAAATGAATCCAAATGAAAATATTGGCCTGGAGAAGATTTCTCAGTAATGAATATAATGCAGAATAATGAACAGTAGCCAAAAAGAGAGAGGATGTAGAGTAGAACCAATCAAAGGAAGGGCAGATGTTTAAAATGTCTTTTGCTGTTCGGGCCTGTGATCCAACAGAAGCAATTATGTCTGTGTTTTCTCAATTTCCACACAGGAGAGAGGCACTTTGAGGTTTTCCAATCTCTTGTCCTATCTACACTTTGGGCGCTGAACAGGGAGGGGACCGTGATGCCATGTGTGGCCAACAGCAATGGATTCCAAGCAAGGCTCGCGGCATAAGACAGACTCGAGGTGAGGGCATTCCCGACCACACAGGTGAAATACACACATTCGAAGACTGCCCCTGTAGGTGTGTGTCCAAGTGGAGAAGCACATAGCAGGGAGCCCGCTTAAATCCTGCTCTCCAGGATCTCAAGAATCACAAGATGCCATAGTTCCAAACTGAAATGGAGATGATGTCAGGTAGCTTGTCTACACACTGAGGGAGGGAGGTGGCCTAGGCCTTTGTTGAAAATGGGCAGAGCAGCAAGATAGAGTTTCTAGTGACTCTATGATGGGAGACTGAGTGACCTCCAATTCTTTTCACCAATGGAGGGCCGGATAAAATAAAAATGCTATGGTTTGAGTGTATCTCAGACAAGGGCCATAAACTATGTACACTGCCCATGGTTAGGTGACACTTTAACAACTGACACTTGCACATCAAGTGAAGGTGTCCTTATGCTGCACCGCTACATAGAAAAATATGGAAAGGTAAAGAAGAAAGAAGAACCGTGAGCAGGAGAACCATTCCATTTTATTCCTTATATGTACAAACATGAATAATTTGACATGATGTTTAGACAGTTTCCCCCTAACTTAAGTCTTTTAATTAAAATGAAAGGAAGAAAATACACTTTAAATATGAATGCGAGAAGGTGTGAGTTGACAGTCCCCAGCCTTCCTACTCTTCTCTCTCTGTTGTTAGCGAGCACAATAAAATCTCATCTTCTCCTGTCGTCTTTTCATAATGTTTATGGTTGTTTTAGGTAACACATAAACCATGCTGAATGTGATATTCCCCTTATTACATGTCAGGGGCACATATTAAACTAGAGCCTGTCCCTTATTCTGCTATTTACTTTTGTGGCAAATCAATGTATTTTCCTTGACTCACCAGGCAATATTGCAGGGCTGCCTGTGGCAGGGAAGGTAAATGCTAACTTTTCAGCCTGCGCCAAGTGGCACACCCTCGGCTCACTACCGAGTGAATGAGAGCAGTATATTCTGGACTGAAAAATGGGCTCGGATGTTGGCCCTAATAAATTACATGATTATTAAAATGCTGCGCAGTTCCTGCCCTTATTATTTTATTTTACCTCTTGCTGTCTCCCCCTCAGTTGCCTGCTCCACTTTACCTCTGTTTTCTGTGTGCTTAACTTGTAAAATGCTAAACAAGTTTTGATATTTACCTGTTTATGATTAAATTGCAAAATGATCTGCTTAGTTCTGTTCTAAATTAAGGTCTGTATTAAATGTCATAGCATTTATCTTTCATAAAATGAGACAGCAAGGACACTAATTTCCTAGGTATTCAATCACTGCCCTGTGCCACTGGAGAGACAGCCCAGGAGCAAGCCTGCCCACAGTTCACAGCTCACTGACAGCCCTGAGATGGAATCATAAAAGTCAATTAATCATTAAAAGCTGTTACAAGCACATATCGAACCAGTCTGGCACAAAATGTTAATCAGTCCAATATCAATATAATAAATTCCTGCAAATTGGAGCGATCGATATGTTTAGGGCCTAATGAATCAATTTGAGGGCACTGAGCTGCTCCTTGGGGTCCCCATGACACGGCAGCCGGGTGAGTGCTACATCTCTAGGCGCACTGCCAACAGAGGTCACCTATCCTAACAGGCTGTTCACTTCAGCCGCAGTTACCACGGTGACAGCATGTCACCGTTGCCCTAGTGTCCTTCTAGGTAAGGTGGAAACCAATGCATCACTGCCCTTGATGGATTTGTCAATAATACTTAGCAGGGGAGGGGGACTGCTCACAAAACACTCGCAGGTCTCCAGTCCCCGAGCAGTTTGGTGTGATTTAATTGTCTGAAGAGGTGTGTGCTTCTGCATATATGCAGGAACTAAGCAGTGGTCACGGGCAGAGGGAGTTAGCAGTGGAGCTGACTGCATTTGAAAGCCTTGGGAAAACCGTACAGAAAATAACAGGCAGCCAGAGCCATGGCCAGGTTGGTGTTCCATTAACCAAGTCGCTGTGTAAGTAAGAAATAACCTGGAGCTTCTCAGATTAAGAATTTATTAGCTACAAAATTTTAATACATTACTCATGAGTGGAAATGGAGTTGCGTATTAATGCCCCAAGGCTTAGACTTAGCAGCAACATTTCTAGACACCTGCTTACAGACTGTAGATGTTCACCAGGAGAAGTCCATCAGGGGAAATTTGGGGAGTCAGGAATGATTGGCGAGGCTCCCTCCCTCTTTCTCTCCTCCTGCCCCCCTCTCCCTATCTCTCCCTCTCTTCCCTCTCTCGCCCCCTCTCATCACTCCCTATTACCTGCAACCTTCTCCCTGCCCAACAGAACCACAACCCCAAAAGTGTGAAGCAAATAGGACACTCAGAAGGGGGATTTTAATCCAGTCTCTTCATCATCTGTTTTTAAAAACCAGAGTTTTCATGTTTTAAAACATTTTATCTTTTGTTGCACCTATTAAAACTGACCAGTGAAGAGGGAGCCAAGAGAATTTCGGCATTGCAGAGTGGAATGAAGCCTCTTTAGAGATCAAAGAAGTCTCAGCTCCCGAGACTCTGGGGAATCACCGTGTTCCAGAACCTTCACTGTCATTTAACATAAAACATAAAGGTTAACACTGAATTAAAAAAATACCCTGGCTGATTATTTTAATAGTCTCAAAGTACAACTTTTTCCCCTGGGTTGCTGTTACAGAACATGTGGACTGTACACGCTTTGCCTGCTGTACCGATAGGAGAGTAGCAGTCAGTCAAATCGCCAGCAGTGACTGTGTGCATCTCCCTCGCAGTCATTCATTCCCTTATAGCAAAAAAATGGCAGCTATGGCAATCTGAAGAAATGTTAATTTCTACTAGCTAGTTATGTTTAATGATTTTTTTTCTTACCTAAAAAAAGGGAGAAAAAAATAATTTTTATAGTGGTGGTCTGAATTATAAGAAACATCAAAATAAATTACAAATTCTCCACTAAAGAAATAACTATTCACCACACTGAGACAGGGTGATGTTAAGGGTGTGCAGACAAAGGTAATGCAGGGCCTCCGCTTAATTGCCCTGACATCGCGCTTAGTTCCTCCAGCGACACTCTGAGAGCTAAAAATCTCTCATTGTTATTAATTGTATTCCTTTTAGAATGTAATGTCATATCGCTGCAGGCTGAGCTAATGAAACATACCCATATTACCAAAATAGGCATATTTCTTTTTGTTCAACGCGTTCTATCAAAACTGTCTGCTAAAGACATTGTGTTAAAGATCCTTTCATAGTGTAATATAAAGAATATCTCAACTACCTCAACATTTCTATCACACAATTACTAAAATGCCCAGGAGGACTAAACAATATAGTGTGAATTCAGTTATCCTATAAGACTTTAGAAATATTGCTAATTCTTGCCTCTGATTTATGTTAATATTAATGCTAGATTACATGCTATGGCTTCTGAACAGCCACTGCATACCAATTCATACAAAGGCAGGGTGCTCCCATGCACCGGTGCTATATGCCTCTATTATAATGAGAATCTGAATTATTTATCTCTATTTATCCTACAGGAGTTCACCTGACCCCAGTCCCATTTTCTTTTCCTACTGCACATCAATGCGTGTAAACATGACTTCAGAGCTGCTGCACGCTTTATATGTGCTGTTCTGTTTCAGCCACAAGGCACAGTAATAGGCAGTAGACAAAATGTTACACCACTAAGAGAATTCATTTAAGCATTTATTTGAGGTAAACTCTCCTAATTAAGTCAACTTTAACACAGACACGCAAACGGCACCAGGCATATGTGTCTGGCGCCTAAACATTGTCTGGTGAGCCCAAAGGAAGTCAGGCAGTGGCAGGACAAGGAGACGGTTAATAAATTCAGCCTCTCCTCCCTATAACCTTTCTGTTAGAAAAACGTTTGTCTGTGGGGGTTAAGAGGCTCTTCCAGTTCTCGCAGGAAGATGGGCTCTTCATTCTTTGGCTTGTACGTACATCAGCTACATTAAGATTCGGTTCTGATTTTGCTTTGATACTTACTCAAGTTGGTCTGCTGAATGACCAGCAAGTTCCTTTCCTTGCTCAAGGAAAGGCCAAGGTGCGTTGGAATGATCGGAAGTCGTAGGTAAGATTCAGATTCTTAGCTGAATGGCTTTAAGCTTTTTGAGATGGGGAAGGTTCCAGAGGGCCTAGAGTATGAAAGAGGACTTTCATGGTAGGTATTGTGGGGATGAAACATTTGCAAAGCACTACAAAGCCAGAATTTCCATCAGAAGAAGAGCAAGTTGCCAGCAATTGGATTTGCAATATTTTAGGTAGCCCAAAGTAGCACATTAAAGTGGCACCCTCTCCTCTGTAGCTGTGGGGAACGGTGTGAGGGTCAACTACTTAGAGCTAATTATCAGAGAGTGAACCATTAAAACGCTCTTAGGTGATCGAATGATGTACCTTTAGTTCATCTGAACCTATTACAGTATAGTCTATCATATGTCACCAACAGGGCCACTGTAAAGTGTACATAAAGTAGGAGTGAAATGGGTATGGCAAAAAGTCCTGGAAATGTGAGTTTGTATTTATATAAAAAATCAACCAAAAAATCCTGAAATAAAGTGTTAATAAGTATATACTGCAAAGGGCAATCCAGTGGAACGAATCCAGTTAATAACCAATAATCTGTGAAATGTGAATCTCAAACCAGAATATGAAAACATTAGGATGGTGAGACTGGAGCTTTGAGTCATGTAAGATACAATAACATCATTTATAGTGTTCCTTATCTAAATCGTGGTATAATATATGGTATGGCACACACACTTCTTTGACACCCTTATAGAAAGGCAAAGTCAAATGTATACTGAGGTACATCAGTTCCTGTCCTTTACACGTCTGTTGTATAGGACGATGTATATCAGTTCCTGTCCTTTACACATTCCAAGCCCTCCAAGACTGAAGCTCTTAAGGCTGTGGTACCTGGGGTGCAAGAGAGGAGCATAGAGGGGATGAGAACCAGGCAGATGAATAATGCAGTTTGGGAAGAGAAAGGCAGAGAATGAGTCTCTGGGTCCGCTGAATTCCTCAGGCCAGACTTCCCAGTGAGCTCATGAAACAGGTAGGAAATAGAGCCATTATTCCAGAGATCCTAGCCAGCCCTAAGACCTGGTATCAACCCCATGGGTATTTAACCAGCACAGACAACTGCCATCGCAGTGACAAGGTCCAACTGGGATGAGGATGGATTTGGAAATGAGCATCTGGACACCTGGAACTCCTAGCTGGCTGGCTGCTCATGTGCATCCTGGTCTGTTAGCTCAATAACACGACCTTTCATCTCACACGATTGATTTTGTTGGATTCCACTCATAGCATCATGACAGACTTTTACTACCTATTTTCTTTCTTTTAAAATTTCATTCTATTATAAGAGTAATACATGCAATTTTTTAAATAGACCATAGTGTTTAGTATATAGACTATTTTACAAATTGCATACTTCCACTTTATGCATATAGTGAAAGTCCCTTTATTCTTACCCTCCAGGGTTAACTACTATAACTATCTGCTGAATGGTATGTCAGATTTTACTTACATATGTATTAATATGTAACTGAAGAAGAGTTTTGTTTTAACAAAGTTAAGTTCAGTGTCCTATTAGACGTTAATGTGTGTATTAGTTTTCTGGGACTGCTGTAACAAATTACCACAAACTGGGTGGTTTAAAACCACAGAAATATATTCTGCAAGCCAGAAGTTCAAAATCAAGGTGTCGGCAGGGCCATGCCTCTTAGGTTTTAAGAGGGAATGTGTTCCGGCCCTCTTTTCTAGTTTCTAATGGCTTCCAGCGATCCTCAGCCTCCTTAGCTTATAGCTTCATTGCTCCAATTTCTGCTTTCCTCTGCAGGACGCCATCTTCTCTGTGTGTGTGTCTGTGTCCAAAATATTCTCTTATAAAAACGCTGGTTCTTGGATTAGGGCCCACTCTAATTCAGTATGACCATCTTAACTTGATTGCATCTGCAAATATCCTGTTTCCAAATATGGTCACATTCTCAGGTTTTGGGGGTTTGAACTTGAACATACCTTTTGAGGGGACACAATTCAACCCACCGCAATGGGAACATATTTTGCTGGTGATAGCCTTTGAAAGTCATGAACAAATAGACGGGAGCGTTTTTGGTTGGCTTGCTTGCTTGCTTCATTGGCATACAAACAATTTTCTATATTCATGTAGTTCCAGTTGGCAATCATTCCTCACACAGCTTCTAATTTTTGTTTGATGCATAGAAAGGTCTTCCTCACTTTAAGATTATAGAAATACAGCATATTCATTTTATCCTGTTGCATCTTTGACCCATTTGAATTTATTCTGATGAGAAGTAAAACAGAGATCCAGCTTTATTTTTTCAAAGCGCTAGTTGACTAGTTCACAATCTGCATGTAATACCCCAGCTATTCTGCATGGAATGCCCTTTTTATAATATAGACAATGGATCAGTAGCTGGGTTTATTTCTAGACTGTCCATTGGATCTATTAATCTGCTTGTTAATTCCTGTCCTAGTACAATGTCTCCCAGTTTTTATTAGTGCAGCTTTATGTTGCATTTTAGTGTCTGGTAGAGAATGTTTTCTGTTGTTACTCTTCTTTTCTCCTTCTAGAATTGTCCTGGTTAATCCCAAATAAATGTTTATTCTTCCAGATAAACCTTGGTGTCCTTTCTGTCGTGTTAAAACAGGAACTTCTATTGGGATTGTGCTGGGAAGGACTGACTTCTTCAACTTGTCGATATCTGCCCTGTCCCAGCAAAGTTGTTTCTCCATTATGCGATTTTTTTAAGTCCTTCAGCAGATTTTTATAGTTTTCATTATATAGATTTTGGACATTGCCTGTGTAATTTATTCTTAGGCATGTCATGTTTTTGTTTGTTTTTCTATTGTGAATGGAATCTCTGAATTACGCCCCATTTCTCCTCCTACTCATTCTCCATATCAGCCTGAGAGCAAGTCCTGGTAGTTCTTTCCGCATCTGAAGTATACGTCTATGCGTGTTTCCCTGTCGCCACCTCACCGCCATCTCTCTCTTGCCTGGGCCACAGCTTTCCACCAATACTTTTGACAATCTATTTCTGCATGTCTGCCGGGGTTGGCTTTCTCAGCAGTCCACAAAATCATACCAACACCCCTACCTTCCTGCCCTTCAGTGACATATTGCATGCAAAAAAAGACCCAGCAGGCATCCTGTGGGATTCTGCCCCAGCCCCTCATCATCATCCTATGTCCTTCCCGCATCTCTCTAACATGCCAAGCTCCTTTTCCGCAGCTCTTTCCCTGTTCCGTTTGTGCTTTCTTCTCTGCCTTCCTCTGGCTCTTTGCATGAGTGGATACTTCTCATCCATCACATCTCAGCTCCTATTCCATCTTCTAGGAGAGGCCTTCCTGGGCCACCCTACAGAATGCAGGACTTTCCTCAGCCATCTGTCCCTGACTTCTCTAATTCCAACATCCCATCCCCTTATTCTCCTGAATTCCTTCATAGCACTTGCCACTGCCTAAAAAGCCTTGTGTATCTACTTGTGTATTTGCTTTTTAGTGTATTTTGCTTATTTCCTTTAATTACAAAGCAAGCGATTGGAGAACAACTACTCTCCTATTTTAGCTATGTCCCTAGGGCTTGGCACAAAGGAGCCTCTCAAGTGAAAAAGCATTGAGCAAATAAGTGGATGTTGCCTCTGCTTTTTTCTCCTGCCTTATATTTGCAGAATAAGAAGCTATTATTATTATTATTATTATTTGAAGTAGCTATCTATTCGTTTTGCTTTTGACTAAGGCTTGGTTTAATTCTCATGGGATTTTCCAGGTATACAATCCTATTACATTATCTGAAAGTAATAAAAATTTTGCCTCCTTCTTTCCACTATTTATATTTCTTATTTTGTTACTTTAATTACTTTGACTAATACTTCTAGAACAATTTTAAATAATATTGGTGATAACAGGGCCCCTTGACTTGCTATTGACTTTAGTAGAAACACTTCTCTTGTAGGGTTTTTCTATAAAGCATGATACTATGATACAGATACTGGAATGAATGTGTGAGAGTGTGTGTGTGTGTGTGTGTGTGCATGTGTGTGATTTTATCATGTTAAGAATGTATGCACCTAGACCTATTATAGGAAGGTTTCTAAAAGTCAGGATTGGATATTGTCTTTATTAAGACACATTTCAGTACTTGTTCAGGTTAACAAATGATTAATTTATTAACATGGCGAATTGCATGAATAGATTTCTTAATATTAAACTAGTATTTCCTTATGAGATGAAGTCCATTTGGTCTTTTTAAAGAGTGCCCTGCCATTTCTATTTACTAATATTTTATTCAGGATCTTTACAGCAACATGCATGAGTACTCCCAGACACAGATGCTTCACTTTCCGGGGCTGTCATTGATGAAAATGCTTTGGGATGAGTACATCTCTAGAAGCTAGGTTAAAAAAGAAAAGAGAAAAGAAACCAAGATTCAGAACTCATATCTTCACACAGGTTTATAACATGGTAAAACAGTGATAATTTTGTAGAAATAGCTCTGGATGAGAACATGAGAGAGTACAATCATTCTTTAAGAGTAAGAAGTAAAGAATTGTAGAAGAAAGACGAGTGAATTTTCAAGAGCACGTGACCACCTTGTCCAAGGAGAAAGGAGCAGCTGAGGAATCTCCCACTGTCCTCACTGATCAAGGAGTCTGCTGTGACCCCATGATCTTCTATGATCTAATGTTACATAAGCAGAGTAGGAGAAGCTGAGATTAACTCTATTTGAGCAAGAGTGAGGAAGATTTCCCTGTCTCCTAGCTGAGTAACCACTCAGGTTTCTTTAAATCCAGTTTAAATATGGTTTCAGTAATGATTTTCCAATGGTCGACAGCAAAGAATGTAAGAATCAATCCTTAAGCTAGGCAATGCATGGAGACATCCATTATGCTAAAATATTTAAATTATTTCATAAGAGTAGATAATGATGCATAGTAAATTGTGTCCTGCTGATAATACTAGAAAATACTTAGGCAAGATGGACATACGTGTATATTTTAAAACAATTCTTTTTCTTTCTTTCTTTCTTACTCTTTTCTTTTTTTAAGTACTTGCACTTTTTAAAGATTCCTAGAGAACCAGACGGGTGATGAAAAGTCTCAAAATACCAGGTTTTGCACGTGATACTAATATTGGGAGAAAAAAGTGACACTAGAAATTATTCAGTTATTCTGAAATCTGTCACTTCTTGAAAACAGCACCAGAATTAAGAAATAAAATTAATCGTGTAACATTGTTTTCTCACATTTTCAATTCAACTAGTGAATCATGAGGCCAAAATTCCTTAAGACAATTACTCCAGGGCCTTAGTTGGCACCCAAGCCTCTGCCTTTCACCTGAGAAAGAATTTCCAAACTGCCTGGTGAGGGAGAAAACCATGTCCATGGTCCCAACGGGGTCCAGAGGATCCCCTGAGAATCTGGATGGGAATCCAGAAGATATGCCAGAAAAGACCCACAGATGATACCCTGGGATACAAAAGGAAGACTCCTTCGAAGCCAGCCAAGGGATGTGTGTTACTGTAAGAAGCCAGTGTCATCAGCTGAAGCTCTAACTTGCCCGTGATCCGTTAGTCTCACCTGGTGCTTGCCGCTGCCCCTGTTCCGGCTGGTCATGGCCCTCTGTGTCTGTGCCTGCCAATCAGCCTCTGCCCATGCCTGGCTGTGCCCCTCACAGCTGCCTGTGCCAGGGCACTGGCCGCGGGCTGGGCCAGGTCAGGCTGCTCCCCAGCTGGGCTCCCCACAGCCACAGTCAACTCCCATTTTGACATGAAGCCATTTAAATGGAAATCCAGTTTTACAAAGCGCAAGTGACTGGTAATGAAGACGTGACTGATGCTTATGCGAATTTTATTTAATTTTAAATCAATTGTGGATTCTAATTCATTAATAAGAGGGAAAAAGCATGCAGGAATGCCTAATCTCTTGTCATTATTCAAATACAAGAGAGTACTTCTTCATATATAATTCTTAGGGAAATTGTCAATTTCCCATTTTCCCTGAAAATCTATTTTTATAGAAAAATGTGGGCCCAACTCATTCTGTAAAAAATTAGATTTGGCTTTATTGGACATTGCATAAACAAGGGAAAAAAAGGTCCAACCAAGCACTTGACTGAATTTTTCACCATTTCATCATTTTTGTTATTATATAGATGGTCTAAAAATCACGTTATGATCAACTAGCAACTTGGCTTTGGTGATAATTAAGTATCTGAGGAAAATATGGTAGCCCTTATGACAGACTCATTCACTAAAAATGGGCTATAATAGAGGGACTTGGGGGTTCTTTATGGGGTTCAAGCTCTTCAGCCCATGTCTTCTTTGGGCTGCTCAATTTTCCCTGGGGTCAAATGAAGGTCAAGTTTGGGCAACAGTGATTGTTACAGCTCCCTTTGGCTCCCCTAAGACATAGAAGTGCAAAATATCTACAAGCGGCTTCTTCTCTACTCTACAAATTAAGTGGAAAGGAAAGAAATGCTGAATTCTCTTTTCCTCCACTCAGTGGATCCTTGCATTCTCCTTATTCCACCGATAGCCATGCAACTACAGGCAGATCGTGTAAACTCTCCAGGTCTTATTTCACTCATCTGTAAAATAACAATACCTACCTCACAGGACTAATGTGAGAGTTAATTGAGAGATGATATATCAACTATTGTGACAGTGAAGTGCTAGTAGGCTGCTAAAGACATAGTAAGTACTCCAAAAACGTTTGCTAATTCTACTATTGTACCTGAAGGAGATCATGAAGCTCTCCAAATGGAAGAATGGTTTCGAATTTACTGACAGTTTTTGCAAAATGAGATTAAGTTGACGTTAAGAAAGAGGATAACTGTATACAGTTGGCCCTGTGTATTCATGGGTTCCACATCCATGGATTAAACCAACTATGGATGTAAAATACTCAGGACAAAAAGAAAGAAAAAAAGAACAATAAAAAGATAAATATAACAATAAAAACAATAAAAAATATAAATTTAAAAATACAGTATAACAGCTACTTACATAGTATTTACATTGTATTAGGTATTACAAGTAATCTAGAGATGATTTAAAGTATATGCGAGGATGTGAGTAGGTCATACACATACCTGGCCATTTTATATCAGGGACTTGAGCATTCATGGATTTTGATAGCCCAAGGAGTCCTGGACCTAAATACCCATGGATACTGAGGGACAACCGTATGGTCAAAATGTGCTACATGGGCCGGGCATGATGGCTCACACCTGTAATCCCAGCACTTTGGGAGGCCGAGGTGTCATGTGAGATCAGGAGTTCAAGACCAGCCTGGCCAACATGGCAAATCCCATCTCTACTAAAAAGTACAAAAAAAAAAAAAAAATAGCCATGTGTGGTGGCAGGCATCTGTAATCCCAGCAACTAGGGAGGCCGAGGCAGACAGAATTGCTTGAACCTGGAAGGTGGAGGTTGCAGTGAGCTGAGATCACGCCACTGCACTCCAGCCTGGGCGACAGAGTGAGACTCCATCTCAAAAAAAAAAAAAAGTGCTACACGGCCACACAGAGTCATAAGACATTGCAGGGGATGTGCTGAAAGGGAGATGCTGCCTGTGATGACCCAGGCAGCAGACAGAATGGAACATAAAAGTGTGGTGGGAACCATGTCCTGAAAGCCTGGGAGAAGAGCATCTCCCAGCAGGTTCATGGCTGGCTTTGAGGACTTGAAAAGGCCTACATACCCCCGACACGGAGAAAATAAAAAACATGAATTTATCCATGAGTGTTTCAAGTCAAGTTAAAAAACAAAGGTAAGGAGGAGACTGGAAGAAAAGACGTGGAAGAGAAAGGGCAACTACAAAGAGAGGAACCATCCGAGACTGGGAAGCATGAAAAGCTGATTCAGGAAACTCCACCTACCCCAGACCCAAACAAGTGGTCTTGAGAGAGAGAGAGAGATGGGAGAGAGGGGGAGAAGCTGTAAGTGACACAAAAAAGTATATTGTGTAAATAAATATGCAAATACAAGCTGATATATAACATTACTATATTAAAAATTTAAGAGCCAATTTTCAAAAAGTCTTTATCCTGAAATCAAGCCTATCAATAAAAGTGTACCTCTGACTGCAGCGCACCTGTTGATAGCTTTTTGGGTGTTCATGCCACTCACAGGCCCAAGCCTGGAGCCCCACAGGCCCTCTCCGCCTCCAGCACCCAGGGCGCCATCATAGGAGCCATCCTCTCCAGGGATTTGGAGCAGTGTGTTTGATTGCTGTCACTACACAGAACAGTGCCGAGTTTGTTCATGCTGGTCGGGCAAGCATCAAGCACATAACCTAGCGGATTGTAGGTGCTTGACAAGTGTTTCTTGAATAAACAAAGGAAGGGGGGAGGAGGGAGTTTGGGGCTGGGGAAGCCTCCATCATAGCTGAGATCACTCACCAGCATCATTGGCCACTCCGCCCTCACGAAAGCCAGCTCTGGTTCTACTCTTGACTGCTCTTTGCATTCCCACGCCAAAGCTGTTGAGCACCATTTAAAAGCATGCTTAAAAACTCACTATGTGGTGTGGGGGGCCCCCGCAGGAGTTGCTAACAGATGGATAAGGATAATCTGCTCAGATTCAATACCTGAGTAGCTTGACTATTTTCTCTTTCACACTTCCAAAGAGCCATTTTTTCTCCCTTATCTTTAGGCTTTGAAGAGAAGACTCAAGATGTGTACTTTATTTATTTTCTTATTTTCTCTTATTTTATTTCGATGTAAATGTGCTCCAAGCCTGAACATTGAGCACGACCCAGATCATATGCACAACACGACAGGCTGAGCATCCATGTGTGGCTACTGGGTTTGCTGGGGATGCCTCTTGCCTGCCAGGGTGAGCACACACGGCAGTGAGCAGCCCCGTGAGACCACACAGGATGAGGATGCCATGATGTCAGCGTCCCTTCTGACTCTGAGGTGTGTGACATCCATGGTGCCAATGCCACCGTCACCTTGCAGATCAGTCTGGATTTGCTTCAGACAGAAGATCCTGGAATGTGTTCAAGCATTACTCATCTCCAGACTTTTTCAACCCAATAAATTTTCATACTACTTGAATTATTACTCTCAAGATGCGTGTTTTTATTTCATTTACCTAGATTGAAAAGAAAAACATGTAGTGGGCTTTACTGGGTAAATGGCCACGGGATTGCAAACCACTTGGATGCGGGGCAATTGAAACGCAGCTTTGTTGGGCCTTGTTCTCCAGCCTGCAGCCAGAGGCAACGCTTGTGACTGTGACAGGTCATGCAGACGTGGACCTGTTGGCTTTTTTTTTTTTTTTTAAAGAATAGAATCCCCAGCTGGCTTCTTGCGGTAACACACACATCCCTTGGCTGGTGTTGAAGGAGTCTTCCTTTTGTATCCCAGGGTACCATCTGTGGGTCTTTTCCGGCATATCTTCTGGATTCACATCCAGATTCTCAGGGGATCCTCTGGACCCCATTGGGGCCATGGACATGGTTTTCTCCCTCATCAGGCAGTTTGGAAATTCTTTCTCAGGTGAAAGGCAGAGGCTTGGGTGCTGACTAAGGCCCTGGGATAACTGTCTTAATGTTCCTGACATCACCCTCTGTGTCTATCAGAGTTCAAAATGCAAGTACTATCAGAAGACTCAGGTGGCCAGTGCTGAAGTCACCACTCAGTCCACGAATCACACAATCAAAGGCTCTGCTGTGGGATTTAACACCTGACAGAGCACTCAGTAAAATGTATGTGAATAAGGTTGGCTCACCAAGGCCCAGACAAGAGCTACGATCTTCAGCACTGACATTTTTAAAACCTTTTCATTGAAGTATAACACACATACAGAAAACGTACCTGTACCTGTGCACCCTGAATGTAGAGCCTGATACATCTTCACATCGTTATTTTCACATTCTTGTTATTGGGATGAATAGCCCTGTATATATTTTGAAAATAAACAAAAGCTAAGTACATTTGATTATCTGTGGTTAAAATGAAAAAAAAAAATACCTAGAAGTGTACATAGCTTTTGCCTTTTAGCGGAGGCTCATTCACAGTGAATGTCCAGTTTTTGGATGCGGGAAACCCCTGGAAGATACAGAAAAGGCAGCTAGCTTTTCTATTGTCTCTCACATTCTGCTTTCCTTCCAACTCTCTGTCAAAGCCACACACTTATTTATACTCTCTGCATATGTTCTCGGGATATTTCTATTTAGTAAGAAAGCAATATCAGTGAGCATCTCTGTTTTATTAAGTTTGTCAAACAACAGAATATCCGGTCTGTTGGCCAGAATTTGTTAATCTGTTATCACGGCTCCATCCCAATACATCTTGGAGAGGCTGTTTTCCAGCACATTCTTGGGTTCATACTTATAAATGGTGTTAATCCACTTGTTAACAGAGGACTAATTGTTGATGTAAAATCTTAGTGCCACTTTCTGCATGTTCTTACGTTTACCAGGAAAACATCCCCTCCACCTTCCAGCTCCTCTGCTGGGTTGATTTAGGATAGGAGCTGATCATTTCTTCCTAAGCTGCAGAAGACTAGACTGTGAGAGCTGCAGGAAGAAACTGAGGAGTAAGACTTCTTTTTTATGAGGACAGAGTGGGGAGAAAATTCCCTATATTTGCCCAACCAGAACCCTCTTGGACCTGATGTCTTTAAAGTATTGCTATGAAATTACATTAATTAAGTAGCCAAGATCCCAGCTGGAGCCTGTCAGTGTCCGTGGTAAGGGTGTGGGTATATCTGGTGTGTCTGGTGATTGGAAGACTGGCTGACTCAGAACCAGACGGCTTAGGGACTTTTGCTTTAGCTGAAGGAGGAGGGAGAGGGTTATAGCATGATGTTCCTTGCAGAAGGGGATGTAGAGAGAAAAGGGAAAGAGACAGTGTTTATCTCCTGTCTCTTCTCCCCACAAGGAGATCTGATCCTGACAGTAGGTTTGCCATTGGCACAAGCTGCAAAGCAGAAGAGACTCCCTGAGACCATGGTAAAAGCAGGGACATTTCAGGGCTAGAGTGACAGAGGGTGACAAAGAGTTGCGGGGAGCAAGGACAGTCTGCTGACCTCTCTGTGGAGCCCTGAAGGCCTCACAGGTGCCTGCAGGACCTATATTCATAAGCAGCAGCAGACACAGCTGGGGATCTGAGGTAGTGCAGGGTCACTCGGAAGGTCACGCTTGTGACAAGCTGGAGACCTGCACAAAGGCATGGCAAGAGCCTGGAGACCTGAGTTATTTCTAGCAAATTGATTCCCATCAGAATTCTCTATCTGGGGAGACCTAGGGCAAATTGGATTAATTAAATAGCAATTGTATTAGTCTTTCTGAGTTTTGACAGAGTGCCCTGTTTCAGGTAGCAGACAATGTGGCCACAGTAAGTCCTGAAGTTCAGGAAATGCCTACAGATACTTGCTTTTGTGAGCTAGCCTGAGACAGCTGAGAGGTTCAACCACGTCAGGTGGTTCGGCTGAATTTGAGCAGTGGCCATGGATTGAAGGTAGATGAATGCTATTTGTCTCCTGCCCCACAACCCTTTGTTATACATAGAGCAAGTCTCTGGCAAAATTACGCCACACAGACATTTATTAGCACAAGGAATAGAAAAAGAATCATGGGGAACCATTCTGAGAAGTTTAGGGAAGTCCCACTCTGTCTTGCACTCTGAATGAAAGGCTGGCTCTGTGGCCCACACAGTGGTGTCTGTGGCAGCCTGGCAGGCCTCCTCCAGTGGAGACTGGGCCAAAACTACTCCAGCTCCTTACAGACATAAGGGTGGTAGGGATCCCCCAAATCCCTCAAGCCAACCACTGATCTTCAATGCCATTTCTTTCACCAATGAGAGGTTGTTTCTAACATCTCGGATGCAAATGGTTGGACTCTCTAGGGCACATTTCAAGAATGATACTTGAAGCACTTCCTTTGGAATGTGGGTTCCTGGTGAAAATCTTTCACCTTATAACTCATCACCCCTGAGGTATGGGTTCTGCTTAGGGTCTTTTAGATGCTAATTGCCATTCCCAGAATGTCCTTTAAAGCAGAGGTGAACACACACCTCACATCCATGGTTGATTGAGAAGTATTTAAAGTAAACAATATGACATGCTGTATGCACCTCCAGCAAGGGTGGCCCTTCATAGAAAATAAAACCATTGGTGCCCTCAGATCATTTCTAGAACACACAGCAAACATACATGATGAAACAATTTTAATATTTGTGCCATCTCTTATAGTTTATAAGATACTCTAACACAGAAGACTGTCTAATTCTCATTTAGAGATAAATATAACTCATTTTAATAATAAAGAGCTCAAGATTTACAGAGCCTGAGAGATTATGATTAGATAATCTATTAATTTATATGTTATCTATTTAACTAGATTTGTCGACAGCCTACTCTGTGCCAAACATTAAGATAGGTGCTTAGATGAAGTGATGTAGTGTATTTGTCACTTCTTGCTGGGTAAGAAATGAACCCAATGCTTAGCAGATTATTATCTCATGGTTCCTGTGGTTCAGGAGTCTGGGTGTGGCTTACCTGGGTGCCTCTGATTCAAAATCTCTCATGAGGTTACAGTCAAGCTGTCAGCTGAGGCTCCATTTGTCTCAAAACACAACAAGGGCTGGAGAATCTGCTCTCAAGCTCACCCCTGTGGGCCTCTTTCCACAGGGCCGCCTTATGACGTGGTGTTTGACGTCCCCCAGCAGGAGGTATCCAAGAGGTATACCCAAGATAGAAGCCACAGCCTTTTCCTTAGTCTCACAAATAACCTCTGATTATCTCTCCCATATTCTAGCACAGCAAGACAATAAGGTGGGTCCACACTCAAGGGAAGGGGATGGGAGTCCCAGGTAGCAAGGATGATCTGGGGCCATCTTAGAGGCTGCCTAACAGAGAGAGCAAATCCTACACTGCTGCGAATGTTAATCTTATGGATCAACTTGACTGCACTAAGGGATGCCCAGATAGTTGGTAAAACACCATTTCTGAGTGTGTCTGAGTGTGATCCAAAAGAGATTAGTATTTGGATCAGTAGACTGAGTAAACAAGATCAGCTGTCACCAATGTGGGTGGGCACCATCCAATCTGCTGAAGGCCCAGAAAGAATAAAATGACAGCAGAAAGATGATTTCACTCCCTCTCTTCTTGAGCTGAGACATCCATCTTCTTCTGCCCTCAGTCATCGGTGCTCCTGGTTGTCAGGCCTTCAGGCTCAAACCAGAACTCACACCACTGGCTTCCCTGGTTGAGATGAGGCCCACACCACCAGCTTTCCTGGGCCAGCTTGCAGATAGCAGCTTGTGGGACTTTTCAGCCTTCATAATTGCATAAGCCAGTGTGCAATCTAAATCTCCTCTATAATCTATGCATAGGTATGGCTCTATTTATCCTGTGGGTTCCGTTTCTTTGGAGAACCCTGACTAATACAACTGCCCTGCTCCCAAGAGCTTGAGATGACTATTGTCATAGAGACAACAACTATGACTATAGAGACAATTGTTAATCAAATAATTCCACTATGTTGACTTAGAATTGATTGATATGCTATAGAGGCAAGGCATAGGATGCTACAAGGGTATATAAGAGAGGGGCCTGAGCAAGTCTGAAGGTAACAGGTTCTTCTGAAGAAGTGATGTTTGAATGAAATTTGGGGGGATGGGAGTTTGAGAAGGGGGCAGCAGGGAAGAGGAAGTGGGCACAGTCTGTGCAAAGGCTCCAAAGTGCAAAGAAACTTGGCTTTGTAAGGAAGTGAGGGAAGGTCAGTGTCTTCATGAAACTATCCACTTGGTTTCAGGTAGCATAGAAGTCATTTTCTCTCCAGGAACACTACATGAATAAGTAGCCCAAGTACTAGGGTGGTGATTCAGCTCCATCACCAGAATCCAGGATTCTTCTCTCTTATCCCTCCCTTGCTGGGGGTTTGCCCTTGTCCTCAGAGTTTACATCAGCTGCACCATATCTATGTTCTAAGCAGCAGAGTTGGGGAATGGGGCAAGAGAAGGAAGAAAGATACATTACCCTCTTCCTTTCAATATATGACCTAGAAGGTGCATCCTAGCCTGAGTTTAGTTACATAACCAGACCTAGCTGCAAGACAACCTGGAAATATGGTCTTTATTCTGGGTATCCATTTATCTAGATAAAAACTGAATATTCTGTTCTGATTAGAGCATAAGAATAACTTCTGCTATGGCTTGTTCCTTTGTCCCTGCAAAGAGCTGTGCATATCTCCCTTTGGAACACACTCACTGACTTCCCAAGTAGTAAAATCCTAAGCCTACATCTGGATACTGCATCTGGTAAAAGTCTCAGGATTTCTTGCCGGTAAAATTCTTTCAATTTGGAATTCCCTCCAGCAGGCCCGGATGTAGAATTCTATTCTGGTGACCCATGAACTAAGAGACAGATTATTTATCTTTGACATACTTATAATACAATGGAAGAGAAGGAATCAAGTGTTATGGGTTGAACTGGGTCTCCCCAAAATTCATATGTTCAAGTTCTAACCTTCAGTCACTCAGAACGTGACCTTATTTGGAAATAGAGTCATTGCAGCTGTAATTAGTTAAGACGAGACCATACTGGTGGAGGGTGGGCCCTAATGCAAGGTGACTGGTGTCCTTATAACATGAGGATACCTGAATACAGGTACACACAGGGAGAACATCATGTGAACAAGGACGACAGACATGGTGTGATGCCACTACAAACCAGGGAACACCCAAGGTCACTAGCAAACCACCAGAAGCCAGGAGAGAGGCCTGGAGCAGATTCTCCCTTGCAGTCTCTGAAGGAGCCAATCTTGCCAACACCTGGATCTCAGGCTTCCAGCCTCCAGAACTGGGAGAGGACACTAAGCCACATAGTTTGTGGCACTTCATTAGGGTAGGCCTAGTAGGCTAATACATAGAGTATTTGTAACAATCTCCTGCCCCAATCTGTAAAGAGAAAGATGAAAAATTTCCAGTCACCGCTCATTCATGAAAACTTTTTTTTTTTTCGAGATGGAGTTTTGAGCCCAGGCTGGAGTGCAATGGCATGATCTCAGCTCACCGCAACCTCCGCCTCTGAGGTTCAAGCAATTCTCCTGCCTCAGCCTCCCGAGTAGCTGGGATTACAGGCATGCGCCACCATGCCCAGCTAATTTTGTATTTTTAGTAGAGACGGGGTTTCTCTGTGTTGGTCAGGCTGGTCTCGAACTCCTGACCTCAGGTGATCCACCCGCCTCGGCCTCCCAAAGTGCTGGGATTACAGGCGTGAGCTACCATGCCCGGTCCATGAAAACATTTTATGCTAGCTTCCTGCCTGTGGTGAACAGTGTGTGCTGCGTGTGTGCACATTAGATCATCTGGTAGCTCCACATCCTGCTCTCTGGGAGGAACTTCCCCGCACATTGTCTTCAGCGTTCCTGGACTTTGCCCTCTGGACTTAATCCATTCCCCTCTGTGGCAGCATCTGAGATGAGCACTGGTGGTTTTGTCCTTCTTGGCAGCTGTCCAGCTTTCAGAGCCCATTCCTGCCAGTGCCACTTCAGAGGTCCAGGAGTGGCTTTAGGGGTTGAATGTTCACAGGCTTGGGCAGGCCAAACATCCGACTTATTTGGCAATGTAATTGCCTCAAAAACTCAGTCACCTCCTGGCTTATCAATCCCATGTACGAGTAACTTCAGCCAGTTAACAAAGTTTTTAAGCCTGCAGCTTTGGTTTTTTAATTTACTGGCCCTGTGTTGTATTTACTTCTCTTTCTCTCAACTGAATGATAGCATTTGGAGACTCCTGAAACGATAGGCTTGAGAAAGGAAGCCACACAATGTATTTGACACTGGACTGCCATTTACCCTCTCCTCTCCTTCCCTTTCCCCTCGCCTCTTCTCCTCCCTTGTCTCCTTCCCTTCCTTCCTCTCCCCTCCTCTTCTCCTCTTCCTCTTCCTCCTCCTCCTCTCTCTCTCTCTCTTTCTCTCTTTCATTGTCTGGCAAAAAGGAAAAATCACACACACACAGAGGTGGCCGAGAAGGACTTTGGATCACAAACTTTTATCTTCCTAAGCATGTAGCTTTATTTACAATGGCTTTATTTTGGGGCAGAGGAACAGCTGACTATTTATTTATTTATTTATTTATTTATTTATTTATTTATTTATTAATTATTTGAGATGGAGTCTTGCTCTGTTGCTCAGGCTGGAGTGCAGTGGCGCAATCTCAGCCCACTGCAACCTCTACCTCCTGGGTTCAAGGGATTCTCCTGCCTCAGTCTCCCGAGCAGCTGGAATTACAGGCGCATGACACCATGCCCAGCTAACTTTTGTATTTTTAGTAGAGACGGGGTCTCACCATGTTGGCCAGACTGGTCTTGAACTCCTGACCTCAGGTGATCCACCTGCCTCAGCCTCCAAAAGTACTGGGATTACAGGCGTGAGCCACCGTGCCCAGCCACAGCTGACTTTTTAAAGCAGTCTCTCAGTCAACCTAGATTTTATGCTACAGACATTGAGTTCTGCCCTTTACAGCACAAAATCCCCTTCCATCCCTGCTTACCAACTGACTATCTCCAATGTGAATTTATCTCTCCCTTTTAGGCCTTTTGCAAAAAGCAGCAAGAAGCAGAAAACATCCAACAGAATTTTAAATTGACCCGACCAATTTTCCCTAGAGCTAAGATGTGGTCAGTATGTGATCTGGCTCCCAGGTTATTGCAGAAGATGGTTTTACCAAGCATTTTACCATACCATAAAAAGTGGCAATTGCCTTCCAGCCTGCAATTTCTGAGTCTTTGAAACTGGCTTCCACCTTAAAGTCAATTTTAGGCACTTCTAGTGTCAGATTCTATTTTATTTGGGTATGCTATACATGTAGCTACATGTAGAAGTGTTCTAAAATAAATGTGACATAAAGTAAATAGGCATTCATTCTCACTTATATAACTGTCCAAAAGTAGGTGATCTGGAGCTGCTATATAGCTCTGCACCATTAAGTCGTTTGCAGTTGTCTTACAATCTCTAAGGTGTTACTCTCAGCCCTAGGACCCAAGAAGTCTCCCCCCACATTCATGTTCCAAGCAGCAGGATCAGGAAGATCCTGACCCACACCTCCTCCCTTTAAGGACTTTATTCAAACTTACATCCATCTTTTTTGCATACATCTTCTAATACTTAGTCCAGAGCCACACCTGGTTGCTAGGGAGGATGAGAAATATCTTTATGAGACAGGGGCTCAGCTAATAATTGAGAGGTCTAGTACTAAGAGAAAGAAGAGGACTACACAATTTGAGCAACCAGCTGTGTATCTTGCCAGCAGTGACAGAGGCGAGGAGGCCATGATATGAGGCTGGTGGTGCAGGCTTCATAACCAGTGTCCAAACTGGATGCTTATGTGCATGAAGGGGGTGCTGTCAAAAATCACACCAGGATTAAACAGAATTCTGGGAAGATGGCAGAGTAGGAAGCCCCAGGAATCTGTCTTCCCACCTAGACAATAATTGCAGTGACAGAATCTGCCTGATGTAACTCTTTTGAAACTCTGGAGTACATTTGAAGTCTTGCAATTTCCTGGGGGAAAGCTTGGACAGTAAATTATGGCTAGTTTTGATCAATTTCTGCTCATAACAGCTACTCAGATCCCAGTCCCAAGTCAGGCAGCAATACATGGGTTCCTGGAGCAACTTGCCAGCAGCTTCCAAGATCCAGGGTGGGCAAAAAGGACCCTTCTCCTCTGACTGAAGCAACTTCCAGGGGATTTAACAGGCCAGTGCCCTCCTATCTCTTCATTTTTCTCATCTTTCCTATTTTGGGAGCCAAACATTTTAACTCTAGGACATTCAGAAGTGACCACATAGCCGGGCGTGGTGGCTCATGCCTGTAATTCCAGCATTTTGGGAAGCTGAGGCAGGTAGATCACAAGGTCAGGAGTTTGAGACCAACCTGGCCAATATGGTGAAACCCTGTCTCTACTAAAAAATACAAAAATTAGCCAGGCATGGTGGCACATGTCTGTAGTCCCAGCTACTCGGGAGGCTGAGGCAGGAGAATCACTGGAACCCAGGAGGCGGAGGTTGCAGTGAGCTGAGATTGCACCGCTGCACTCCAGCCTGGGCAAAAGAACGAGACTCCATCTCAAAGAAAAAAAAATGACCACATATTCAGGACTTTAGAAAGTCTCAGTGTGTGCTCAAGGATAGATGCAGGCCTTTAAAAAGACCTGAAAAGACTTTAAGTTTATACCTCATGCTAATCCCTGGCACAGAGACAGCTTACAACAATCACAGGACAAAAACAAAAATAGAAATCAACAAACTCTGAGGAAGGGGGAGAATCTGACTACCCGAGTTACTACATTATTCTATTCAAATGTCTTGTTTTCAATTTAATAAAAAATCATAAGGCATGCAAAGAAACAGGAAAGTATGGTTCATTCAAAAACAAAAAATAAACCAACAGAAGCCATCCTGGAGAAAGACCAGATGACAGACTTGCTAGACAAAAACTTTAAAACAATTTTCTTGGAGATGCTAAAAAACAAAACAAAACAAAAAAACCAAAAAAACTAAAGGAAGTCATGTAAAAAGTCAAGAAAATGATGTATGAACATGATGAAAATATCAATAGAAGAAACCAAAAAGGCACTCTGGAGCTGAAAATACAATAACTAAAATGAAAAATTTACTAGAGGAATTTGAAGGTAGATTTGAGCAGGTGGAAGAAAAATATCAGTTAACTTGAAGTTAAGACAGTTGAAATTATTGAGCCTTAAAAACACAGAGAAAAGTAAACAGAGCCTCAGAGACCCATGGGACACTACCAAGTGGGCCAACATACATTGTGGACATTGTGGGAGTTCCAAAAGGAGAAAAGAGAGAGACTGCGGCAAAGAAATTTTTGGAAGAAATAATGACCAAAAACTTCCCAAATTTTGTGGAAGACATAAACATCCAAGGAGCTCGATGAACTCCAAGTAGGATGAACTCAATGAGACCCATATCAAGACATACTATAATCAGCTTGTCAAAGGCCAAAGACAGAGAGAATCTTGAAAGCTACAAGAGAGAAGTAAGGGATCTTCAATAAAATTATCAACAGGTTTCTCATCAGAAAGTCTGGAGGCCAGAAGGCAGTGTGCTGATATATTCAAAGTGCTAAAAGGAAAAAAAACTGTCAAGTAAGAATCCTATATCCAGCAAAACTGTTCTTTCAAAGTGAAGAATAAATTAAGACATTCTCAGATAAACAAGAGCTTAAGGAATTCATTACCACTAGGCCTACCCTGAAAGAACTGCTGAAAGGAGTCCTTAAAGTTGAAATGAAAGGACACTAGAGAGTATCATGAAGCTCTATGATGAAATAAAGAACTCAGTAAAGGTAAATACATGGGAAATTATAAAAGACGGTATTGTTGTAACTTTGGTTTGTAACTCCAATTTTGTTTTCTACATAATGTAAGACATTCATGCATTTTAAAAATTATTTGTTTGGTTTTGGCCATGCAATATTTAAACATGTAATTCTGCAACATCAATACCTGAAAGGGGGTAGGGAAGGGACTGTGTAGGAGCAGAGTTGTTTTTTAATTGAAATTAAGCTGCTATTAATTCAAATCAGAGTGTTATAACTTTGGGATGTTAAGGGTAATCTTCATGGTAGTTGCAAAAGACATATAACTGTATAGTATACACAAAAGGAAATGAGAAGGGAATTTAAACATTTTACTACAAAAAATCAATTAACACAAAATAGTAATGCAAGAAATGAAGTACAAAAAAGCTATAAGGCATATAGAAAACACATAGCAAAATGACACAAGTAAGTTTCTCCTCATCAATAATTACTTTAAGTGTAAATACTTTAAAATATCCAATCAAAAGACAAAGATTGGGAGAATTGATTTTTTAAAAAATACGTGATGCAACTATGCACAAGAGACTCACTTTAGCTCCAGGGACCAAAGAGGTTGAAAGTGAAAGGACGAGAAAATATTCAAAAAAATAGTAACCAGAAGAGAGCAGCAGTGGTTATAAACAAAGTAGTCACAAAAAGACAAATGCTGTATGGTTCCATTTATATGAGGTGCATAGAGTAGTCAAATTCTGAGAGACAAAGTAGAATGGTGCTTGCCAGTGGTTGGGGAGAGAGGATGAGGGGGAGTTAGTGTTTAACGGATACAGAGTTTCAGTTTTGCAGGGTAAGAGTTTTAGAGATGGACGACAGTGATGATTGCACAACATAAATGTACTTAATACCACTGTGCACCTAAAAATGGAAAAGGTGGTAAATTTTGTGTTACGTGTATTTTACCATGATTTTTAAAAACATGTTATTTAAAAAATCACTCCAGAATAAGAGGCACAAACCAGACAGTCCCAGGCAAGCCTGGACACAGACCACCTATGGAAAGATGACGTTACAGATTTTGGATTTTTAGAAAGATGAGAAGCTACTGACCAATTCTAACTAAGGAAGGACATGATGATATTTGAGTTGTTTAGAAAAGCATTTTGACTGCTATGCAGAATCGATGGGGAGGGGAGTAAGCTCAAACCCCAGTCTTCTGTCTGCAAAGACAATTGGTTATTTAAGGTTATGGAAAGACCCATTTGCCCCCAAGCGCCCTCCCTCGGCCTACTCTGATGCTTTTGTTCTCATTACTTCGGATTAACTGTAAGATTTGTCTCCAAGAAGTATCACATTTCACAACTTTGGACTCATATTAACAGGATTTTCAACACTATGAAATAATTATCGATCCTTCTCCTTTATAATCTCTAACCAAAATGGTTTTCAAATTCATTTTCCACTTTCAACTCTTCATAACCTCATCTCTTCATCTTTTGATCTATTCATCCTCTCTTTTTCTGAATTGATTTTATTCTTTGTCTGAAATCTTGCATCTCACTTTTGAGCTTCATATAACTGTTTGATGAAATGCAACCTCTGCTGGCTACACTATTCACTAGTTCCATTAATCAGTCCCAAAATTTTGCCAGTTTGTAAAAGGTGATTAGTTTCACTTTTTTCTTTGTGAATCTAGGGTATTATGAAAATAGCCCTGTGTATCTATTAATTGCATCAGATTTCAAAAATAAAGTAGGGAGCATTATAGACATGGCAATTTTTATACTGCAAAGATATCTTAATCCAGGAACTTTCAGTGCAATTTAAAGAATTTGCAACTTAGGTTCTATCATGAAGCCCTTTAATGAGAAGGCAATCCTTGGAAAAGTGAATATTCACTCCTAGCCTACCTTGGAACAATCTAGGGTTTTCTTCTCTGGGTTTTGTACCCATGCTTACAAGTGATTAGAGGAACTGGGAAACCAACTTCTTAACCAGCAAATCCAGTCTTCACTTTGGTGGGCATTGTTGGCTCTCATTTGTGCCTGGGAAAGGTAGCCCTCTATGTCTTTATTAGAGAACGCTTTTGTTGATTTGTATTTCAGATCATTACATGAGAATAAGATGAGAAGGATATTAAATGGGAATGAACACAAAATTGATTCTAGGTTTGGAAGGATGTGCTTGTGAGATTGGAAATAAGGGAAGAAAGAAAACGAGCGGGTAAGAAATTCCCAAGCGTTCCTCTTACTCTCCTGACTCATGTCCCTTAAATTAAACCTCAAATAGAAGCAAAAGAGGGTGGGGAGGAGGCCACTGGTCCAACCAAACAGAATCTCTCTGGATTATGCAGAACTGGGTGCTACAACTGTGAGCCATGCAGAACCTAGAGAAGGTGTAAGAGAAACATCCTCAAATGCAAAAAGTGAATTTAAAACTGTAAAAAGTAAGACCACTAATGAAAGCTAAAATATTAGTGATTATTTAGCCTAGAATAAAGTCTAAGGAGAAAAATCTATTAATTTTCCTCAGAGTTAGATAGAAGAATAGCTTCTGGCTGAACTTCCACTTTGACAGAATCAGAGAAAATTAGCCCACCCATAAAGTGCTTAGACTCTGAGGCAGAATTTCCCACTGGGGAGTTATTTTGTGTGTTTGTTTAAGAAACCATTTTGGACGAGTGTCTTAGTCAGTTCATGTTGCTATAACAAAATACCATAAACTGGGTTGTGTTAACAGCAAATGTTTATTTCTTACAGTTCTGGAGACTTGGAAGTTGAAAATCAAGGTGCTGCCAGATTTGGTTCTTGTCTTGGTTCATAGAAGATTGTCCTCACCACAGGCGTGGGCAAAGACTTCATGACAAAAACACCAAAAGCAATTGCAACAAAAGCCAAAATTGACAAATGGTATCTAATTAAACTAAAGAGCTTCTGCACAGCAAAAGAAACTGTCATTGGAGTAAACAGGCAACCTACAGAATGGGAGAAAATTTTTGCAATCTATCCATCTGACAAACAGCTAATATCCAGAATCTACAAAGAACTCAAACAAATTTACAAGAAAAAAACAAACAAACCCATCAAAAAGTGGGTGAAGGATATGAACAGACACTTCCTAAAAGAAGACATTTATGTGGCCAACAAACATATGAAAAAAAGCTCATCACCACTGATCATTAGAGAAATGCAAATCAAAACCACAATGAGATACCATGTCACGCCAGTTAGAATGGTGATCATTAAAAAGTCAAGAAACAACAGATGCTTGAGAGGATGTGGATAAACAGGAACACTTTTCCACTGTTGGTGGGAGTGTAAATTAGTTCAACCATTGTGGAAGACAGTATGGCAATTCCTCAAAGATCTAGAACCAGAAATACCATTTGACCTGGCAATCCCATTATACCCAAAGGATTATAAATCATTCTACTATAAAGACACATGCAAACGTATGTTTATTGCAGCACTGCTCACAGTAGCAAAGACTTGGAACCAACCCAAATGCCCATCAATGATAGGCTGGATAAAGAAAATGTGGCACATATATACCATGGAATACTATGCAGCCATAAAAAAGGATGAGTTCATGTCCTTTGCAGGGACATGGATGAAGCTGGAAACCATCATTCTCAGCAAACTAACACAAGAACAGAAAACCAAACACTGCATGTTCTCACTTATAAGTGGGAGTTGAACAATGAGAACACATGGACATAGGGATGTAGGGAGGGGAATGTCACACACCGGGGCCTGTCAGGGGTTGAGGGCCTAGGGGAGGGATAGCATTAGAAGAAACACCTAATGTAGATGATGGGTGGATGGGTGCAACAAACCACCATGGCATGTATATACCTATGTAACGAACCTGCACATTCAGCACATTATCCCAGAACTCGAAGTATGTAGATATAAAGATTGCCCTCACTGTGCCCTAACATGGTGGGAAAGGCAAGGGATCTCTCTGGGGTCTCTTTTATAAGGGCACTAATCCCACTCATGAGGGCTCTGCCTTCAAACCCTAACCACCGCTTCATACCATCATTTTGGGCATTAGAATTTCAACACATGGCTTTTGGGGCACACAGACATGCAATTCATAACAACGAGGTCAGGATGCTTCCTTTTGGTGGTTTTTAAAGACACACACAAACAAAGATGAGAAGGCAGGGAGAAAGAAAAGGGAGAGGGAGTAGAGAGGGGGTAGAGAGAGAGAAAAGGATGGGGATTTAACTCTCTAATAAATACTAACATGTTTACGATTTTTAAAAAATAGGTCAGGTGCAGTGGCTCATGCCTCTAATCCCAGCACTTTGAGAGGCCAAGGCATTAGAATTGCTTGAGCCAAAGAGTTCGAGATCACACTGGGCAACACAGTGAGGCATCTATCTCTAGAAAAATTTTTTTAAATTAGTCAGGTGCTGCGGCGTGCACCTGTAAGTCTGAAAGCTGGGGCAGGGGGATTGTTCAAGCCCAAAAGTTTAAGCCTGCAGTGAGTTATAGTTGTGCCACTCTACTCCAGCCTGAGTGACAGAATGAGACCTTGTCTCAAAAAAAAAAAAAAATGTCGAGTTGACAGGGCAAGGAGTTAGGGGAGGGAAAGAAGAGCCAAGATTTGCTAACTTTCCCCCACCCTACCCTAGGCCAGAGCTTATATAGTATTCACAACACACTTAGAAGTGGAGAAATGAAAGTAGACATTATGATCCTCCTTTTAAAAAGATACCCGGTGAGGAAATTGCTGCACAGAGAAATTAAGGAACTTCCCTAAGGGCACACAGATCACTGATGACAGACCATTGTTCAACATCAGGACTGACTGAGCCCGAATCCTATGTGCTGCCATGCCTGCATTAGGGCATGCAGGGGTCAGCAGTGGCCTCTGGGGCCCAGAATTGCTCAGTGGCCCAGGATGTCCCAGTGATACCTTAAGGTGGGCTGTGGGCTCCCTCTGTACTTCCTGCACTGCTCCCTCACTTTCACATGCGGTCTTTCAGAATCCTGTACTCCACTAGCTGATTTAAACGTGGATTTCCACTTAGGGGTTAATGAGTATTGTAGTAGGTGATGTAAAAGATATATCCATGTAAAGTAAAAATTCAAATGCTACAGAAAAATATAAAAGATAAAAATTTTCCTTCCTTCTCCCAACCCTCCCTTTCCACAGAGGAAATCGCTATTCAGAGTTTTGTGTGTGTCCTTCTTGGAAAATATCCTAAGTGTATAACCAGGTCCATGTTCAGTACGTCTAGCTGGGTAGAGGAACTTGTCTTTATTAATTACGAAGGAAACAGGAATCTTAATGCCCCTCTTACATTAGAATCTTTCTGATGTTATTATTTTTTAAATGTGTTTCAGGAAAACCTTATGCCTTAACATCTTAAATCAAAGAAGTGATCGATATAATGAGAATTTGAGGCATAATACTAATGAGAAAATAATTTATTTTTGTGTTTTTATTATTTTTTAATGCAACTAATTAATGATGATTCTTTTGGATTGGGCAATGTAAAAACTTCTTTATATATATATATCTTTTTTTTTTTTTTTGAGACAGAGTCTTGCTCTGTCGCCCAGGCTGGAGTGCAGTGGCACGATCTTGGCTCACTGCAAGCTCTGCCTCCTGGGTTCACGCCATTCTCCTGCCTCAGCCTCCTGAGTAGCTGGGACTACAGGCACCCACCACCATGTCCGGCTAATTTTTTGTATTTTTAGTAGAGATGGGGTTTCACCGTGTTAGCCAGGATGGTCTCGATCTCCTGACTTTGTGATCCGCCCACCTTGGCCTCCCAAAGTGCTGGGATTACAGGTGTGAGCCACCGCGCCCAGCCTAAAAACTTCTTTATATATATCTTACATAATCTTCACAACAGCCTTGCCATTACGGTTTTACAGAGAGGACCCATGAAGTCCTTGGTGAAGACAAGCCTTTTTTTTTTTTTTTTTTTTTTTTTTCTTCAGATAGAGTCTCACTCTGTCGCCCAGGCTGGAGTGCAGTGGCATGATCTCAGCATCTCAGCTCACTGCTTCCTCCGCCTCCCAGGCTCAAGCGATTCTCCTGTCTCAGCCTCTCAAGTAGCTGAGACTAGAGGCGGGCACCACCATGCCTGGCTAATTTTTGTATTTTTAGTAGAGACGGGGTTTCTCCATGTTGGCCAGGCTGGTCTTGAACTCCTGATCTCCAGTGAGCCACCCACCTTGGCCTCCCAAGTGCTGGGACGACCAGTGTGAGCCACCATGCCCAGCTGAAAATAAGTCTCTTAAAGTCTTACAGCAATACAGGATTAATCCAGGAATTGAACCCGGGCAACACGATCTCTAATCCTGCATTTCTGACCACAGCACAGATCATCATTCATTGCAGAGATGTTACATTCACCGTGGAAAAACAGAGAAAAGAAGAAAAATGACACTCAGATTATTCACCCAAATAAAATTCATTTTCACATTCACTCTGATCTGTTTCCTACAGTGATTTTCTTTTCAGAACTCCAGATCTAGACATAGAACCCTGTAACTGATGTAGTTGCCTGGTTTATGAATGGATTCACAATAGGTAAGGAATTCAGCCACTGTTGGTTACACAGCAAATAATAAACTCACCTGAAAAAAGGACTATTCTGAAAAATCCAGAACTTGCTCTGTCACTAAGTGAAGGAGGGGACTGAGTGGTATATTTGCTCATGCCTCTCTCCCTAGGGCCAATTCCAGCAGGGACCTCAAAATGGGGACAGTGGATGAGCCAGCCAGTAATCAGACCTTTGGGAGCTGGGATAGCAGCTGGATGCCAGTGGCCAAGCCTTTTTCAGCCCCTGACAGCCAGCTGACCCTGCCCTGCTCCCAAAAAACAAAGAGTGCTCAGTGACACAATCACCAACCACCACCATCTCCTGTTTTGGGTTAACTAAGAACCACAGGGCTGCTGTGCGGCTAAATACAATACAGTCATATTTTGAGTCCTTACCAAGAAAAAAATACTTGCTATACCTGAACATCACTGTGTTTATAATTGAATCACTATTCAAGTGGGGGTGGCAGCTAGAGAAATTGATTTACAAACTGTCTAGTTGGGTCTAGGTATTTGTTTTTATTAATTATGAAGAAAACAGGAATCTTAATATCACTCTTACATTAGAGTCTTACGGATGTTACTGTTTTTTAAATGGATTTAAGGAAAACTGACTGAAAAGCATGAGTTGCAAATAGCATCCTGAGAAAGCTGCTAAGCAATACATATTTCATACCACTCCTGAAGGTGGTCAGATATAAATAGCAGCACAGACATTTAAGAGCTATTCTCGCTGAAAAAAAAAAAAAGTAATTAATTGGTGTTATACACAAAGGACTTCCCTATTTATTTATTTATTTTTTGGTAACCAGCACAGCTTTAATTACAAGTAATTGTTCTCAAAATCAGGCTGCTCGTAAGTTCTGCATTCTAGATAGTGATTATGCATCAATACCCTAATCTATCACTTTCATTATTTTAGTCATTTGTGTGTGTAAATTTGTATTTAATTCAGACAACAAACTCCGCAGTTCCCACTGTTACTTCCTATGAACGTATGCCTTTTTAAGGCACAATAGGGTTGGATGATTTAGATTTACATTCACTTACTTTTACCTAGGAAAATAATGGTACATTATTGTAGGTTTTGCTGACTTCTAGGTAAATACAGCGGCATTAGATGTAAAAGGAGCCAGGTTTGTCCCTAGTTAATCAGGAATTTTAGTAGGTGTCTCTATAGAACTGCATTTGTTACTGCATCATAATGAGCTGGAGTTTGCAGAAATTCCCCTGCAGAAATCTCCTAGTGAAGTAATAGGAGCCTATTCTTTACCTCATTCAGAATTTGTACATTTCTTCTCTCCCAAGTTAGACACTAGAAATGTCACCTGGATTACTCAACTCCAGCACACTGTTTACTCTCTGCCCGGGCTTTGTCTATCTGAGTAAATTTCAAAACAAAACTCAAAAGCCTTCCCAGGACATCTGATGGGAATACATTAGCTCCACCTTGTCTTTGTGGATGACACCACTATTTTGTTTCTGATCTCTTATGCAGGCAGATATTCTTTATTTCCTAAGAAATATGTTTCCTTGAATGCAAAACAAATGGCAAATGCCCTTTTTTCCCTTTCTAACTTGCTTTTTGGTGTGATGGTCTAATTGCTATGCCACAGAGTTTTAAATTAAAAAAATTGAATTAAAAATTCTATCCATACTTATAAAAAACAAAACAATAAAATGATATCTTTGGTAATCACTTATTTGGTTGAATAACTCTCATTAAACACACACACCCACAAAAGTTTTAAACTACACAAATGTAAAATTTTGTGGAGGAAGAGATTATTTGCAATGTTAGAAAAGAATGCCGTTGCCAGAGAAATTTTCTTGGAGTTGCAAGGTAGGTCAGATAAGGGAAAATAAATTATATCATGACAAAATATGCCTTATGCATTTCAAAACCTATTTAAAATTAGAAATTTTGAATAAAATTTACATTTAAAACTATTCATTTTCTTTAATTATTTTTTTAATAAGCTTCCTTGTTAAATGGGTATAATACAGATTTCAACTAGCTCAGAATTATACTGCTTTCTCTACTCTATCCTACCTTTCTTTTTCAGGCAGTTTGTTATGGGCTTCATGGGAATTTTGCCTAACTGCAAAACTGCCAGTAATTTTTGTATTGAGGGACTTCTGCGATTATAGATATTCAGTGAGTATAGGACTCATGATGAAAAGACAAAAAAATAAGAAAAAGAAGACGATGACGATAAAGGATATGTTCCTGTCCTCCTGAAGGAATGAACAATCCACACAATAACACACGCACACACAACAGCACATGCACAAGCACATGGAGCATTTGTTCTGGATAAGTACACGAATATAATAAAACTGAAAAACTAAGATTTTTACAAGCCAAAGGCCCTCTGAAAGTGGAAGGACCAGATTTACATTGAGATTAATTTGGAGAGTTTCTAGAAACATCACAAAATGAATAACACAGATTCTCATCAGATAAAGAAGTCCCAAGTTTGATTAAATATTTTGTATTTCACAAAGGTTATTTAACCAATGCTTACCAGTGCTTTACTAGAGTTTTTACTTAAATGAAAACCTTAGAAAGTTGTTTGGGAATGAGGTGGAAGAGACTCCAGGGTGACTGAATGACAAGTAAAGTTCCCAGGCCAGAATGAACAAATCTAGAGCGAAAGGAAGCTGAGACTGGTGAGAAGACACAGTGTCTGTCTGAACTAGTGAAAAACAAGGCAGGAAGTTCCAGGAGGAGAAAGGATGGAGGAGGCAGAAACTTGTAAAAGCAGGCAGAATTGTTCCAACAGGCCATAGGGCGCTAGGTATCTCACTGGCATTTTCACTTTGTGATTACTCTCACTTTCCATATCTTCTTGCTTACATCACTTAAATCTAGTCATTCAAAACAAAGATTAGTAAAAACGAGACATATGATAATATTCATAATAGGTGTTTAGCCTCTGCCTACAGAACCTCAAAGCACATTAATTTAGAGGAAAATAAGCAGTTATCTGACCTATTTGGGGGTGGGGAACCCGAGCACTTATTTGCATTTTTAATTTCCATTCCCCTATTAGTGAATGTTAGTGTGTCGTCTAAAACTGCAGTAATCCAGAGATGATCCTGCCTTTGAACACCTAGGGAACCATTAAGGGAAACAGCACCTCAGTTGTGGGAGTGGGACGCACTGACTCTGTTTCCAATTATTTACGTGAACAAGAAGCTGAACACGACCATATTCCCAACTGATGTGCTTTTATGTGTAGCTTTTCTGTCACTGGTGTTGCACATAATGGGTACTAGGTAAATGATTTTGAATTAAAGAGATTAATTTGCCTCTTTCCAATATGATTTGTACTATATGGAAAAAAAAAACACAAAACTCCAGCGACATATCCGTGAACTGACAGAGTTAGTGGGTGAGAGCTTTACCTTTCAAGACACACGGAGAGCTAAGGCAGAGGTTTTGATTGCACGGGCAGCCCCAGATCAGTCCTTAGCTGGACTAAACACACTTCTAGATATTGTGTTTGTTGCTATTTTGTTGTAAACAATAGGAGGTCCCTTTGGTAAAACTTAAAGAATGATAAGCAAAACAATAAATAGATGTTGTTGGGACTTGGAGAATCTAATTTAGAAGTACCCACTTAACGTCTTCAACTATAAAATTCAGATATCCACATTTATTTTTGTTGTGGCCATGCGAAATTGTGTGGAAGGAGAGATGATTTACAATGTCAGAAAACAATGCTGTTGCTAGAGAAATTTTCTTGGGGTTTCAAGATAGGTCACATACTATTTTAGCCATGAAACAAACAGCATGTGTAAGGCCTGACAGACATGAAGCAGCTGAAATAACGGTCATACCAAACATAAATGAAAATGATCCATCCAGCATATACAACTCCAGTGCTTTCGGAGAAATGAGGGTTTTACTACTTTTCCAGATACCAGAAAGTTTTACCCTAATAAAGTCCAGGGACAGTGTGGCAGTGAATCAGGAGAATCGGGAGGTGGAGGAATCCAAGTCCCCACACTCTCAGTGGATTTTGGGAAGAAAATTCAAGGGGAATTGTGGTGCTGTAAAAGGCATGCTGTCTTTCTGAAGAGACGTTGTTTTCATTATTCCATAGGTAGACGCTGCTTTGAGCAATACTTTCGGCGTTACTTTGAGTCACGCCAAACACGCTTTGCGTCCTTGATTAAGAATTGCACCTCTATGCACTTTCCTGGGCATGGTCTATTCTGTTTCATTATCATGCACCCAGCAACAGACCAATTTCTACTGAACAATTAGGAGGTCATAGACCTGATCAGGAAGACTGTGGCCCCCACCTTCAGGAAGCTTACAATCTACTTAGAAACATAACACACACATACACCCATAAAGAGATCATAAACCTTAGCAACGCATGGCGTGCGGCTGCAGTCCCAGCTACTTGGGAGGCTGAGGCAGGGGGACAGCTTGAACCCAGGTGTTTGAGGCTGCCGCACCCTGCATCCAGCCTGGGCTACAGAGTGAGACCCTGTCTCTAAAAAAGCTAACAATAAATAATAATTTTATAAAACTGAAAAGAGACCATAAACTCACTTTCTAGGTGGCCAAGCACTTCCATATAAGCCATGGAGAGTGCTCACTTTTCAGAGAGCCTCCAAAAAGGGAGAGAGCTTTCTTCAGACCCAGTGGCCAGGGCGCTTTGCAATAGTGCAGAATTCAACACACCAAGATGGCTATTACGGATGGACAAGGAGCAGCTAAGAGAAGGAAAGGGGCAGATCTGTGACCCAAGCGGCAGCCCTTGCAATGGGAATAATCCTCATCCTCCACGTGTGCTGTGTGTGACACAGGCTTCCTGGGCAAGGCACTGGCCAAGCCCCTGCTCCACCGAAGGGGACTGTAGCTTTGCTTCACTCTCCCTCCTTGCTTAATCACTGGCTCAAATGACAATCCACCCCAGGCAAACGATGCTCACGCAGAGAAGACAGCCAGGCCAAGATCAAATTTTTCTAAAAGTTTTCTTTTTTTTTCTACATCATCTCAACCTTCCTTTTTAAATAAACGGACTTGCAAATAGACCTAACTTCAAAGATCTCATTGGTCAGCCTTCACTGTTTACGTATCCGGGCAGGGAACCATTCAAGATATTATTCTTATTTTTTTAAATCTTACTTTTCTATCTTTTCAATAGCATCTGGACGATCTTTCCATTCTTGTCTGGTGATAATGAAATCATTAAAAAACGTACCAGAACCTTTTTGCTTATCTCTGTGCCATTTGGAACATATGTGAATAAATTGAACACCACTTGCTCATTGGTTTTCTATTTTTTCCCTCTTCCCTTGTTTTTAAAAGCCCTGTTTGAAATCAGTCACTGAAAGAGCCGGCATCTGAGTTACGTCTGACGCTGGGAGGTACGCATCAACGTCGTCCACATGGCCTTGATCTAGACAGCGAGCCACAATCTACCCAGCACATTTTTGTGGCTTAAGTGACTTGGAGTCTGGGGCTTTTCTTTGTTGAAGATTTTCTTTAGGTTTCCAGTTGATTTTACACCAATAATGGTCATTCCAGCTTGGGCATTGCACAAATAGTTCGTAGATGACCATGGGGAATCCAGCTATGCTGTCGGGACTAGTAGCTAAACTCTCTTAGAGGGCTTGACTTAGATCAAAGAGCATCTTTCCTTTTCCTGGAAACCACATTGCCAGCCTTTTCCTGCCAAGGGCCTGCTTGTGTTAAGTGAGAAGAGAGAGACTCATCCCAAAAGAGGCAGCCCTGGAAGAGATGGGAAAGACTTTTCCAGGAGGAGTTTGCTCAAAAGCATAAAAGGGTCAGCCTCCAGCTTATCACTCAAAAAAGTTTTTAAAGCCTTTTTAAGGAAACAGTTTTAACCCAGCTGCACTTATCGATCAGTGATTTGATTTTGCTTTGTTAGGAGAGACTCGTAATCTGCTTTTAAATGTTTTTTGTTCCTGGCCTTCTTTGATAGCAAGTTCTGCCTAAGGCTACTTCTCAAAACTCGTCACTGGAGCTTTCGAGTCTATGTGAATAACTAGAATCATTTTAATCTGGACCTTTCTTTATCCCCTACTCCCTACCCACTCCTGTTTGCAGCAGAAAATGTTAGGCGGTTGTAAGAATTTTTTTTGATCAAATTCTGCCAAACCTAAAACCTATAAAAAGGAATCATTTGTCCTTTAAAAGAGAGAGAGAGAAAGCAAGGGAGCCAACTCTATTTACAAAGTCAGAAGGAGTCAATCTGATTTTATTTTCTCAAGTACATTCAGTGAGTCTCAAAAAGAATGCAAGTTCTCAAGTCTTGCCTCTGCTTGATATCAGCCACAATTAAAAAATAAATTTCAGAAATATATCTGAATCACTGTAGAACGTACTTTTTTGGCAACAGGTTTTATAGAAGCTTTTTTACTTATAACTTTCAAAGGTTGTAATCATGCCTTTCATGACACTGTGAACTATAATTTTGTCTTGCTAAGCTACCATAAAAGAGTGGTTGTTTTATTATTATAGTATGCACTAAAAAACAGAACCTATGCTCCTCATTTAACTAATCACTTCTGATATTTCTCAAGCTAATGGGAACCAAAAACACTTATATCTGTTTGTAGATTTTCTTAATGAAATGCACACTTTTTTTTTTATAATGTAAGCATATGCGTACACATGTATGAACTTTACAAGTTTATTTAGCAAGAAACTAAGTATGTGAGGAAAACAGACTTTTCAAGTGGCGCTTTAATTGTCGTTCATGCATGTTCTACAGATCATTACTGAATGTTTATAGGTCCTGCATGGAATGACTTTACACCAAAGAAGAGGGTAACGTATCCTTATTGTTTATAAAAATGACAGCTCCTAATGGACCATATTAGCTTTAACACAAACTATTAAATCTCCTTCATTACTTTTTCTGTGTTCTGTTTCGGCATCTCGTTAGCTCTGAGAAGTGGGTGCAAACTCCTAAGGAAACATGAGCACACATTGAGACGATTAGAGATCATGGTTATTAGATAAGCCTCGGGAGGATGTTTTTCTTGGGTTGCTCACAAGCATTTTGAAAGAGTCGTGTTCCAGGTTTGAGGTCCCATGTTTCTTCCTCTTAAACTATGAGCAGCTGTAGCACATGACCTACTTCTGTAGGGCCCTGTAATGATTTCCTTCCTTCGGAGGCTTCAGGAGTTCTCCTTCTGCCCTGTGAAAAAAAGGGACAAATATTTTAATCCAAGCAAAATGCTGAAGCAGGTTTTGTTGGTTTCAGGGAAGAAACTCAATACAGCTCCAGCACTGAATGTAGGCCTCAAATTGGAACCATCTGGGCCGCAGAAGGGCTCAGAGACCTTTGGGGAAGGCAGAGACAGTCTTGCCTAGGGCCGCAGCCCATACACCTGCAGAGATGGCCGATGTCTGGGCAGGCCCTGGGATCACCCAGGAACTGGAGCCACTCCCACGGTGGCAAAGCCCCCACTGCCTGGCACTGCAGTTGGGAATACCATGTAAGAAAAGGTGGCAACTGCTCAGAGGACGACTTCCTACATGAATATTCCTCATAATGAAAGGAAAGCCTCACGATTCTTTGGAACATATTTGACACAAATCAGACATAATTTCCTAACTTTTGCTTTTTAGCAGGCAGGGAGGAAAGTCCTCAGGAAACTATAGGTGGGTATACACAGTATCTTTAGAGTTATCTTTAACTAGGGGGAAAAAAAAGGCTTTTACAACGCAATGCATGCCTGTTTGGTATTCTCCGTATCCTTTTTTTGTTTAAAGGGTTGTTATTATTACTGTTGACTAGTTTTCCTTTTTAACTAAGTGAAAGTGCTTTTCAAGTGTTTTCTAATATCTAAACATAGAAGACTAGGCCAGCTGCTGGAAGGTTATTTTAAATAAAGTATTTTTAAAAATTTTATGTTGCAAACTTTCCATGGGTGAGGGATAAGAGTATCAACCCATTTCCAAATATAAAGGATGAGGACTTTTGCTCAGAGATTAGAAATCTTATCATGTGATTTTAAAACCAGTGCAGAATGTTTTCTGGAAAGAAAATGGGACATAAAGAACAGATAGAAATTGTACAAAAGTTGTGCATTTAATAAATATATTTTCCAAATATTGGTTGATGAGGAATATATCATTTTCAATTTGGGTTTTAAATTATTTACTGTGGTTAGAAGTGCAATGTGGCCATGATAGAATCCTAAATAATATGACCAAACTTGACATCCTGAGAGTAGAAGCCCCATGACAATCTCAACACCAAGGTCAGAGGATGATTTATTGAGAAAGGATCAGTCCCTGGAAAAGGTGACCATTCAGAAAAAAATAGACGTGCTTGAAATTTTGAGCTTAAATTCCTAGAAGTGTGAATTTATCTGGTTTCTTCTACATGTCTTTTCCCAGAAGCCAGTGGACCACAGTTTTTTGCTTATTGTAAGTACATTTATTTGTTTATTATAATTAAATCTATTGACTGATGGAAATTACACAGTGAAGACATATATTATATGTATGACTAAAATGTTTAATATTTTTTAAAATTAAGAATTGTCAGCAAGAATACATTTTTTTAAATTCCTGAATGGAAAATAAGTCCAAAAAATAGTATTTGGACTGAAGGCTCACAGAACCTCTCTCATTTTTAAAAGTTCTAAGGATATATCTGTTGCAAGGTTTCCCAGCACATTCTTAGGGGCGACATAACTGTACGGTGTTTCGGTTCTGAGCTGTTCTCACATGCACACTTCATCACAAGCCAACTGGGAGGGGTGCGGGAGGGTTGTGTGCGTTGTGCTTACTTTTTTTTGCCCTGTTCCAAATTTATACGCATGAATCTAAATTTTTAACCAAATCTTTGTTCTCTTTCCTCTTGAGGCTGCTTCACACTCCTGCCTACGCACCCAGCTGCACCCAGATAGCTCTTCCTCCCTCCCCACCCTGACAGCCTGCACCGCTGCTCAGCTACAGGGCGAGACTTAATGGAGCTGAGCAGAGCATTTCCTAGCGAGCTTCCTGCAGAGCAGTCAGCCAAGACTGGGAAAGGCCCACCACCAAACACCAGGAGCCAGGTGAAAATCAGAGGGCCAGCCCGCTGCAGGGACAGCCTCCAGAAAGCGTTTTGCTGTCATTTAAGGTATTAGTTTGATACCTTTAGGAAGGCTTTGGGTTTTGGCCACTGTCTCATTCATATAGCTCTGTGAGAATGCCTATATTCAGTATCTGGGCTAAGCTGACCCACCAACTCCATTGAGTTGCGAATTTCTAGCATCAATGCCTAGCCTCAGAAAAGTAAGAAATTCTGCTGTGTGTCTTCACATGTATTTTTATTTTTACTTTATTATTACTGTTATTATTTTTAGAGACAGTGCCTTGTTCTGTTGCCCAAGCTGGAGTCCTGTGGCAATATCCTAGCTCAGTGCAGCCTCAAACTCCTGGGCTCAAGTGATTCTCCCGCCTCAGCCTCCTGAGTAGCTAGGACTACAGGTGTACCACCATGCCCGGCTAATTTTTCATTATTTTAGAGATGGGGATCTCATTACGTTGGCTAGGCTGGACTCCAATGCCTGGTCCCAAGCGATCTTCCTGCCTTGGCCTCCCAAAGTGCTGGGGCTACAGGCATGAGCCACTGCACCCATTCTTCCTGAGTATATTTTTAAATACAGGGTTTCATATCTTCAACATAGCCCCTAAATTAAAGCAATGATTATAACAATCACACAGCAACTAAAGCCAGTGTTCTGATGGTTTTATTTGAAAAGCACCATTCTCTACAAATGGAAGCTAATCAATAAAATATATACATATATTTGAGAGAAAAGCCCACCCTGTCCTCAGGAAAAGCAACCCGTAGAGAGTGGGCAATTTCAGATTGATTTATGAACTGGGAAAGTACTTCTGATTTTGTTTTAATTTTTTCTTTGGCCAAACTGGTCAGGAGGTGATGAAGACTGACTTCCCAGCCCTTTGCTGCCAAATCTTAACTGCCTGAAAACTTACAGAAATGCTTGATTAAAACTAGAATAAAAATCTCCAGTTGCCTTCAGCAAACCACAGCACAAGGGTGGGAAAAACAGTGCCAGGTTGCAGTTTAAGTATAGTTACTTGGCGCCTGCTGAAAGTACTGCTCCCTTCCTGTTTAATAATTAATTCAACTTTAAAGCCCCAAGGATCTGGACTCAGCACCAGCTTCACAAAGCAGTACAGAAACAAAATGCTTCCAGAACTAGAGGGGGGGATAGAGGAAGAAAGAATCTAACGTTTCAAGAAACATCACCACATGGGGCCGGCAAGCAGGGGGTGGGGTTTGGAGGTGGAAAGATCCAGGGTGGAGAAATTCAAAATAAAATAAATACACACAAAAGCAAGGTTATTCACGGCCACTGGCACCAGGACTGGGAGCGGCATGGCTAGCCGGAAGTCATCCATTTGGGAGGCAGGCTGGGTGCCTGCAGGCTAGTGGGGCCGAGAGGGTAATGGGCTCAGTCTCTGGAAAAGGAGACCCAGCCTTGCTCTTCAGCAGTGGCCTCTGCTCATTAGTCAGAGCATCGTGCTGGAAAAGGCATCCAAGGTGGGCAGTCATCCTTGCCTTCGCGCTCCTCTCCCTCCACCCCACCCCACCAGCACAATTCACCCTCCAGGGGAAGGGCCGGAGAATGCCCGACGTGAGGGCGAAAAACAAGCAAGTTCTCAGGCTTAAATATTCAGTTACAGAAGTTAACACCCAACATAGCAGCAGATAACTGCAAAAATGTGTTCCCCCATCCAGTGGGGCACCTGCACTATGCTTTGTGGTTTTTCTAAGTCGTTTGCTTTCTCTAAGCTGGTGAGTCCAGCCAGGAAGGTGATGCACTGTAGATGCTGAAAACAGGCAGAAGCTGCTTAAAAGCTTATCAAATCTCGTATCACACACAAGATAGGAGGGGGAATGTGTCCAGAACGACTGCAGCAGACCCACCTCCAACCGCATAATTCAGTATGAAACCACACGGACTATTCTTCTGTACTCCAGGAAACCTAAGTATCCCAAAGCATTGCCAAGAGATGGTCTCACCAGAAATGAACAGATAATTAAACAAAACGAAGGCCCAAGTGGCCAAAGAGGAAAGCTATTTAGACCCAAATTGTATTTACTTTTTGCTTATTTTTATTCTTATAAAGAGTCATGGGATAGAACACTCACACGTATCCCCTGAGATTCCAGTTGGGTATTTTGAAATAGACATTCACATAATTAACAGGTCGAGTTGAACAAATAATGACCTGAATATTTTCCGTAATCCTTAAAAATGGATGTTTTTAATACTCTGCGATTGTTAAAACTATATGAATTTTCTTTATATTTTACTTTATACATACATTAGTTATAAAACATTTAAAGTACATTTCCTTTGTGTGTTTCCCTCCACTGCAGATTGATGGTGTTGCCTTAAAATTGTAGCAGCTGTATTTTAAAAATAGGATTTTGTATTCCTCTTGACTGAGTTCTTAAAACTATGCCAAACTCAAGTTTGAAACTAGTTTCCAGTTATTAAACAATTTCAAAACCAGAAGGTCAATATGTTTTTCTCTACTTTTGAGGTAGTGAATGTCTAGCTGCTGCTTTTTATTTTTCAAGTTTGGTTTCAAGCTCATGCCCCTGTTTTCTTACAAAGTTCATAGTCCTAGACAGTGAATCCTTCCTCACAGTAACATATTCCTTTGTGATGAGAATAATTATCTACCAGTGTATCTTTTTAAAAAAATAAATTTGGATATTTCTAGCAGGCAGTGCATTGTCACGGCAACAGTGTTGGACTATGAACCAAGCCAACCTCTGGGCTGGTCCAGCACTAGCTGTACACGCTGGCAAGTTACAAACCCAAGAACACACCCCTGGGTGTCAGTGGGTACCCGTGCTAAAGGAGGAGTTCTCGATGCTTCTCTCCCTGCACTGTTTCTGCAGGGAACCCCTTTTCAGGGGTGGGAAGGGAAGACTCACACACACACAGCCCACTCTAAATCAGTCCAGATGATGATAAGTGTTGAAATAGAACCATGAATTAAATGAACCAGAAGATTTATAAGGCCTGCCCAGCTCCACAGATCTCTGATTCCATGTGAATCATGGATTCACCAACTGGGTTATGCCCAGTCACTGGCCTCACTCACTCAATGCTCACCGTGTCCTGCTCACTCCTGTCCAGCCTGGCCTTTTTCATACAATCCACCGGGAATTGGCGGCAGTAGGTAGTAGGTAACTTGGAAGATTAGATAAAATAATTTGGAATATACCCATGGATATAGATGTGCCCTAAAAAAGGGAAAAGGTGTGGCCCAATGACTAAAGAGTGGAAATCAAGCTTAACCCTTGGGTAATCAGCATATGTGTAGGGCAAGTATATTCTATTCAAGATTTACCCACAAGAGGCAAAAATACTGTGTCAGAAGTTAGCAGATAAAACAGGAATATGAAGAAAATGGCACAACTTTTTTTTCTACCTTTTTGTGATCCTCCCTCCCCATGGTTTGAAATATTTTGTGCTAGTCATCAAGTGTGGGCCCTATAGACTGATGGCACAGGGGTCCTCACCTCAGTCTTCTCATCTAAAAAATGGGGATTTCAACCTCAGAAGGTTGCCTTGATGATTATCTGAATTAATACATGTAAATCTGTTGGTAGAATACACGGAATTTACCAAGTTCTAAGTTGATATCAGCCATTATTATTGAGTTAGGAGAGCTATGTTTTTTGTTTTGTTTTGTTTTTGTTTTTGTTTTTGTTTTTGTTTTTGTTTTTTGAGACAGAGTCTCACTCTGTTGGCCAGGCTGTAATGCAGTGGCATGATCTTGGCTCACTGCAATCTCTGTCTCCTAGGCTCAAGCAATTCTCCTGCCCCAGCCTCCTGAGTAGCTGGGATTACAGGCATGCACCACCACACCTGGCTAATTTTTGTATTTTTAGTAGAGATGGTCTTGAACTCCTGACCTGAGGTAATCCTCCCACCTCGGCCTCCCAACGTGTTGGGATTACAGGTGTGAGCCACCGCGCCTGGCCTAGGAGAGCTATGTTTAACCAAAGAGCTAGTGACTAATAATACATAGCTAGTATTACCATACTGAAATTTTTTGCCTCTATATGCATTTGCTAGGGCTGCCATGACAAAGTGTCACAGGCTGAGTGGCTTTAACAACAGTGATTTATTTCCTTACAATTCTGGAGCCTCCGAGTCAGAGATCAAGGCATGGGCAGGGTTGATTTCCTCTGAGGCCCCTCTCCTTGGCTTGTAGATGCCACCTTCTCCCTATGTCCTCACATGGTCTTCCCTCTGTGCATGTCTGTGCCCTAATCTCCTCTTTTTATAAGGACACCAGTCACATTGGATTAGGGCCCACCCCAATGACAAGCTTTAACCTTAGCTTGTTAAAGACCGTATCCCCAAATACCATCACATTCTGAAGTGCTGGGGGTTAGGACTTCAACATGGGAATTTGGTGAAATAGAATTCAGCTTATAACAGCCTCCATATCAGTAGAAGCACGGCCTCTATCAAGACTTTTAAAATAACAGAAGTTCAGATTTGTATACATGGGTATATAAATGAAAGGGATCAACCTGGAGGACATTATTAAGTGAAATAAGCCAGGCACAGAAAGACAAATATTGTATGATCTCTCCCATAAGTGGAATCTTAAAAAGTTGCCTTAATAGAAATAGAGAGTAGGATAGTGGTTATCAGAGCCTGGAGAGGGGAGGGGTAAGGGGAAACAAAAGAGCTTGATCAATAGATACAGAGTTGTAGTTACGAAGGAAGAATAAATTCTGGTGTTCTATTACATAGTATGGTGACTATAGCAAATAGCAATGTTCTGTATATTTCAAGATGGCTAGAAGAGAACATTTTGGATGTTATCGCTACAAAAGAAAAGATAAATGTTTAAAGTGATGAATATGGTAATTACTCTGACTTAATCATTTATACAATGTATACATGCATTGAAACATCACACTCTATCCCATAAATATCTTCACTTATTATGTCAATTATACATAAAAAGTAATTAATTTAAAAAGAAAAAAATGGGGAAACAGGCTCTATCCAGACCCTTGAATACTTTCATTGAGATGAAGCTGCATGCTCTGTGACTGTTCCCCAGTACAGAATAGACACTCACAGTCTGTAGACAAGTTAAAATCAAGCAGAAGTGAGGGCTATTATAACACCAGTGGAATTGATCAGTGTAATATATTTGTTGACTCAACTCACGAAGCTTGGATAACATAAACCGACAGAAATCTGCTTGAACCTGGGATCATCCAGGCCAGAGAGGAGGCTGATGAGTTGCCTTGGTCCTTGGGTGACTTGACTTAGCACTGAACTCTGGGACCTATCAATCCATGAAAAGACAGAAGGAAATGTTTCACACACGCAGTTCCACACCGTGCCTCCATGAGCTCAGTGACAGATAGATTTGCCCTTTCCCACTGCCTTCCCTGGGAAGCTTCTGTTAAATACCTAGTCCATAGCTGCTTTTTTGCACCATGGCTATGTCACCCCTGCCCTTGTGCCAGAGCAGATTGAGTTAAATATTTAACTAATTTCTATTTTAAAATGTGTTAACTCAATAAGTTTAGATGCATATTCATGATCCTTTCAAATATTTTCTCTTTTGGGCTTCTTCAGACTCTCATTTTGGGATTTGCTAAATATCTCAGCCCAAGGAAGGTATTTGAGCAGCATATTTTCATTAGATATTGATCACCACGTCACTTGAGCATGAAGCTTTCAAAGAAAATTAAAGTGAAAGGAAAAAAAGGTCTAGTATTGGTTATTAACTCCACCTCAGGGTGACTTCTCTTCAGGGGCAATTAAATAGCAGCTCTGGACTGTTAAGTTTAGTGGCTTTACTTGTAGGTGGCAACCTACATTCAAGGACAACCTCCATTCAGATCTGCTTTGATTTTTTTCTGATGACACTAAGGCTGCCTCTGCAAAACCAGATTTTGTTTGAAATTGTAGATGTGACCACATCTATGTGCTCTGACCTTTCTTCTTTAAGAACCAAGTTTTGCATTACCAGGTAAATGCCCTTTCAGTGGAATTTTCATGGAACGCTGGGGACATCCTGTGGCCAGCTTCGTTTAAGGCAGCCAGTCTTTTCAGCAACAATCTCAGAGAATAAAGAAATAAATGTCCCACATAAATCCTAGTTTATTTTGCAAGAACAAGAAGATAAAAGAAAAGGAAAGAGAAAAGAAATACACTCTCGTTCTTAATAATTTTTGCAATGTAAACTTCTCTTTTTTTTGAGCAACACAGTTTTTCAGTGAACGTGGATGGAGCAATTATTTTTGTTAAGGACAGATATTTTCCTGAAACAAAATATAGCTTCATCAGAATAGAGGAAGCATGACATCAGGCATTGCTCCATGATCATACCTGGTTCTTACCATCTGCTATTGTAAGTTCCATGTGCCTTGGCTCAACTTCTGGTCCTCGCAGGAGACAGCCTTCTGCAAAAAAGCACACAGCATGGCTTAAAGGGAAAACAGTGGGTATTTTGGCAGTTTTACACCACAGATAGTGCACCAGTGACACTAAATTGAAGTCATTTAGTTGTAAATGCGATATTACATTTGACAGTTTCCACTGGCAAAACACTGAGCTGCCCACATTGAACAGAAGCAAAGAAATGGAACTTGGGGAGCAAAGCCAGTCACCAGAGTAGCAGACCAAAGGGGCTTGTAAAAGCGTTTGTCAAGTCATTTAGAATCATAACTCAGCTCAACACACACGGTACCAGGAACAGCCAGCTCAGTTTCAGCAGTGGAAAGCAGGCAATGGAGTTTATGTTGTTCTTCTGTTTATTAAAGACGGATGGGAGCACTTGACAGAAAAATCAAACTTCTGGTCATGGCTCATTAATCCCTGTTGTATCTGTCAGGGGTATGTGTTTGGAGTTCCAACAAGCCTCTAGAAGGAAGATCACTGCTGAGCTTTGGTATTTTCTCTAATTTTGAACGGAAAGAGATGCCAATCACCTAGAAGGAGAAATAGAATACAAGGTTATTTTTAACTCACCTACTTTAGTGGTCATTAAACATAAGTGAGTTGGTTTAAGACAAAAATGATTATGGTTAATAATTTTATTGCCAATTTTTGTCATAGGGCTTTCTTCAGGAGAAGAAGTAAGGTAAAGACAAGTGTGGAATAAAGCCAGATATTACAGCTGTTTTAGGAAAAGCTCAGCCTTTGGAGATAGATCTTTGGGTGAACCTGTGAAGACTCTTTGTGTGTGCCTGTGGTCATTGAAGTGCAGCTTCTATCAAATTGTCTCCGGCCTCCTCAGCCGGAGATGGAGATAAGACCCTGGTCCACCCAGACTGTTTACATCAACCCAGAAGACAGGAGCAGCGCTATTCCGATCCCTCTGTTGGAAACAATGGTCCTTTGTGAGACGATGTATGTTTCAAAGTCTCCACTCTGTGCTGGCTGCACCACCACAGCTGATCACGACTACAGGACCAGGAGAAATGCGGATTTTCCTGCTGACTCAGGGCTTGGGCTCTGAGATCCACATTTCTGAATCTCCCAAAGCCTCAGGTTTCTTGTATGTAAAAGGTGCATCATGACACTCATTTAGCACATACCTCAGAGGATTTCTTAAGGATTAAATGAGGTAATGCACGTAAGTCACTTAAACACAGTACGTGGCCCATAGGTGGAAGCACTTGTAAATGTTGTTCTTGGGGTTGCTGTTAGTAATATCATCATCTCCATCATCAGAGACAGCATTGTTTGCTCTACGTTGTGATCCTCCACACAATATCCTCAATCCGCTTGTCAGGAGTATGTGGGAGGGACAAAGAGAGGTTGGAGAAGGGTCCTGCCGGCTCAGCTTATCCCACTGGTTGGGGCAATGATTGAATTAATACTTTTGAACTCCATTCTGGGTTAGGTGCTGTGAATGATACAGTGAAGTTTTAAATGTCGTTTCTGCACTCTCAATAAACTTTAATCCATGTTAGTGGGTACAGGAAATTATCTGCACAGGCAATCTTAGGTCAATAGCTTTCAAGTAAAGTACGTGAAACCCGTAAAGGGAGACCTGTGCTGAGTGGATTGAGAATTCAGGAGTAAGCGGGGAATCAAACCAAGCACCTGCTACACATTTAGGTTCACCCCTGGAAGCTAAGGATTAGTTGGAGTCATGCCTCTGAGGACTTCCAACAGGGTCCAGGCCCTCCTTGCATATTCCTAGTTCTTTTCAAATTTGGTTTTTTGTGTAGAAACGCACACGGTCGGCCGGGGGCAGTAGCTCACACCTGTAATCCCAGCACTTTGGGAGGCCGAGGTTGATCTCTTGATCAAGACCATCCTGGCCAACATGGTGAAACGCTATCTCTATCAAAAATACAAAAATTAGCCGGGCATGGTGGCGCATGCCTGTAGTCCCAGCTACTCGGGAGGCTGAGGCAGGAGAAACGCTTCAAACCAGGAGGAGGAGGTTGCAGTGAGCCGAGATCGCGCCACTGCACTCCAGCTTGGTGACAGAGCAAGACTGTCTCAAAAAAAAAAAAAAAAGAAAGAAAGAAAAGAAAAAAGAAACACATATAGCAGGTCCCTTCCTTTGCTTAATGGCCTAATGTTCCCTACCAATGAAGAACAGAGACCAAATCGTCTGAGCATGGAGCCAGTCTGAGATAGAAGTTAGAAGCTCTAATAGCCTCTCCCATTATGGTCTTTTCTTCATCCACGACCTAAACTCCAAGGAAATCCTTCTAGAAATAACTTCTGAGCACCCACAATGATGTGTATAAATCATGACACCAGAACTTGTGGGAGATACCCAGAGAGCATGGCTTCTTCATCAGGGAGCCTACATTCCAGGCAGCAAGGAGCTGAGTGTACACAAATGAGCCTGATGTAAGGCAGGAAATGTAGGTGACGACGTGAAAAAGCAGCAAAACAGGACAGGGTTCAGAGCAGGAGAGAGTGCTTCTCTTGAGACCAGTCAGGAAATCTATCTGAATTAAAGGATTGTGTTTTAACTGGACCTTGGAAGACAGTAAAGAGCCGGACGTGTGGTAGAAATGTCTACCAGAGGGCTTCCAAGTGGAGGAACCAGCAGAGCAGAGGCTTGGCACCACAACTCTGTGTGTTAATGCAAGAAGGAATATTAGGAAACCTACTAAAAGTCCGCTGGAAATCTTTGCTTGGTAAGGACAAACAAATATATTTCAAGGAATGCTTTGTTTATCGTGTCCTGCTAATCTTGTCGGAACCATTTCATTCCATGTGAAGAGGTGAATCCACATCTGGGAATATAACTGACCCTGTGGGTTTTATTTATGTTGTAACTCAAGTCTGCTTACCGCCCGCCCCCCCACCCCACTCCCACTCTGCCAGAGCCCGGGAACCTGAGGACAGTGAGAGCTGCAGCTTCCTAAAGGAGCATCTCGGCTGTGAGCTGTGTTTTCAATTTTTATTAGTGTTTCTTATTTGCCCACAGCCTGATTTCTTTTAGGCTTGACACAATTTGCACGATTGAGTTAATCCAAGTGTGAAATGCAGTAGGGACCCGATTCAATGGATGGTCGGAAAGGCAGCATTATTAGGACATAAAAGAGATGGGGCAGGGTGCTGCCCCCGCAACTCCAGGTGCAAACAGACTACCACGGGGCACTCGCAGTGATCCGCAGGGCAGGACAGCGCTCCAAAAGAATGAACTGCGTGCGCTCGGCACAGGAGATGCATTCTTCGAGGTCCTTCTCACAAAATATTTATCAGGCCAAGTGCTGTATTTGAGATCAGCAAGCAGACTCCCTCCATGTGGCATCAAAATGTCTTGGCCTAACTCCTCTAGCACTCCTTGTAAAGAAATATTTGCACATATATAGTAAATATATATGTACTTTTTATTTTAAAATACTTTTAGACTTGCAGAAGGGTAATATAGAGAATCCCCATATACTCCCCACCCACCTTCCAATAATGTGAACGTCTTATACTACTATGGTACATTTGTCAAAATGTATAAATTAAAATCAATTCAGTACTATTAACTAAACTGCAGACTTCATTCAGATCTCCCCAGTTTTTTCATTGTCACTGTATTCATTTTGAGAGATGTCACCCTACTCATTTTGGTAATTATCTTTAACCAACAGAAAACATCATTATTGATTTCATTTTGCAACCTGCTGGCCTTGCTCGACCTCTGCGCTCATCAGGTTGCAAAACACGCTCCCCACACAGCCAAGCGGAGACTCAGAGCCCCCGTGTGCACTTCACATCCTTGCTGGAATCTCTGGGGAGAACAGGCTTTCTGCATAGCCCTTCCTGGAGCATTGAGAAGTCCCGAAAGCCAGCTCCAGGGAGCAGCTGTAAATTGCTGGCAATCAGCAGCTTCTGGCTGTGGAGTGCTAGCTGTCCTCAGAGATCTCCATACCGAAAGAAAGACCTCCAAGGGTGGCACCAGGACATCACAGAGCGGGCATTTGGTGAGGATCTTACCAAGCAATGGTCCTTGCCTTTTTCTTTTTTATTCTAAACTCTTTTAATAGTAATAATATAATCCCCTAGATCTTCTTAGTAATTGTTTCAAGTAATTCCACTCTTTTTGGTAAAATTTTGTTTAAAAATTTTATGTCAATGTTACTAAAATGTTGTCTTAGAATTCATGTTTAATAATTGTAAATATGATTGTCTATAAAATATGCCTTATTTGTATCAAGAAATACATGACATAGGACATTTTATTCCCATTAAAGTAATAATTTAGAAAAAAGAATATTTTGTAGACCAATTTGCTTTAAAATGATATATTGTCTCATCATTGGAGACTGAATGTATGTTAAAACACAATACAACAATTACACATTACTATGTCAAATATACTAAAATACCTTTTTATTCCTTGATGTAGAGAAATCTTGCATGTTGCCCTTAAAACATCGGCAGCTTTATTTTTATAATTTTTGCTTTTTTTGTTTCTCAATGACAAAATATGGGAGAAAGTTCATACTGATATTTGTTAAAACTTTGCAACTAACACATTGAGAGTATAGTTTTACATTTTAAATTCCCAATAAGTAATAAGCCACATTGGATACACTTAATCTTTTTCACATTGAATTTGGAAATACTGGTGACATGGCTGTGTGTAGATCAATGCAGATAGCTTTAAGAGGAATCTGCTGACGTTACCATTTTTATGCTCCTTATTAACTGCTTTACAGCAGTGTCCTTTGTGCTTCTGTCTCTAGCCAAATGGACAAATATAAGTTTAAACTTCACAATATGTAACTAAGAAGAAAAGTAAGTTAAACCCGCACACTGGTGAAAACCACCCAGCGGTGGGGCGTGTCTCGTCATTAGCACATCCGTGCGACCCAAAACTTCCCCAGACACACTCACTAGATAACTATTGGAGGGCTCACAAATTGTTTAAGGGAAAAAATATTCCAAGAGTTATTTTATCTTTAAATCCACTGAACACTGTGGTATTTCAAATTCTAGATTGGGGGAAGACCCGCAAAGAGGGACCTTTGGACACCGGGGAAGAAAGAAGGGAAGAAAGTGGAACAGGAGAGACACAAACTGGACGTTTAATCCCTCGCTGCTGATGCACTCTCTTCGATTTCATCACTTTTGACTCCCTTCACTACTGTGCTTCCTGTATCTGAACATCCTTGCCCTCTAAATTTACAAAGGTTTTCTACCAAAACTTTCTGACAGATCACTCCATGTGGGGAAGACAGGCGGCCAGGTGAGGTGGAAAAGAGAACAGAGCAAAACTGCCGTACTCAGGGAAAAAATCATACCATAGTCTCTATTCCAGAAAGAAAAACTATAACCCACTTAGTCTGGTGGGACTAAGGCTGGAACATATGTGGGACTCTGGATGTGAAAGATTACATTATCCTTTGTGATAGATATAATGCTATAATAATAAGCAAGATTACAGTTTGGCATTTTGATTTTGTTTGTTTGTTTGTTTGTTTTTCATTTAATCCACAGAGAAGCCTGGGTTCTTATCTCAGTTCTGCTTTCATGTTTCCAAAGATACAAATGAATAGTTGATTTTCCAGGTCTTACTGTGATCAAATTGTTAAAAACTATCTGGCATATTAGCATGTGATACAATTGTTGGCAAAAGGTACAATTTATCTTATAGGAGTTTATCTTCAACTTCTGGGGAGAGGAAGTGAATTGAAAAACATGTTTCAGAACAAACTGTAAGAGGAAATTTTTATATTATGCACTGACTAATTCTCAATAGATAGGTGACTTTGCGAAGCTCAGGTCTGATGGTCAATTTCCATCTGGTATTGGAGCTGAGGTTGGGCTGTGGGTAGGAAGACAAGTCATGGGCTGTGTCAGGAGACAGATAGGATCTGAACTTCCCAGCACTACCCTGGACTTTTCTATGACCTCCTTACTCCTCCAATACTTTAGGTTTGGGGCTAAACCATTTTTAAGAGAACACAGCCCTTGCCTGTTAGCAGAAAGAACTATTAATAGCAGCAAGGGCTGCACCCTTCGCAAATCAGTCAACTCATAAACGCAGACCTATAAATGCTATTAAAAATTTAAAAATCACAAGAAAGAATAATATTTCTTTTCTTTTTCAAAAAACTACTTTTATTATGGAAATATAAAATATATACAAAAGTAGAAAGAGGTATAGGATGAGTCCCCATGTACCCATCTCTTAGATTCAGTGATTGATTATCCATGTAAGGCCAGACATCTGCACTCCACTCACTCATCAGCCCCGCAACCTGCACTGGATTATTATCTTTTAATTGTGGCAAAACCACATGTAACATAAAATGTACCCTAGCAGTGATTTTCAAGTGTACAGGACAATATTGTCAACCACATGCACACTGCTGTGCAACAGATAACAGATCGCGGAACCCTCCATCTTGTGTCTACACCCATGAACAACACCCCTCCCACCCCGCCTCCTCCCCTTAGCCCTGCAGCTGCATTCCACTCTCTGTTTATGAATTTGAATCTTTGAGAAACACTCATATAAGTAGAATCTTGAAGTATTTGCCTTTTTGTGTCTGGCTTATTTCACTTAGCCAGTGTCTTCAAGGTTCATCCATGTAGCATGTGACAGAATTTCCTTCTTTTCAAAGGCTCAGTAATATCCCATTGCATGGAATATTGTTCACATGCCGCCCCCACACATACCCCCCCCCACACACACACACACAATCATTTCTTTATCCATTCATCTGTGTATGGACATTTAGGGTGCTTCCACCTTTCAGCCATTACGAATAATGCTGCAATAAACATAGATGTGCACATATGTCTTTGTGTTCCTCCTGCCTTCCATTCTTTTAGGCACATACTCAGAAGTGAGATTTCTGGATCATATGGTAATTCTATTTTTAATTTTTTTAATGTGTCAATAAAATTTTATTTACAAAAACAGGCAGCAACTCCTAACTTAAAATAGACAAAACAATTTTGAAGAAGAACAAAATTGGGTGACTTACACTAACTGATTTCCATATTTGTTATAAATATGCAATAATCAAGACTGTGACACTGGTGTAATGATGGACATATAGGTCAGTGGAACAAAATGAAGAGTCCAGAAATAAACTCATACAAATGTGATCAACTAATTTTCAATGAAAATGTCAGTGTAATTCAATGGCAGAAATGATAGAATATCTGCATGCAAAAAAAAAAAAACCTCCAATAAACCTTGATCCTTACCTCACATCATGCATAAAAATAAACATTAGATGGAACATAGACCTAAATATAAGAACAAAAATGGCTGAGCACAGTGGTTTCCACCTGTAATCCCAGCACTTTGGGAGCCTGAGGCAGGCAGATCACCTCAGTTTGAGACCAGCCTGGCCAATATGGTGAAACCCTATCTCTACTAAAAATACAAAACTTAGCCTGATGTGTGGCGCATGCCTGTAATCCCAGGTAGTCGAGAAACTGAGGCGGGGGAATCACTTGAACCCAGGAGGTGGAGGTTGCAGTGAGCCGAGATTTCGCCACTGTACTCCAGCCTGGGAGCAACAGGGTGAGACTCTGTCTCAAAAAAAAAGAACAAAAAGAAAAAAGAAAAAACAAAAACAAAACCAAAAGCAAAAGAACATAAACTATAACTTTCTAGAAGAAAAACACAAGGAAATATATCACTGAAGCATGATCCATAATAGAAAAAATTGATAAATTGTATTTCATCAAAATTAAAAATGTTCCTTTTCAAAAGACAAAAGAAAATGAAAAGGTTAGCCGTTGGTCAGGAGAAAATATTTGCAAAACATATGTCTGACCAATGATTTGTATCCAGAATATATAACGAACCCTTACAATTCAAATATAAGTGCTCTTTCAAATCAATAATAGAACAAAAAGAGAGGGGTGGTGGAAGATTTGGATAGACATTTGCCGAAGAAGATATACAAATGGAAAATAAGTACATAAAAAGATGATCACATCATTAGTTATAAAGGAAATGCAAAGTAAAACCACAATGAGCTACCTGTAACACTCACTAGAATAGCTAATATTAAAAAGACTGACAATAGCAAGTGTTGTCAGGGATGTGAAGAAACTGGAACCCTCTTACATGGATGGTAGAAATGTAATATGATACAGCCACTTTGGAAAACTATTTGACAATATCTAAAAGATTAAATGTACACTTACAATACAACCCATTAATTTTACTCCTAGGCATCTACCTAAAGAGAAGTGAAAATGTATGTGCACACAAAAATTTCTATTCAAATGTTCACAGCAACATTATTTATAATTGTAAAAACTAGAAATAATCCAAATGTCTATCAGCTGGGGAATAGATAAACAAAATGTGGTCTATCAATACAATTTTTTTCTATTATGGATCACACTTTGGTGATATATTTTCTTGTGTTTTTTCTAGAAATTTATAGTGTTGTTCTTTTTTTAAATTATACTTTAAGTTCTAGGTTACATGTGCACAACGTGCAGGTTTGTTACATAGGTATACATGTGCTATGTTGGTTTGCTGCACCCATTAACTCGTAATTTACATTAGGTATTCCTCCTAATGCTATCCCTCCCCCTGCCCTCACCCCACGACGGGCCCCAGTGTGTGATGTGCCCTGCCCTGTGTCCAAATGTTCTCATTGTTCAATTCCCACCTATGGGTGAGAACATGTGGTGTTTGGTTTTCTGTCCTTGTAATAGTTTGCTCAGAATGATGGTTTCCAGCTGCATCCATGTCCCTGCAAAGGACATGAACTCATCCTTTTTTATGGCTGCATAGTATTCCACAGTGTATATTGCCACATTTTCTTAATCCACTCTTTTACTCATGGACATCTGGGTTGGTTCCAAGTCTTTGCTATTGTGAATAGTGGCACAATAAACATACATGTGCATGTGTCTTTGTAGTAGCATGATTTACAATCCTTTGGGTATACACCCAGTAATGGGAATGCTGGGTCAAATGGTATTTCTAGTTCTAGATCCCTGAGGAATTGCCACACTATCTTCCACAGTGGTTGAACTAGTTTACAATCCCATCAACAGTGTAAAAGCGTTCCTATTTCTCCACATCCTCTCCAGCATCTGTTTCCTGACTTTTTAATTATTGCCATTCTAACTGGTGTGAGATGATATCTCATTGTCGTTTTGATTTGCATTTCTCTGATGACCAGTGATGATGAGCGTTTTTTCATGTGTCTTTTGGCTGCATAAATGTCTTCTTTTGAGAAGTGTCAGTTCATATCCTTTGCCCACTTTTTGATGGGGTTGTTTATTTTTTTCTTGTAAATTTGTTTAAGTTTTTTGTAGACTCTGGATATTGGCCCTTTGTCAGATGGGTAGATTGCAAAAATTTTCTCCCATTCTGTAGGTTGCTTGTTCACTCTGATGGTAGTTTCTTTTGCTGTGCAGAAGCTCTTTAGTTTAATTAGATCCCATTTGTCTATTTTGGCTTTTGTTGCCATTGCTTTTGGTGTTTTAGTCATGATGTCCTTTCCCATGCCTATGTCCTAAATGGTATTGCCTAGGTTTTCTTCTAGGGTTTTAATGATTTCAGGTCTAACATTTAAGTCTTTAATCCATCTTGAATTAATTTTTGTATAAGGTGTAAGGAAGGGATCCAGTTTCAGCTTTCTACATATGGCTAGCCAGTTTTCCCAGCACCATTTATTAAATAGGGGATCCTTTCACCATTTCTTGTTTTTGTCAGGTTAGTCAAAGATCAAATGGTTGTAGATGTGTGATGTTATTTTTGAGGCCTCTGTTCTGTTCCATTAGTCTATATATCTGTTTTGGTACCAGTACCATGCTGTTTTGGTTACTGCAGCCTTGTAAGTATAGCTTGATGTCAGGTAGCATGATGCCTCCAGCTTTGTTCTTTTTGCTTAGGATTGTCTTGGCAATGCGGGCTCTTTTTTTGTTCCATATGTACTTTAAAGTAGTTTTTTCCAATTCTGTGAAGAAAGTCATTGGTAGCTTGATGGGGATGGCATTGAATCTATAAATTACCTTGGGCAGTATGGCCATTTTCACGATATTGATTCTTCCTATCCATGAGCATGGAATGTTCTCCCATTTGTTTGTATCTTCTTTTATTTCATTGAGCAGTGGTTTGTAGTTCTCCTTGAAGAGGTCCTTCACATCCCTTGTAAGTTGGATTCCTAGGTATTTTATTCTCTTTGTAGCAATTGTGAATGGGAGTTTACTCATGATTTGGCTCTCTGTCTGTTTTTGGTGTATAGGAATGCTTGTCATTTTTGTACATTGATTTTGTATCCTGAGACTTTGCTGAAGTTGCTTATCAGCTTAAGGGGATTTGGGGCTGAGACGATGGGGTTTTCTAGATATACAATCATGTCATCTGCAAACAAGGACAGTTTGACTTCCTCTTTTCCGAATTGAATACCCTTTATTTCCTTCTCCTGCCTAATTGCCCTGGCCAGAACTTCCAACACTATGTTGAATAGGAGTGGTGAGAGAGGGCATCCCTAGTCTTGTGCCAGTTTTCAAAGGGAATGCTTCCAGTTTTTGTCCATTCAGTATGACACTGCCTGTGGGTTTGTCATAAATAGCTCTTATTATTTTGAGATACGCTCCATTGATACCTAGTTTATTGAGAGTTTTTAGCATGAAGGGCTGTTGAATTTTGTCGAAGGCCTTTTCTGTATCTATTGAGATAATCACGTGATTTTTGTCATTGGTTCTGTTTATGTGATGGATTATGTTTATTGATTTGCATATGTTGAACCAGCCTTGCATCCCAGGGATGAAGCAGACTTGATTGTGGTGGATAAGTTTTTTGATGTGCTGCTGGATTCAGTTTGCCAGTATTTTATTGAGGATTTTCGCATTGATGTTCATCAGGGATATTGGTCTAAAATTCTCTTTTTTTGTTGTGTCTCAGCCAGGCTTTGGTATCAGGATGATGCTGGCCTCATAAAATGAGTTAGGGAGGATTCCCTCTTTTTCTATTGATTGGAATAGTTTCAGAAGGAATGGTACCAGCTCCTCTTTGTGCCTCTGGTAGAATTTGGCTGTGAATCCGTCTGGTCCTGGACTTTTTTTTGGTTGATAAGCTATTAATTATTGCCTCAATTTCAGAGCCTGTTATTGGTCTATTCAGGGATTCAACTTCTTCCTGATTTAGTCTTGGGAGGGTGTATGTGTTCAGGAATTTATCCATTTCTTCTAGGTTTTCTAGTTTATTTGCATAGAGGTGTTTATAGTATTCTCTGATGGTAGTTTGTATTTCTATGGGATTGGTGGTGATATCCCCTGTATCATTTTTTATTGCCTCTAATTGATTCTTCTCTCTTTTCTTCTTTATTAGTCTTGCTAGTGGTCTATCAATTTTGTTATCTTTTCAAAAAACCAACTCCTGGATTCATCAATTTTTTGAAGGGTTTTTTTGTGTCTGTATCTCTTTTGTTCTGCTCTGATCTTAGTTATTTCTTGCCTTCTGCTAGCTTTTGAATGTGTTTGCTCTTGCTTCTCTAATTATTTTAATTGTGATGTTAGAGTGTCGATTTTAGATCTTTCCTGCTTTCTCTTGTGGGCATTTAGTGCTATCAGTTTCCCTCTACACACGCTTTAAATGTGTCCCAGAAATTCTGGTATGTTGTGTCTTTACTATTCTCATTGGTTTCAAAGAACATCTTTATTTCTGCCTTCATTTCGTTATTTACCCAGCAGTCATTCAGGAGAAGTTTGTTCAGTTTCCATGTAGTTGTGCAGTTTTGAGTGAGTTTCTTAATCCTGAGTTTTAATTTGATTGCACTGTGGTCTGAGAGACAGTTTGTTGTGATTTCTGTTCTTTCACATTTGCTGAGGAGTGCTTTACTTCCAACTATGTGGTCAATTTTGGAATAAATGTAATGTGGTGCTGAGAAGAATGTATATTCTGTTGATTTGGGGTGGAGAGTTCTGTAGATGTCTATTAGGTCTGCTTAGTGTAGAGCTGATTTCAAGTCCTGGATATCCTTGTTAACCTTCTGTCTCACTGGTCTGTCTAATTGACAGTGGGGTGTTAAAGTCTCCCATTATTATTGTGTGGGAGTCTAAGCATCTTTGTAGGTCTCTAAGAACTTGCTTTATGAATCTGGGTGCTCCTGTATTGGGTGCATGTATATTTAGGACAGTTAGCTCTTCTTGTTGAATTGATCCCTTTACCATTATGTAATGGCCTTCTTTGTCTTTTTTGATCTTTGTTGGTTTAAAGTCTGTTTTATCAGAAACTAGGATTGCAACCCCTGCCTTTTTTTGCTTTCCATTTGCTTGGTAGATCTTCCTCCATCCCTTTATTTTGAGCCTATGTGTGTCTCTGCACATGAGAGGGGTCTCCTGAATACAGCACACCGATAGATCTTGACTCTTTATCCAATTTGCCAGTCTGCATCTTTTAATTGGGGCATTTAGCCTATTTACATTTAAGGTTAATATTGTTATGTGTGAATTTGATCCTGTCATTATGATATTAGCTGGTTATTTTGCCCATTAGTTGATGCAGTTTCTTTCTCGCATCGATGATCTTTACAATTTGATATGTTTTTGCAGTGGCTGGTACCGGTTGTTCCTTTCCATGTTTAGTGCTTCCTTCAGGAGCTCTTGTAAGGCAGGCCTGGTGGTGACAAAATCTCTCAGCATTTGCTTGTCTGTAAAGGATTTTATTTCACCTTCACTTATGAAGCTTAGTTTGGTTGGATATGAAATTCTGGGTTGAAAATTCTTTTTTTTAAGAATGGCTGAATATTAGCCCCCACTCTCTTCTGGCTTGTAGAGTTTCTGCCAAGGGATCCGCTGTTGCTCTGATGGGCTTCCCTTTGTGGTAACCTGACCTTTCTCTCTGGCGGCCCTTATCATTTTTTCCTTCATTTCAACCTTGGTGAATCTGACAATTATGTGCCTTGGGGTTGCTCTTCTCGAGGAGTATCTTTGTGAGGTTCTCTGTATTTCCTGAATTTGAATGCTGGCCTGCCTTGCTAGGTTGGGTAAGTTCTCCTGGATAATATCCTGAAGAGTGTTTTCCAGCTTGGTTCCATTCTCCCTGTCACTTTCAGGTACACCAATCAAACATGGATTTGGTCTTTTCACATAGTCCCATATTTCTTGGAGGTTTTGTTCATTTCTTTTTACTCTTTTTTCTCCAAACTTGTCTTCTTGCTTTATTTCATTAATTTGATCTTCGATCACTGATACCCTTTCTTCCACTTGATCAAATCGGCTATTGAAGCTTATGCATGCATCACATAGTTCTCGTGCCATGGTTTTCAGCTCCATCAGTCATTTAATGTCTTCTCTACACTGTTCATTCTAGTTAGCCATTCGTCTAATCTTTTTTCAAGGTTTTTAGCTTCCTTGCAATGGGTTTGAACATCCTCCTTTAGCTTGTAGAAGTTTGTTATTACCAACCTTCTGAAGCCTACTTCTGTCAGCTTGTCAAAGTCATTCTCCATCCAGCTTTGTTCTGTTGCTGGTGAGGAGCTGTGATCCTTTGGAGGAGAAGAGGCACTCTGGTTTTTAGAATTTTCAGCTTTTCTGCTCTGGTTTCTCCCTATCTTCGTGGTTTTATCTACGTTTAGTCTTTGATGTTGGTGACCTACAGATGGGGTATTGGTGTGGATGTCCCTTTTGTTGATGTTGATGCTATTCCTTTCTGTTTGTTAGTTTTCCTTCTAACAGTCAGGTCCCTCAACTGCAGGTCTGTTGGAGTTTGCTAGAGATCCACTCCAGACTCTGTTTGCTTGGGTATCACCAGCAGAGGCTGCAGAACAGCAAATATTGCTGCCTGATCCTTCCTCTGGAAGCTTTGTCCCAGAGGGGTACCTGCCTGTGTGAGGTGTCAGTTGGCCCCTACTGGGAGGTGTCTCCCAGTTAGGCTACATGGGGGTCAAGGACCCACTTCAGGAGGCTGTCTGTCCATTCTCCAAGCTCAAACACTGTGCTGGGAGAACCACTGCTCTCTTCAGAGCTGTCAGACAGGGACTTTTAAGTCTGCAGAAGTTTCTGCTGCCTTTTGTTCAGCTATGCCCTGACCCCCGAGGTGGAGACTACAGAGGCAGCTGGCCTTGCTGAACTGCGGTGGGTTCCACCCAGTTAGAGCTTCCCCAGCCACTTTATTTACCAACTCAAGCCTCAGCAATGGTGGATGCCCCTCCCCCTGCCAGGCTGCTGCCTTGCAGGTTGATTTCAGACTGCTGCACTAGCAGTAAGCAAGGCTCCATGGGCGTGGGATCCACCGAACCAGATGTGGGATATAATTTCCTGGTGTGCCATTTGCTAAGACCATTGGAAAAGCACAGTATTTGGGCAGGAGTGTCCCATTTTTCCAGGTACCTTCTGTCACAGCTTCCCTTTGCTAGGAAAGGGAAATCCCCAGACCCCTTGTGCTTCCTGGGTGAGGCGATGCCCCGCCCTGCTTTGGCTCGCCCTCCATGGGCTGCACCCACTATCCAACTAGTCCTAATGAGATGAAGCAGGTACCTCGGTCGGAAATGCAGAAATCACCTGTCTTCTGTGTCGATCATGCTGGGAGCTGCAGACCAGAGCTGTTCCTATTTGGCCATCTTGGAATGGAATCCTCTATTTTTAACTTTTGATGAAACTCAATGTTGTTTTCCACAGTGACTGCACCATTTTACATTCCCACCAACAGTGCATGAGGATTCCAACTTCTCCATATCCTCTCCAACATGTGTTATTTTCTGTTTTTTTGTTTGTTTGTTTTAATAGTATCCATCCTAACAGACATAAAGTGATATATCATTGTGGTTTTGATTTTCTTTTCCCTTTTAATTAGTGATGTTGAACATGTCTTCCATATGCTTCTTGGCCATTTGTATATCTTCTTTGGAGAAATGCCCATTTAGTTTGTTTGCCCATTTTTAAATCAAGCTTTTTGGTTGTTATTGGGTTGTCAGAGCTTTTAAAATATATTCCAATTATTATCCCCTTTTCAGATATGTGGTTGGCAAATATTTCCTCCCATTCTGCAAGATACCTTTTCATGCTGCTGATTTTTTCCTTTGTTGAGCAGAAATTTTAAAGTTTGATGTAGCCCCATTTATTTTTGCTTCTGTTGCCTGTGCTTTTGATGTCATATTCACGAAATCATTGCCAAATCCAGTGTCATGAAGGTTTCCTCCTATGTTTTCTTCTAAGAGTTTTATAGTTTCAGGTCTTATCTCTAGGTTTTTAATCAATTTCAAGTTAATTTTTGTGTATGGTATAAGAAAAGGGTCTAATTTTTTCCTTTTACATATAAATATATAATTTTCGTAACCAAATTTGTTAGAGAAATTATCCATTCCCTATTGTGTAGTCTTGGTATCTTTGTCAAGGATCATTTGACCATAGATGTGAAAGGAGCATTTCTGGGCTCTCTATTCTGTTATATTGGTCTATATGTCTGTCTTTATGCCAGTACCATACTTTTTTGATTGGTGTAGCTTTGTAATATGTTTTGCAAACAGTATGTATGAGGCCTCCAGCTTTGCTCTTCTTTCTCAGGATTATTATGGCTATTCAGGGTGTTTTGCAATTCCATTCAAATTTCAGGATTGTTTTTTCTGTTTCTGCAAAAAGTGCCATTGGGATTTAGGTGGGGATTTTTTTTGCTTATGTTTATTCCTGTATGTTTTGCTCTTTTAAATGAAATTACAAATGTAATTGTTTTCTCATTTTCCTTTTTGGATAGTTCATTGTTAGTGTATAGAAATACAACTAATTTTTGTGTGTTGATTTTGTATTTTGCAGCTTTTCTAAATTTGTTGATCTGTTCTAACAATTTTCATATGTGTGTATGTGTGTAATCTTTAGAGTTTCTAAAAATTCGATCACATCATCTGTGAACAGAGGTAATTTTGCTTCTTTTTTTACAATTTGGATGCCTTTTATTTCTTTTTCTTGCCTAATTGCGCTAGCTAAGACTTCTAGTATTATGTTGAATAGAAGTGGTGAGAGTAGGTATCTTTGCCTTGTTCCTAACCTTAAAGGAAAGTTTTCTATGTTTCACCATTGAGTATGATGTCAGCTTTAGTCTTTTCATATGTAGTTTTTATTATATTTATATATTTCCTTCTATTCATATATGTGTTTTGTCATAAAACAGTGTTGAATTTTGCCAAATGCATTTTCTACATCAATTGAGATCATCATGTGATTTTTATTGTTCATTCTGTTAATGTGGTATATTACATTGTTTGATTTGTGTATGGTGAACCATCCTTGCACACCAGGGATAAATCCCACGTGGTTTTGATGTATAATCCTTTTAATGTGCTGTTAAATTTGGCTTGTAAATATTTTGTTGAGGATCTTGGCATCTATATTCATCAACAATACTGGTCTGCAGCTTTCTTTTCTTATACTATTTCTGCCTAGCTTTGGTGTCAGGTAATGCTGGCCTCATAAAATGAGTTTAGTAGTGTTCTATTCTCTTCAATGTTTTTGGAAAAATTTGAGAAGGATTGGTATGAATTCTTCTTCAAGTGTGTGTAGGATTCTCCAGTGAAACCATATGGTCCTGTGCTTTACTTTGTAGGGAGATATTTGATCAATAAGTCAATCTTTGTACTAGTTATAGATCTGTTCAGATTTACTATTACATCATGCTTCAGTCTTGGTCTGTTATATTTTTCTAGGAATTTATTCATTTCTTCTAGGTTATCAAATTTTGTTGTCATTTAATTGTTCATAGTAGTCTCTTATCATTTTATTTCTGTGGTATCAGTTGTAATGTCTCTTTCATTTCTGATTTAAATTGGTTGAGTCTTCTCTCTTTTTTCTTACTCCAGCTATGAGCTTGTCAATTTTGTTGATCTTCTTGAAAAACAAACTTTTTTTTTATTTTCCTATTGTTATTCTATTCTCTATTTTATTTCTTTCTGCTCTAATCTTTATTATTTCATTTTTTCTTCTAATTTTGGATTTAATTTGTTTGTCTACTTCTAGTTTCTTGAGATGTAAAGTTAGTTTGTTTATTTGCAAGCTTTGTTCTTTCTTAATGTAGGTGTTTACCACTGTAAACTTTCCTGTTAGTACTGCTATTGCTGCATCCCACAAGTTTTAGTATGTTGTGTTTTTTTGTTTTTTTTTTCTTTTTTTTTCTTTTTGAGATGGAGTCTCACTCTGTTACCCAGAGCAGGAGTGCAGTGGCATGATCTCTGCTTACTGCAAGCTCTGCCTCCTGGGTTCATGCCATTCTCCTGCCTCAGCCTCCTGTTTAGCTGGGACTACAGGCACCTGCCACCAGGCCTGGCTAATTTTTTGTATTTTTAGTAGAGGCAGGGTTTCACCGTGTTAGCCAGAATGGTCTGGATCTCCTGACCTCGTGATCTGCCCGCCTCGGCCTCCCAAAGTGCTGGCATTACAGGTGTGAGCCACTGCGCCCAGCCCATTGTGTTTTTATTTTTATTTGTTTCAAGATACTTCTAATCTCTCTTGTGATTTCTTATTTGACTCATTGGTTGTTCAAAAGTGTGTTGTTTAATTTTCACATATTTGTGAGTTTTCCAGTTTTCCCTTTGCTATTGATTTTTAGTTTCATTCCATTGTGGTTAGAAAAGATACTTGATATGATTTCAGTATTCTTATATTTCTTAAGGCTTGCTTTGTGACCAAACATGTGATCTATCTGGCAGAATGTCCTATGTGTGTTTGAGAAGAAAGTGTATTCTGGTTCTGGTGGATGGAATGTCTGTATATGTTTGTTAGGTCCAATCGATCTACAATATTGTACAAGTCCTCTGCTTCCTTACTGATCTTCTGTCTGGTTGATCTATCCAATATTGAAAATGTGGTATTCAAATGTATAATTATTGTGTTACTGTCTATTTTCTCAAGTCTGTCAATGTTTGCTTCATATATTTGGTTGCTCTGAAGTTAGTTGCATACATATTTGTGATTGCTATATCTTCGTGGAGAATTGACCCTTTTATCATTATATAATATTCTTCTTTGCCTCTTGTGACAAATTTTGACATAAAGTCTATTTTGTCTAATATAAATATGTTCACACTTGCTCTATTTTGGTTACTATTTGCATGGAAATATTTTTTCCATCTTTTCACTTCAGCCAATGTGTATTCTTAAATGTAAAGTGAATTTCTGTGGAAAATACATAGTGGCATCTTTTTTTTTAATCCATTCAGCCACTCTATGTTTTTTTATTGGAGACTGTAATTCATTTACATTTTTTTTTCTTTTGGAGATAGAGTCTCACTCTGTCACCCAGGCTGGAGTGCAGTGGCACCATCTTGGCTCACTGCAACCTCCACCTCCCATGTTCAAGCAATTCTCCTGCCTTAGCCTCCCAAGTAATTGAGACTACAGGCAAGTGCCACCACGCCCAGCTGATTTCTTGTATTTTTAGTAGAGATGAGGTTTCACCATATTAGCCAGGATGGTCTCGATCTCCTGACCTCGTGATCCACCTGCCTCAGCCTCCCAAAATGCTGGGATTACAGGTGTGAGCTACCGCACCCGGCCAGTCCATTTACATTTAAAGTAATTATTGATCGGAATGACTTACTATTTCCATTTTGGCAATTGTCTTTTGTCTGTTTTGTAGTTATTTTGTCTCTTTTTTCCTCTCGCTGCTTCGTTTGTGTTTTGTTGATTTCTTTTTTATGCTTTGATTATTTTCTCATTTTCTTTTGTTACAGTTATCACAATCTATTTTAAGCTGATAACAATTCCAGTTGCATACAAAATCTCAGATCTTTTTCATCCCTCCCAACTTTATGTTGTTGATGACACAAATTAGTACCGTCATCCGTCTGCATTTGTGGGTTCCACATCCATGCATTCAACCTACTGTGGGTCAAAAATACCTCCACAACAATAAAAATAACAATACAACAATAAAAATAATACAGCTATTAAAACAATAAAGTATAGCAACAGTTTGCATAGCATTTACATGTAGTAGATTTAAGTAATAAGTAATCTATTAATGCATAGGCAATCTAGAGATAACATAAATTACATTGGAGGATGTGCATGTGGTATTTGCAGCACTACACCAGTTTAAATAAGGGATGTGAGCATTTATGGATTTTGATATCTGCAGGGGTTCCTGGACCCAATTTCCTGTGGCTACTGAGGGATGACTGTATTTTTATATTTTGTGTTTCTTAACATAGTTTATAGTTGTAGTTATTTTTTATGCTTTCATATTTTAAAGTCTATACCAGAATTTAAAGTGATTTATGTACCACCATTAGAGTGTTACAGTATTCTGTATTTGTCTCTATATTTCTTTACTAGCAAGTTTTATATTTTTGTATGCTTTCATGTTGCCATCTTATGTCCTTTCATTTCAACCTGAAGTATGCCCTTTAGCCTTTCTTATAAGGCAGATCTAGTGGTGATGAACTCTCTTGGCTTCTGTTTATCTGAGAAAATCTATTTCTCCTTCATTTTTGAAGGATATTTTTACAGTAAATAGTATTCTTGGTTGACAGTTTTATTCCTTCAGCACTTGTACTATATCATCCTATTCCCTTCTGGCCTCTAAAGTCTCTGCTGGGAAATCCACTGATTATCTTATGGGAGCTCCCTCATATGTAACAACTCACTTTTCTCTTCCTGCTTGCAAAATTCTCCTTCTGATTTTTGACAGTTTGATCATAATGTGTCTCAGCATAGGCCTCTTTTGTTCATCTTATTTAGAGTCCTTTGAGCTTCTTCAATTTTAATGTCCATTTTTTTTCCTTCAGATTTGGGAAGTTTTCAGCCACTATATTTTAAAATAAGCATTGTCTACTTCTCTCTCACTGCTCCTTCTGAAACACCCATTATTCACATATTTGTCACCTTGATGGTGTGCCATGAGTCCCTTTTGCTTTCTTCACTTTCATTTTGTGTTTTGATCTTCTGACTCAATAATTTCAAATGGCTTGCCTTCGAGTTTGCTGATTCTTACTTCTGCTTGATCAACTCTGCTGTTCACTCCCTCTAGTGAATTTTTCAATTCAGTTATCAAATTCTTCACTGCCAGAATTTTATTTATTTATTTATTCATTTATTTATTTATTGAGACATGGTCTCACTCTGCCACCCAGACTGGAACGCAGTGGCACAATCACGGTTCACTGCAGTCCCAACCTCCCAGGCTTAAGCAATACTCCACCTCAGCCTCTTGAGTAGCTAGGACTATAGGTGCATGCCACCATGTCTGGGTAATTTGTTTTTAAATTTTTTGTAGAAATGGGGTCTTCCTATGTTGCATAGGCTCAGAATTTCTTTTTGTTTTTTCTTCATAGTTTCCATCACTTTATTAATTTCTCATTTTGTTCATGCATTATTTTCTTGATTTTGTTTAGTTATCCGTCTGCACTCCCTTTTAATTTATTGAGCATTTTCATGACAATTATTTTAAATTATTCATATATCTCTATTTCTTATTAAGTTTTTCTTTTGTTGTTGTTGTTTGTTTGTTTGTTTGTTTGTTTTAGATACAGGGCTTACTATGTTGCCACCCAGGCTGGTCTCAAATTCCTGGGCTCAACTGATTCTCCTGCCTTAGCCTCCCAAGTAGCAGGGACTATAAGCATGTGCCACTATGTTTGGTTTAGCTCTGTTTCTTTAGGGTCAGTTTCTGGAGGTTTAATTTGCTCCTTTGAACGAGCTGTGTTACCCTGATCTTTGTATGCCTTGTTATCTTCTGTTGAGACCTTGGCATCTGAAAAATCAGCCACCTCTCCTAGTCTATGTGGTCTGATTTGTACAGGGAAATCTTCCACCATTTGTCCCGGTTAGAGGTTGTAGAGATCTTGCAAGGCTTTTCTGAGATATGTTCTTTCTGGGCTTGTGCATGTGTGACATCTCCTAATGGAAGAGGTTTGCCAGTTTCTACCTGGGACCTCCTCCTATTGCCTATCTGTGGCAGTGCAGACTCTCATGCTGGACCAAGCCACATTTATTGTCTTTGTTCTCAGTGGTCTCTAACCCAGTGCCCTGTTCCTGTCACCACTTAGATCCAGACAAGACAAAAACCAGTCTCTCAGGCAGTCCCCTCCAAAAGTCAGACTTGTTGGACACATATTCTGCTCTTGTCTTTCTCTCCCTGTGGAGAAGTTGGGATTTGGAAGTTTTCTCCAAATCATACAGTGCTGTGTGGAGAGGAGGGACTTTAGTGAGTGAGTGCCACAGATTTTCCGGCCTGGCTTTGATTCAGCTGGCTTCACGTTTTCCTGGAGTTCAGGAGCCTCTTAACTTGTTTCTGGATATTTCACAAAGGCAGCTGGTGTGTGTGTTGTTGTGTCAGTGTCTCTAGAGGAAGGAAGACCTGGGACTTCACATTCTGCCGTATTGTTGGTGCCACTCTTTTGACCTGAGTTATTTGGAAGCAAATCCCAGACAGTGTATAATTTCATCCATAAACATTTCAGAATATATCCCTAAAAGAAAATTATTATTGGTATATGCAACATAATTAACAAAAATTCCCTATACTATCAAATTTCCAACTACCATGAAAATTTTCCACCTTTTCTACATGATTGTTTATTAAAACTTAGTTTGTTCAAATCACACTCTAAACAAGGTCTTAATTGCATTTAGATGATATGTCCTTTAAGACTCTTTTGATCTTTTGGTTCCTCCTGCCTCTCTTTTTTTCTTATAATGTATCTACTGAAGAAATCAAATAAATTATTATGTAAAATTTCTCACATTCTGGATTTTTATTGCACTCCTACGATGTATTTTAATGTGTTCCTCTGTCCCCTGTATTTTCCATAAACTGTTAGATTAAGAGGCTTGATGAGATTCAGGTTTATGTACTACCTATTATATCACATCAGGAGATTGAACTATCTGACTACCCCTCTTTTTTGTGATGTTAAGTTTGATTAATAGGTCTAGGCATTGTCAGACAGATCTGTTCATTATAATGTTTCCCATCGGCTACTCGTCTGATAGTTTAGCAGACATTAATAATCACTGGCTCCATTGATTGTTTTATTTGGGATTTTTAAATGGCAACATGCTACTCTACCATTCCTTGTGGAAGCACATTTCATGAGAACAAGTTAATATTCTATAAGCTCCCATCATTTCCTATAAAATGGAGATGGATAACACCTGCCTTACCTTACCTTATACCTTGGATGGATGCACAAAGCATTTGGTAAGCTGAAATCACTATATAAATGTATGGTAGACATCATAGTTGATCCCCCAAGATGCATCTCACTTCAGAGGGTGCACAGAAATCAATCATGCTAGTAACTGATCTGAGAATGGGCTTGTGACCCTACCCTCATGGCTGAGTCATGAGGGGATGCTCCTGAGAAGCTCCTGGGAAAAGGTCTTTTCTTGCTAGATAAAGCCATAGGAAGAGACAAATAACTTTTCTTTTCTCTGAATAATGCCATATCTGGAAATGTTACTACCAACCTTGCTACTACACCAAGGAGATATTCAACGACTCTAGTAATCTGATGAATCAACTAACTCTAAAGCCCCTCATTTTAAGGAATCTCCTGTTATGAGAGAGAAAATATTCATTGTTGCTAGCTAGTTTGAGTTGGGGTTTGTTGCAATGGAAAACATTCTAATCAGTACAAAAAATCAAGAATGATAATGGTGGTAATGGTGATGAATATAGCATTATTTTAAAAACTCCCAGGATAGATACTGATATTAGAGGTGTTCAGTAAAATTTGAACTGGTAAACATTTACTGTCAGTCAATCCTTCTTGTGCATGTACTCTTTATAAAGCATTGAACAAAATGATGAAATTTTTCACAGAGAGCTCTCTAAGAATGAGCTATATATCACTTCTAATTTAAAGCCATCAGTTCTGATTTCTGTGCTGGGAAAACGTACCAGCTCATAACTTTATGGTCTTTCCCAAGTTTGGTTTTCTCTTTTATGTGGGACAATCTTGAAATTTCTTTGTAGGGTAATAACATTTATGAGTGGAGGAAGCACTGAATTCACTCGCAACTCAGGAAAGTTCACATGACTTCCCAAAATTGTAAGTCCCCATACATGGATTGTAAGACACTGTCAAAAGCATTTTTAAGATGTACAGTGTCTTCCTTATTTGAGGAATATTTTTTGACGCACAAAATAATGTGACACATCCTAAAAATTACATTTAAATCCCAGCAATATCCTGTACGCATGCAATCTTACGTATTTGATGAAACAGCTCCTCATCTTAGATTTGAATAGAAAATTGCATATTTTGAAAAATGTAAGAGAATGAATCAGAAAGTCTTTAAGATAATTCTTAAACTTCTAAAATGCTACTGAGAGGTCTCACTGTTAAGAGCCAGGCTGGATATGGGGAGTGCTAGAAATTACCACCTAGCAGAAAATATTAAAATTCATCTCCTTGTCTGGGGAGGGGAACAGTACAGACATAGCTCAAATCAAGAGAAAGAGATAAATCAGAAAAGAGCAGTAGATATAAATGTAGAAAATGGAAAAGAAAGGTGGGAGTGGGAACCAAGTCTTGGCTCCAGAGAATGTCAACCTGCAGGGTTGAGAAACAGGTGAAACATTAAAATAGACACTTGGAGTCTCTAGAAAAAAAACCAAACCAAAGACTAAATGCAGGGCACAGTACCCAAGATACATCAAGAGAGAAGAAAAGCCTTATGTTTGATGCAGGGAGATAGAGGCAAACAGGGTTAACAGGGTGACATAGAGAGGGTCGGGGAAACCCAGCTAGGATGAGGAAGTGGCTCTATGATTGGTATGGATTTTACTTTAAACCAATATGGTGATCCTGGGACACTTAAGGAAATGGCCTTACTTTCCAAAACCCTGGCACTGGGGTGACTTAGAGAGGGTAATGAGTGTAGGAATGGGTGAATCCTGGGATGAATCAAGACTCCCAAAGCATAAAGTCTGCAGACAGAAAGGTGCTGTCTTTCTATTTAAGATGGAATCAAGCCAGTTAGCGCACAGAAATGGGAGTGCTGGAGTCAGGTTCAAGGAGAGCAAGATATCAAACCAATGTTTAATGGCAGAAGGAATGCAGGTAGGGTCAAGAACTCAAATAACCAACTAGAAGTCAAATCCTTGTAAGAGTAATCTTAAGTAAAGGTCCAGGGAAAAATCTTAAGTCAAGGTCATTAAGCACTAACAAGAGAGCAAGGGCCAGTGTTACTTCTCTGTCAGAACAGGTAACGGTTATGGATGGATGTCTACCTGCCAGAGGACCTCCTCTGGAGGTGTACCACGCCACGGGTACCTTCCTGTCAGCCCTAGAGTCCTGGGTGTTGAGAAGAGCAGATAGCATTTTTGACCCCTAAATCATTATGCAAAGAACATACATGGGATTGGCCTTTGAAAACTCTGGCAAATGTGTCAAAGTATCCGGCTAGGACTGGGCAGGGGAATCCTTCATTTGGGCCTCAAGGTCCACTCCTCACCAGCCTCGGACCTGCTGGGTGATCGGGGAGGGTGGCTGGTATAAATGGCATCCATTGTCCTCTGGCTTCTGGTTGGTTCAGCCATTAAAGGAAGCCAGCAGGAGGGTAAAGAGTGAAGGAAGGGTATTTAATCCCTCAGCATCTTCCCTGCTGAGTCACTGCCTCTACAGAAGGCTACAACCCACATCAGACAACTCATTCAGCCAACTCACACTTGTACTTCCTGTGTGCTCCCCAGCCCACACCCCCTCAACACACACCTGGTCATCACTCCCTCCCCTTGCTCTCATTCAAGTTCAGGTGTGGTCAAGCTCCTGCTGTTAAGAGCCACAGGTACTGCACCATACCTGATGGTTCTTCCTAAACTCTGTTCTCACCTTTGTAAAGAATTCCTTTATTAAGCTCTGTTCAGTTACCCAGCTCTGAATGGGCCATGAGACAGGATTCCGACTGATACACCGACTAAACTCACCACTGGCAGTAAAGTTGCTGTTGTATTTCTTTACTTGCAGGCAGATTTTTAAGAGGAATTGGTGTAGTGGTTTCCTAGCTTGTGATGAAAAAGAAAGGGCAAGATGACCTCCTTGTGGGAGTCAGTGAGCAGCAGGGGTTGAAGGTGGAGTGGAAAACCAGGGCCCTCTGCTTCCACATCCTGCCATGGTGATAACAAGAAAAAGCAGCCTAGGCCAGGTGTGGTGGCTCATGCCTGTAATCCCAGCACTTTGGGAGGCCAAGGCGGGCAGATCATCTGAGGTTGGGAGTTCGAGACCAGCCTGGCCAACATGGTGAAACCCCATCTCTACCAAAGATACAAAAGTTAGCTGGGCATGGTGGCGGGCGCCTGCAATCCCAGCTATTCAGGAGGCTGAGGCAGGAGAATCGCTTGAACCTGGGAGGCGGAGGTTGCAGTGAGCCGAGGTCACACCACTGCACTCCAGCCTGGGCAACAAATAAGGCTCTGTCTCAGAAAGTAAAAGAAAAAGAAAAAGAAAAGAAAAAGCAGCCTAGAGACACGGCACAGGCTTGGGAGACTGCCATCTCTCTGCCAGGCAGGCCCACTCCTGCCTCCAACGCCTGTGTCAGTGGCACTGCTGTAGCCGGAACACTGGAGCCCCAGCACTGCTGGGAGTGCAGAAAGCAGCAGCAACTTGCTAATGAACAGAGACGTGTTTTGTTGCTGCTTTTACACAACCTGTCAGAGCTACTCTTTGGCAAAACTCCTCTGTTACTGGGAGAGATGGATTTTTTGCTGCCAGCAACTACATGCATTCAGGAAATTAACTCAGTGAAAAAGAACCAGAGGCCAGTAGTGGACTCTGTCTTCTCACAACCTCTTCATCTTTACATTCTAGAATCTGGATTTCTGCTGAAGCTCGGCACACCCTGACTCCCTGATATTTAGCAAGACTCCCTTGCTTCTCTTCAGTGACTTCCACAAGAAACCTCATTGCTGTAAAAGGAGATCAATGACTCGGTGGTGAACATTCATCAGTGAATATTCCTCGAGTTTAGTTATAAGCAACATCTTATGTATGGATCATTCTACAGGCAGCTTGGTTCTCAAAGATCTGCTGAGGATTCCTGTCCACTCTTCCTAACCTAAACTTCCCAACCTAAATTATCCAATCTTTTCAGATAACCCACATCTACTAGCTGACTGTCAGGTTACTTTATACTGTGTAGACCATTCTTCCATCTGTCCATTCACTGATTCATTCATTCAACGAATATGTATAGTTTGCTAAGTACTGGGTCTGTATCCAGTTATAAGAAGAAATAAAGCCACTGATTCCTGACTGGAAGAGCTCCAATCATGTTTGGGAAAAGGACAAGTCAGTAATTGCCTGGAACCCAGGGAGCATTTGAACAAAGGGCTGACAGAGGAGGAAGCAACTGATTCTGCTGGGTTGGGGATGGGGCTGGTGGGGTCAGCAAAGGCTCACATGGAGCCTGGTTGAGACAGTGTGTCAACATTGGAGTGACGCCATTTGAATTGGGTTATGAAAGATGATTGGGATCTTACCAAAGAAAGGGAACAAGAACACTAAAGACAACAGGAATAGCATGACTGAAGGTGTAAAAATATGCTTCACCAACCCACCCCTAGTCCTTTGCTTCCCTAACAGCCTCCAAACACTCGGGCCCTTGGGCCTTGGTCCTGGGTTCCTGTCTGTCTTGCATCACGTGTTCTCATTAGTGAACACATCTGATCTTGTGCATTAAATCTCTGTGCGGCCACCTCCAGAATGCTCCTCTGTGTTCCAGGCTCGTATATGCAACTGTTGAGCTGGCATTTCCACTTGGATATCTCTAGCATCTTAAGATGATCCTGTCAATAACGGGCCACACAGTTCTGAAGAAATCTGAGTCTTCTTTTGTTCTTCCCTCAATTTACCAGTGGGTCCCATTGGCAATACTGCCAAAATATGCCTCAAATCCACTCATTTTCCCCACTTTCACTGGCACTCCTCATGTCTAAGCCATATTCCTATCTTGTCTGGACTACTGGAAGAGTATGAAGACTGATCTCGCCAGTTCTATTTTGTTCTCCATACAGTATGTAGGCTGAAGGTTTTAAAGCATAATTATTTTACTCTCTATCTTAAAACCCTTTAATAACTTCCTATTGTCCTTAAAATACCCCTCAAGCTGGCTCGTGAGGGCTGCAGGATCTCACTCTGTCCACCTCTGTCAGGTACCTAGGACCTACCGGGTGCTGCATCTCCTCCTCCAGAGCTCTATCTGGCTGCTTCCTCCTCACCCCTCATGTTTTAACTGTAATGTTTCATCCTCAGAAAGGTTTGACCACGTTGCCTAAAATACTGCCCTGTCCACTGACTGTCCATGATATCTCCTTGTTGATTCCTTTCTAGAACTTATAAGTATCACATGGATTTTTAGCTTAAAACATATGTGTTCCCCTCACTGAAATGTTAGCTCCCCAAGGGTGGGAACCCTAACTGTCTAGTGCTCCATCGTATTCCTAGGGACTGGATCAGTGCCTGGCACAGGGCAGGTTGTACATAACTAGGTGTTGGTGAGAAGATGAATAAAATGATGGTTTTCCCTCTCTTGGCTAGCCCTAGATCCTCATCACTGAATCTTTACCCCCTTCCAGGAGCATCCTCCTGTAACTTCAATCCTGCACCAGGTTCCACACAAACTGACTGAGGCACAAACTGGTTCCTTTGGAGATTCAGATGTGGGACAAACATCACAACATTTGGAGCTCAAAACTCCTCCGTTTGCTGCAAATTTAGAAAAGATCCAGTGACCATGGGAATGTCTCCTAGATTTTTTTGAATCTAAATTGAAACTTTTCTCCATTTTTCTGCTCTCCAAATCCCCTCTTTCCTATGGACAAGGGTTCATGATGGCTCAGGGAAGTACTGACCTACTGCCCCGGCTTATATTTCTGACAGGTTGGATCAAAGTGCTTTCAATAAGAGAAAAATAAGGATGAACGAACTGGTGAGTTACCTGCCAACTGAGGAAGGCCACAGCCTGACTCCTGCTCTCACCTGACCCAGCTCAGTAGAAAAGGAAGGCAAAAATAAAGATAAAACATGAGTAGGCAGATAGGACAGGATAACAAATGTTAATATTATTTGCTCCCCTAGCAACACTGTGAGTAGCCTTCTGCTGGTTCCATTTCTACTTCCAAATTTTTAAAAATTATTTTTAATTTTCAAAATGATTTGAATAGACTTGAGAAGAGGGAGATAGCTGTTTAGGTAATGTGTCATTCAACACCATGTTCAGTCCAACCATTAGTTGATATTCTACTTTCTCAATTCATGTTCATCACAATCTATTGACTGTATGTGTGCACAGTTTAGTTTATGGTGGTTCATCCTTTTTTTTGAGACAGAGTCTTGCTCTTTAGCCCAGGCTGGAGTGAAGTGGCGTGATCTCGGCTCACTGCAACCTCCAATCCCTGGGTTCAAGCAATTCTCCTGCCTCAGCCTCCTGAGTAGCTGGGATTACAGGTGCCTGCCACCAAGCCTGGCTAATTTTTTGTACTTTTTTAAGTAGAGACGGGGTTTCGCTATGTCGGCCAGGCTGGTCCTGAACTCCTGACCTCAGGTGATCCACCTGCCTCGGCCTCCCAGAATGCTAGGATTACAGGCAGGAGCCACCATACCTGGCCTAGTGGTTCATCCTTCGCTGGGTAATATTATATGCTATGTAATAAGCATACCAGGCACAAGGGAAATAAGGACGAATTTGACACCCTATCTGTTTCTAAGGAAGTTCAAAATGCAGACAAATATGTAAATGATTAATTAAAACAGTATGGTGCCTGCAATGGTAGGAATGTGTGCAAGGAAGAAAAAGGGTGAGTGTGTTTTGCACATGAGAGAATTATAAGTAATTTTTGACCAGAGATTGGACTGAAACACTTCGTAACGTGGTCTCTGAATTCCTTGAGACTTCTCCCATCGAGAGAGCATGTCTGAGTCCCGGTCCTTGAGCCTGGATCTTGTGACTGATTGACGGATAGAATATGACAGAAGTGATGCCATGTTGGTTTCTAAGCCTGGGAAGGCCCAAGGAACTGTCAACTTCCAATTCCTTCTTCTTAGGTCACTTGCTCTTGGAAGCCACCACATGCTTGGTGGAAGCCCAAAGTGGCCCACCTGGGGTGAACACACGGTGAAGCTGAGACACTGTGAAGACAGGGATGTGGCCAGTCTCCACCTGCTCCAGCTCCTCACTGTTCCAGCTTCAACCACTGTCTGACTGGGTCCCACCAAGGAGTTCTTCTGCTGGTCTCACTGGGGTGGCTCGTACAAATGCAGTGGATGGCTGGGCTGGAGTCATGTGAAGGCTGGACTGGAACAGAGGGGCGGCTGGCTTCTCTCCGCCTCCATGCAGTCTCTGTGCCTTCCATGTGGCTGCCCCTGCCTTCCTCACAGCATGGTGGTATCAGGGTAATTGGGCTTTTTTCATGATAGCTGGCTTCTCCAACGTGGGAGTTGCAAAGAACAGGACAGAAGCTGCAAAGTCCCATGCCCTAGACTTGAAAGCCTCTCTGCCAGCCCAGATTCAATGCTGAGGGCACTATACAAGGGCATGGCTACCAGGAGACATGGCGCAATGAAAGGGGCATCTTGGAAGACTAGGTGGCAGCTAAGCTATTATCCTGTAGATAATGAGGAGTCATTGAGGCTTTTAAGCAGGAGAGGGATTTGATTTCAGTTTTGTTTCAATCATTCTGGGACTAAATGAACTAGATTGGGAAGGAATGACCCATTTCCTTTCTGGGCAACACCAAAGATACCTGGGGAGGCTTGGAGACCTCTGCTGGAGACCTCTCAAATGCCTAGAGGGGGTACAGAGCCCACATCCCTGTGGTCCCAAAGCAGTGAGTCTCCATCCATATAAGTAGAGCAGCAAGTGCCACATCAAGAGAGAAGCTTCACGTGATTTAAATTCTCTCAGCCACACTCCAACATAACTCCCTAATGTCCCAGAGGAAGCAAAGAAATGGCAAACTATTAAAAACAGGGTCGGGGCCGGGCACTGTGGCTCACACCTGAAATCCCAGCACTCTGGGAGGCCAAGGTGGGCGGATCACGAGGTCAGGAGATCGCGACCATCCTGGCAAACACGGTGAAACCTCGTCTCTACTAAAAAAATACAAAAAATTAGCCACCCATGGTGGCGTGGGCCTGTAGTCCCAGCTACTTGTGAGGCTGGGGCAGGAGAATGGCGTGAACCCGGGAGGTGGAGCTTGCAGTGAGCAGAGATCGTGCCACTGCACTCCAGCCTGGAAGACAGACCAAGATTCCGTCTCAAAAACAACAACAACAACAACAAAAACAAAACAAAACAGGGTCGATAGAACGTGAAACCAGCTACATAAGTTGTACACCGTATGTCTTGGCTCTATTTGTTGCATGACAGTGTGGACATGGTAATGAAGGAAGGTGCAAGGTCGGTGGAGGTGGCACTAAACCAGAAACTAAAAGCAAGAAGCAATTGTGACTCCTACCCCATGACAGGAGTCTGCACTTCATTTTCACACCAACCTGGCAGGTTTTGCTTTTGAGGAGGAGTCAGCCCAGCTGGGACTTAGGGGTACTTAGGAGTACTTAGCCCAACTGGGACTTAGGGGTAGTTAGGAGTACTTAGCCCAACTGGGACTTAGGGGTAGTTAGGAGTACTTAGCCCAACTGGGACTTAGGGATACTTAGGAGTACTTAGCCCAACTGGGACTTAGGGGTACTTAGGAGTACTTAGCCCAACTGGGACTTAAGAGAGCAGACATTGGTGGGAGTGGAAAGGCTGCCCACATCATCATACACCTGTTGGATACCAAGCCCTGGCTCACTTCATTACAAATATTATTGTTTAATTCTCAAAAGAGCCATCCAGGGCAGGAATCACCATTGTGTTTTTCAAGATAAGGAAGCTGGAACATAACTCCCCAAGATCACACCCCTTACAGGAACAGAAATGCTGGCTCCTGACTCCACATCCATGCTATCTCCTACATGGTTTTGTTATAAGCTCCTTTTCAGCATTTTGTTGTCAGAGTGTTTGCAAATGAAGAATAAAAGGACTTTACAGCTGAGGGTAGTTCCCTGACTACCATACTGTCACCCTGGCCACAAGAAGTCTAATGACAGCTTTGAGCTACAGGCATGCAAGCTCAGAACTTAAAATTCCTTTATTTTATCAGCTCTCTTTAGGGAAAGAAATCCTTCTAATCTATAAAGAATTCTCAGTGGACGTCAGCTGGAAAAACTGGCAAATGCTACTTTTATGGCTTCGATTTCTCTTGTTTCTCCAAATGTCTCTATTGCATGGGCTTTTGCATAAAACAAAGTTTGTCAGGACCAGAGATTTTCAGCAGTATCAATTGCACTAGGCTACAGTGGGTCTTCATCACCGTGAAACTGGGGCATTTACAGCCCAGCAACACTACTAAGTCTTGTTTAATGCAGCTCAGAATTCTCAGAGAAGCTGGAAAGTCACACAAGTGTCAGTCATTCATAGTGGCTTCATGGTACCTTGTATATCATTTAGTGTCCAGCCAGGAGACTGAAGCCACACCAGCTATTTTAACAGAGACCTTTTAGCATAAAGACCTGTTAACTAGAAATTGAGGAAGTGAAAAGGCAAAAAGGGAACACTAAGATATCACAGAGGTAGCAACAGCAGGAAGCAGCTCCCTCCCCTATGACTAGAAGTGGAGGTTATTAAAGCTTAGAAGCTTGAAGAAGAAGCCCCACAGTGCTGGGATGCAGACTTCTGAGGAGGGGCACCAGCTGGCTGGTGCAGGCATCTCTCACAGGGTGAGATGAAGCTGGTTCTGAGTACTGGAAAAACTGCAAACTAAGTCTGGCTGTTACTACTGCAATGAACTGCTGCTGCCTGCATGAAGAGATGAGGCTGGAATGACACTGCAGTGACATGAAGCGAACTGGAAGGAAACAGGAAGGAGTCATGTCCCCCTTTCCACCTCTGAAGCACAACCTCCCTCTAGCACCGCCTATTGGCAGAGTTGATCAGAGAAGCCGCTGGCAAGGTAAAGTATGGTTTGCAGAGTCCCAGCCCCAGCAACACAAAACTACATTGAAGTGGGTTTGAAGTTGACAGACAATCGCCTAATAACTGGCATCTTTAGCAAGATTTTAAAAATAAATTTGACACCATAAACAAAAAAATTATAGCAGTAAAAGACATTCATGTGGGAAAATGTTTTGAATTGAACCACTTGCTTTTTATATTAAGCCATTGCTTTGGTACTGGGAGGAGGAAAAGTGTTACATTATTATTGGAAACCCTGAATTCAAGTAATGCAAATCTGTCTTCAAGTTCATTTAGCAAAATAACATTTAAATTACTAAGAAGAATGGAATAAACTCTATGTGATTTGCACTCTCCCAATGCACTGGGATGAAATTGTCCTGGGATCAGCAACTGATTAAGCTGATTATATACTTCATACATGGAGGATGTGGTTTTCAACCGGCCACAATCAAAATACAATTTACTTCTGTTAGTATAATAATGTAGATGCTATAAAAGGCATCTCTCGGTAAGTGTTTTTCATTTACATTTCTGCTACTATTAGCAGGGTATTTTCACAGCCTCGCTCTATCTTCTCCCTCCTTTTAACTCCAAACTCTAACCGTAGAATTTTTCAGACTTCTCAGAATAGATACAGCAAGGGAACCCTGACACATGGTGAGGAGGAAGGGGGCCACACTGGGGGCTGCTGGGAAAAGAGGCATACATATGCTGGCATGGAAAACAGCACTCAAAGATGGGTGGCTCATGAAAAGGTGTAAGACAAAAGGTAAGCCAGGCCAACAGAGCAGTTGGAAACAGTGCCAAGAGAAAAGGATCTACCAACAAAATAAAAGGCATTGTCTGTGTGCACCTGTTCTGAAAAGAAATAATCATAAGGACAATGGTTCCCATGAACAATGGCTCATCCAAAAGGAAGGAGCTTATTTCCTTACTCACTATTTGGATGACCAGACTGATGCCTAGTGTCTCTCCTCTAATTAGCATGATAGCAGTTAACGTACTGCATACCTCCTCAGCCAAATTCTGTAGAGGAGATGCTGCAGGAACTTATGAAGGTGTGAGACAGCTATTCTGACTCACTTCTAGTTGGTCGTGCCTAAACATATGTGTAGCCCTGAGCCTTCTCTCCATTTCTACGGCAACACCTCCATCCATGCTGTCATGATTCTTGCCTGGACTTCTGCAGTCATCCTTCACCTGGTTGTATTAGTTAGGGTCTTTCAGAGAAACAGAATCAACAGAAGATGTATATATGTCTCTCGCTATATCTATCATCTATCTATCTATCTATCTATCTATCTATCTATCTATCTATCTATCTATCTATCTCTGTATGTGTATGTGTGTGTGTGTTTGTGTGTATATATATATATGGAGAGAGAGAGGAGATGTTTATCTATTTCTACATATATAGACATAGAGGATATATATATATAAATAAAATCAATAGGAGTATAATCAATAGGATATATATAGAGAGAGACAAAGAAGAGATATCTCTCTCTCTCTCTCTCTCTCTATATATATATATATATACAGAGAGGATATCTACATATATAAAGTCAATAAGAGTATAATCAATGGGATATATATGTATACATATATATATATATATATATAGAGAGAGAGAGAGAGAGAGAGAGAGATTTATTGTAAAAGATTGGCTCATGCTATTATGGGGGTTGAGAAGTCCCACGATCTGCCATCTGCAAATTGGAGAACCAGGAAAGCTGGTGGTACAGTTCCAATTTAAGCCCAAGTCTTGAGAAGCAGGAGAGTCAGTGGTGTAAGACCCAGTCTGAATCTGAAGGCCCCCAAACCAGGATCTCTAGTGTCCAAGGACAGGAGAAGCTGGATGTCTCACCTCCAAAAAAGAGTGAATTGGAATGTCTGTTTGTTTTGTCCAGGCTCTCAATGGGTTTGATGATGTCCATCCACACTGGTGAGAACAAATCTTTGTTGCTCCATCTGTGGATTCAAATGCTAATCTCTTCTGGAAACACCCTCACTGGTGCACCCCTAAATGTTATAGTACCAGCTATCTGGCCATTCCTTAGCCCAGTTAAGTGGACACATAAAATTAACCATCATGCTGGTCTTTCCAATCCTATTCCTATCCCCTTTCAATCTATTCTCCATAAAGCAGGCAGAGTGAGTCTTTAGGAACTCAACTGGGACCATGCCCTTTCCTTATCGAAAAGCTTTCAGAAGTTTCCATTTCACTTACAGTAAAATAAAAAATTGTTTAGCAAAAATTACAAGGCCCTCTGTGATTTCATCTCTGGGTAGCCCAATAGGTTCAGTTGGCGCCATCGTCCTTGTTCACTCTGCTCTCGCTGGTGCCTGCTGCTCTTCCTTGTTGCCTCCCTCTGAAATGTTCTCTTCCCCATGTCTTGCATATACAACTCCTGCTCATTCTTCATCCCTGGGCTCAGGAGTCACTTCCTCAGAAGATCCCCGCCTTGCTCCCACCTTCCCTTTTCCCCAGCCTAGAGAAGGTCCTCGCATTGTTCATTTCTTTTCAGATCCTAGTCATAACCTGTAATCCAAGTGTGCTTATTTAGTTAATATCCTGCTCCCCTCTAGAAAGTAAGTCCCAGGAAAGTAGGAATATTGGATTTTTCTTTTTGTAACTAGCTATTGTATTCCTTGTGCCTAACACAGGGCCTGACAAATAATATGTACTCAATTAAGATCTGCTGAATGAATTAGCAGTGCAATACAATGTTGTTAGACATAACTGTCTTCAAAAGCCATTGCCATCCCCTGACATTTTTGTTAGCCAGTTTTGTCCCTTTGGGCCCAATTTGTTGCCATCTTTCAAGCCACTTTCCCCTCAGGTTCTGTTTTCTCTCTCACTACCTGCTGGCTGCTGACATCCAAAGTCACTAGTTCATCCTCTGCCTCAGATAAGCTTTGCACCGCAGAGGACCCTGAACTAAGCACCAGGCCTGCCTTTCCACACTCTGAAATTCACTGAAGTGATCTGTCAGACTAAGGACTCATTCATCTAGTCTCTACCTTTAACACCATGGGAGGACCTATGTTTGGGCCCAAGTTCCTCCAACACTAGTTTCTGTAAGTAAAGAGAATATTGTTTGTTTAAAGTTCTTTTCCTTTTCCAACCTCCTGAGCGACTTCTTAGAGCCATTAAAATTTTACTTCCCATCACATATGTGGTCTATGTGTAGTGTGGTCATAGGACAGGGATTTTGTCCCAGAATTGAGAAAAGTTCAGCCACTTTAAGGGGGAGTCATCCAAGTGCCTGACACAATTTTGGCTAACCAGACACGCCTTGTCCTGGCTGTGTGGAGCATGCGTTCCAGTGGACGATGGAATAAGGGGAGGGGCTTCCCTTCCCACGGACTCAATAAACACTGAAATGCGGATTATCAGCAAGTTCATCTCATTGGTTAAGTTCCCAAAATATGCCCAAATATTTTAAAATTCAGGGCTGTAGGCTTTATATTATGAACATTTCATTTCTCATTTTCAAATATTATAGTTAACGTAGATGCTGTAGAGAATATTTTACACTAGATAAGGAAGGATTACATTTGCATGCATCATCCTCACTGTCTTAGTCCATTCAGGCTACTAGAGCAAAATAACATAAACTAGGTGGCTTATAAACAACAGGAATTTATTTCTCACAGTCCTGGAGGTGGGGAAGTCTGGGATCAAGGGATTGGCAGTCAGTGTCTGGTGAGGGCCTCCTTCCTGGTTCATAGATGGCAGCTTCCCTCTGTGTCCCCACATAGTGAAAATGGTAGACAGGCTCTCGTTTGTAAGGGCACTAATCCTGTTCACGAGGGCTCCACCCCCGTGACTTAATCATCCTCCAAAGGCCCCATCTCCTAATACCATCACCTTGGGAGTTAGGTTTTCAACATATAAATTTAGGATGGGGGTTAGGATTTTAACATATACATTTTAGGAGGGAGACACAAAAATTCAGACCGTAGCACCCATGAAGAAAAAATACCAAATACACTCAAGGGAGCCTACATTATCTTGCCAATGATAACAGTTCACCTGGCTCTGAAAAACTGAAAGGAGGTGGCAGGATGACTTTACCTCCAAAAGAAGAGTTTAAAGTACACTGAAAGGTTTTATAAATTAATGGTTTAGGCAGAATTAACATTTCAGTGTGAACTAGTAAAAATCCCTTCAGCAAGAATCAAATTCTGCTTTTTTCTGCCAACCACAATCAGATGAAATCGTCTCAAATTGAAGACACCCCTCCACAGTGACATGAGCAGGCCCCTCCATGGGAAATCTGTGGGTGTGGGAGCCAGATTCTAAATGTAGCACTCAAAAAAAATATGCTTTTTTTTTTTTTTTTGAGATGAAGTATTGCTCTTGTCACCCAGGCTGGAGTGCATGGCATGATCTCGGCTCACTACAACCTCCGCCTCCCGGGTTCAAGCAATTCTCCTGCCTCAGCCTCCCGAGTAGCTGGAACTACAGGCGCCCACTACCACGCCCAGCTAATTTTTGTTTTTTAGTAGAGACAGGATTTCACCCTGTTGGCCAGGCTGGTCTCGAACTCCTGACCTCGCGACCCGCCCGCCTTGGCCTCCCAAAGTGCTGGGATTACAGGTTTGAGCCACTGTGCCCGGCCAGAATATGCATTATTAAAGAACTATCAGATTGAAATGTTTGACACAACAATGATGGAAAAGCCTGTGAGTTTTCACTCTGGCCAACTATAAGCAGTTTGGCTTAGTTTTTTAGTTTAAATGATTAAAACAAAATATAATCAAAATAGAACAATCAGACATGGAACTTCCATAAGCACCTTCCCTTCATAGCTTTTTGCTATTTGATGTAATAAAGGCATTTTTGCTACACTGAGCTCTAGGTAGGAAGCAGGCACAGAGAGACAACCAGCAATCCATCCCGGGTCATGTGGCTGATGGCCGAGTTTGAGGCAGGCCCTTGGCTTCTCACAGACACCTTGGCCACTATCACTGCATCTGCATTCTCCGATCTCCTGCCATTCAGGGAGAAAGAGGGCTTTTCAGGATTAAGCCTAAGAGAGTGCTCCACGGAGTACAGAGACTGGTTTGTTCAGATTCTATAATTTAAAAGAATTTTTAAAAGGTTTTATTAGGGGGATTCTTGATTTAAAGAGGTACTTCAGGAAGTAATCAACTGTTTTACTGTCATATTCAGATAATAGCTACTTCTCAGCCTGTGTAAGCTCAAATAATATTAATATCTCAGCTGAAGCACAGGAGAATGGAACTTGTGAGAACAGACTGAGGTGGGGGCCTTCTCAGCTAAAACCCACAAGACTCTCTGACTGGGATGGAACACATATTGATCAAGGAGGTGAGATGGGGGCACATTTTATTGACATCAGTTTATTTCTCATTACTTGATAAAGAGAAAGAAAAGGAGAGTGAGTAAATAAAAGGAGGCAAGAGAGAGAAAGAATAACAAAGAATGGGAGTGTAAGAAAACCAGCCCACTGGTGTCCGACACAAAACAGATCTTCGTTATTCTGGGACCTCCAGTTAATTCACCCAATTTCCTGAATTAAAAGAAAGTCATTTAAAACTACTCTTGTGCCTGGGCACGGTGGCTCATGCCTGTAATCTCAGCACTTTGGGAGGCCAAGGTGCGCGAATTACTTGAGGTCAGGAGTTTGAGACCAGCCTGGCCAACATGATGAAACCCCATCTCTACTAAAAATACAAAATTAGCCGGGCATGGTGGTGCGTGCCTGTAATCCCAGCTACTCGGGAGGCTGAGGCCGGAGAATTGCTTGAACCAGGGAGGTGGAGGTTGTAGTGAGCCAAGATAGCACCACTGCCGTACTCCATCCTGTGCAAGAAGAGTGAAACTCCGTCTCAGAAAAAAAAAAAGTACTTTTGTTATTACGATTCCTTTGCTGATGATTTAATTTTCTATCCATTTCTAAAACCTGTAAAAATATTGAGATCCAGGGTTTGGGCTCTTACGTTCAGTCATTCATTTAAAGCCAGCACTTCAAGATGGAGCCAGATCACTTTGGTGAACCCATTGGGTCATAATAAACATATCACCACTGTGAGCCCTAGCACCACCACCGTCACCACTACCAGCAGGATCACCATCACCACCCACCTCACCATCATCACTACCACCCTCACTATCATCACTGTCACCACCAACACCACCACCAGATCCCAGCCTACCATGATGTTTCTGGACCTTTCTCCCAACTCTCTTCACTGTGTCTGTGGATCCCAGAACAACTTCTACATCTCTAGCAGCCAGAAGACAAATTCCAGGTTATTTCTACTCTATTACATTCTGTTAAGATAGATTCAACTGCCAGGAAGAAAGAACACCTAATTAAAACTACATGTTGCCTACTTAATTAGAAGTTTGAATATTAAGTTATCTCAGAGTTGGTTCCATAGCTCAACCACATCATGAAAGATCATGGTTATTTCCTCTTTCTAGTTCAACATCCTTAGAATACTGGCTTTTCACTTTATTATGGGCTGAATGTTTCTGTACCCCCAAAATTCCTGTGTTGAAATACTAACCCCCAAGGTAATGGTATAGGAGGTGGGACCTTTGGGAGGTAATTAGGTCATGAGGGTGGAGCCCTTGTGAATGAGATTGGTGGTCTTGTAAAAGATACCCCCGAGAGTTCCGTCACCCTGCCTCTGCCATGTGAGAATAAAATGAGAAGTCAGCAGTGTGGAACCCAGAAGTGGGCCCTCACCAGAACCCAGCCATTCTGGCACTCTGATCTCAGGCTTCCAGCTTCCAGAACTGTGAGAAATAAATTTCTGTATTTTATAAGCCACCCAGGCTCTGGCACCTTGTTATCGTAGCCCAGGCTTGCTAAGACACACCTTCATGCTGGTGGCCTTCTGTTGCAGGGTGGCTGCTGTAGCTCCAGCCATCTCATCCATGTTTTAGACAGGGAAAGAAGCAGCACCAGGTAACTCTCCTCTTATGCCAATCTTATCATGAAAGGAGAGCTTTCCAGGACATTTTTTATTGGATAGAATGGGGTCATATGACTCTGGAAAACTGTGTGCCTGACAAAGGAAAGCAGGATTGTCATAATGGCTCATTTCTGCCCTGAACAAAATATGGATTCCAGTAGCAAAGAAAATAGGAAGTGGGACAATTACCAATGTTTGGCCTAGGGACTATGCCTTCATCATCACAAAGGACAACTGGGGTTTGTACTGGTCAGCACCTTTCATGTTTCCTCCACCTCTCATTTCCTTTTCCTCTGTGTGTTGCCTTCCTTCGCTCTCACTACTGACCAGCTTCCTCTACCTCATGAAACAAGCTCCCTGATTTTACATCTCATGCTTCTGCCACAGGAGAAAGGGACTGCTCTCCTCAGCACTAAATAAAACAAACAAAACAAAATAACAGGAAGGACTTGGCTTGGGCCAACCCTAGACCAATCAAGTGCCATGGGGGTGGGAGCAGGACTAAGAGTCAACAGCTCAAATTAGGTGCATGACCCATTTTGCAGGGGCCTGAGACGTAGGACCATAGAAGAAAGCAAAAGCCCCTGAGATGGGCTTGTGAGAGGGGACCAGTTTCCAGGGGAAGGAGGAGACAAGGCTACCAGGAGTCAGCACCCCAGAAATCCATCACAAGCTGCCTCCCACACCCTTACCCCACAAAAGCAAAGGAAGCCACTGTCAGCACTGCTGAAAATAGTGTCCTGGCCAGGGTTCCCTAGAAAGCAGAGGCTGAGATCAAAACATTTGAGCAGCCACTTTATTAGGAAGTACAGCCCTAGGGAAGTAAGAGGATGGAAAGAGAGCACGAAGAAAGGAAGGTGGAGAGCTGATCTGAGAGGATGCTGTCAGAACGGACTGCTTCATCTCACAGAAGCATCTTCTGAAAACCCCATGAACTACAGGCTCCAACTGCGAAGGGGAGAGAAGGAGAAGAATGCATCCATAGCTCCTAGCTCCTGTCTATCAACGTTTGGCCCAAGAATGTTAACCGCCTGCACTGGACTTTGGTACCACGTGGGTCCTTCCACCTCCCAGGCCTTGGAGGCAGGAGGGGATAAACACTGGGGAGGTAGCACGAGGTCCATCCCTGGGAAGCCTGCAATGTTGGAGCTGCTGGTGGAGCCCCAGCTGAGCTGGTGGACATGGCTGCTGTGAGAGAAAACAAGCTGCAAAGAGTCCTAAAGGTAGTGAGGAGGCTGAGAGCATCCGAGGAAGTGCCTACGAGGGGTCAGAAACAGATACTCATCTCTCTTTCCATTTCAAGTCAATGTTCACTATAAACATGCTGTGTGCACAATGCTCCCCAAGGATGGAAATACCAAGAACAGGACAGTGTTCTTGGCCTCAAAAATGAAAATCTAGTTAGGAAGGTCAGATAGGCACTCAAGCAAAGATAACTAACAATATAGGTTAGCACATGGAAAAGATACATTTATGTAAATAATGAATACAGAAATACTTGCACTTATTCATTTGTACATTCAAAAACATTTATTGAGTGCCTATTATTTACCAGATAGTGGGGGATTTGAAGATACGTGGTTTCAGAAATCTTAGAGTATAATTGTACTTTCTAATAACACTTACAATCACAAGGTATTTTAAAACATTTCCGTTGGAATTTGTGCATCTGTATAAGATTTATGTTCATTTCTCTGGAAGGGCATGAAAAGGTGGTTTTGCAAGAACACCAAATGTTAATTTTTTTCAGATTTTCTTTTTGAAATATTTAAATTTCTGATAGAAAAAAACAGGATAATATTTTATCAATATAAATAGAACTGTAAGGCCGAGCATGGCGGCTCACACCTGTAATCCCAGCACTTTGGGAGGCCGAGGTGGGCAGATTACCTGAGGTCAGCAGTTTGAGACCAGCCTGGCCAACGTGGCAAAACCCCATCTCTACTAAAAACACAAAAATTAGCCGGGCATGGTGGCACAGGCCTGTAATCCCAGCTACTCGGGAGGCCGAGGCAGGAGAATTGCTTGAACCCCGGAGGCAGAGGTTGCAGTGAGCCAAGATCGTGCCACTGCACTCCAGTCTGGGTGACAAAGTGAGACTCTATCTCAAAAAATAAAAATAAAAAAATAGTACTGTAAATATGCCCCACTCCTGACACCTGAACCACCTTTCAAGAGTAATGGGAAGAGAATGGGGGAGGAGTCAAGGGGCCTGATTTTGAATCTCCACTATTCCACTTGCCAGCTATGTGACCTCCCACACATCTCAACCTTGTGAACCCTCAAAATCCTTGTGTAAGATATGGGAATATGTCACGCCTGCTTCACAGAATTGCATTATGATAGGATTTTACATCTATGCAAATTACTTACAGTTAAAAATGCTTCCCCAAAATTTAGGCCAACAGATTCATTATTGCTCTTGATTCTCTCAAGCATGAAAGATATTAATATAACATAAAGTGTTGTGTAAATGTTGAGGTCCATTGTCTATCAAGGAGTTCTTCTAAAGTAGAAATGAATAATTTACTTTAATAATGTAATATTATAATAATATAATATTATTCTATTATAAAGACATATGTACACGTATGTTTATTGCAGCACTATTTACAATAGCAAAGATTTGAAACCAACTGAAATGCCCATCAATGATAGACTGGATAAAGAAAATGTGACACATATACACCATGGAATACTATGCAGCCATAAAAAAGAATGAGTTCACGCAGGGACATGGATGAAGCTGGAAACCATCATCCTCAGCAAACTAACACAGGAGCAGAAAACCAAACACTGCATGTTCTCACTGGGAAGTAGAAGTTGAACAATGAGAACACATGGACACAGGGACGGGGGTGGGGGAAAAGGGGAGGGAGAGCATTAGGACAAATACCTAATGCATGCAGGATTTAAAACCTAGATGATGGGTTGATAGGTGCAACAAACCACCATGGCACATGTATATCTATGTAACAAACCTGCATGTTCAGCACATGTATCCCAGAACTTAAAGTAAAAAATTTTTTTAAAAAAAGAGAAAGTGCATTTAGTCAAAAGAATTGTTGCTATAGTAGGTGAACAGTTCAGACATTATAAGAAGTATGTGAAAACAGCAAATTGAGGCTTTGTGTATTTTCAAAACTTTTAATTAAACTTGTGTTACTATAAGAAAAAAAAATAATACAATATTTTGCATTTGTATAACAAAATTTTGTAAACTATACAAATTTGGAGATGGATTCAGGCCTCCCTGTGGACAAGGATGGCACATGGTGGAGATGTTCCCTGCGGAAGTCTTTGATCATTGTGTTCATATTATTAGACCCCAAAAGTACCTTTCCATTCACCTGGTGAATATATAATAGCACTTTAAACTTAAACTATGAATTTGGCCAAGCACGGTGGCTCATGCCTGTAATTCCAGCTCTTTGGGTGGCTAAGGCAGAAGGATTTCCTGAGGCTAGGAGTTCAAGACCAGCCTGGGCAACATAGCGAGATCCAGTCTCTACAAAAAGTAAAAAAAATTAGTTGGGTGTGGTTGCGCGTGCCTATAGTCCTAGCTACTTGGGAAGATAAGGCAGGAGGATTCCTTGAGCCCAGGAGTTCAAGGCTGCTGTGAGCTAGGTGACCGAATGAGACCCTGTTTCTAAAAAATAAAAATAAATACATTGTGAATGCTTCCTCAGATTTTAAAGTATTTTTACCTTAACTGACATTAGTTTATAAAACATGACAATATTGTTATAAAAGAGTAGTAATTTTTCTTCTTCATATTTTTCAACCCGAAAGCAGAAAAGTAATGAGTGTCCCTTGAAATGTCATCGCAAATTATTGGCAAAGGCAGAAGGGGAAAAACCCGAAAAAAAGCAAACAAAAATTCCTTTCCACCAGATCACATTGCTTACCAGTTCTTAATAGCATCATTGAAATTCCTTCCAATCTGAATTCAACTCTATACATATGGAGAGCTTTAAAAAATCAAGACACATTTCTTACTAAATTTTAAAACTTCCTCAGCGCAAGGAATTATAAAGCTAAATATTTCAGCTCATTTTTCATTCAGTGAGTAATAAAAGTAGAAGGATGACAAATTGACATAATCAAGACATTGACTCAAAAATAAGACTTCTCTTGCCTTTCAGGTTCTACAGAGGGCAGGTGCCCTTTCAGTTATCCTTCAGCATCTAGGTAAGCGAGAGTTTAGTGCAAATAAGTCGCTTTCTTTCTGATTAAAATAGTATTTATTTTACATTTCAAGCTGCAGCATAATACGTTGGCTATATTTACAGCAATAATCCTTTTAGAGATTCTGGCTTAATTTTTTTTTTTTTTTAGCATTGGAAAGGTCTTCAAGAGCAGTTAAATACTTATTCCTCATTTGCATGAGGAAGAACTATCGCTTCAGAGGGAATATATGCTTTCATTCACTAATCCATCCATTCATGTATCGGTGGAGTGCCTACCATGTGTTCTAGGCACCGGGGGATACAGCTGCAGGGGTGAAAATCACGTACACTCACAAGTTTCACGCCTTGCCTTCTAGCTGGGGGAGAGAGACAACAAACACAACGAATAACTATATTCTAAGAAGGCATCAATACTTTGAAGAAAAATGAAATGATGAAGGAAGATAAACCTTGGGGGCTGACAATTAAATAAATAATGTGACCCAGGAAAGCCTCATTGAGAAGGGAACACTTGAACACATTCTTTTTTTTTTTTAATTTTTTTATTTTTTCTTTTTTTTTATTATTATTTTTTGAGATGGAGTCTCCCTCTGTTGCCCAGGCTGGAGTGTAGTGGCAGGATCTCAGCTCACTGCAACCTCCGCCTCCCAGGTTCAAGCGATCCTGCTGTCTCAGCCTCTCAAGTAGCTGGGACTACAAGCATGCGCCACCATGCCCAGCTAATTTTTGTATTTTTAGTAGAGACGGGGTTTCACCATGTTGGCCAGGCTGGTCTCAAACTCTTGACCTCGTGATCTGCCCCCCTCAGCCTCCCAAAGTGCTGGGATTACAGACATGAGCCACCTTGTCTGGCCTTGAACACATTCTTGAGGGAATTACTTGACCGCATGAATATCTGAAGCCAGATGTGAATATCTGGGGCAAGGGGAGCTCAGAAAGAGGGAGAGGACAGAGCAAAAGCCTTGCACTGAAGCATGTCTGACATATTTCAGAAACAGAACAATAACAACAACAAAAAATTGAGCATGACTGGAACAGAGTGAGTAAGGCGGTCCTGGTAGGAGATGAGGTTGGAGGGTAAGTGCAGTTTTGGGGAAATGAGTAGGTTGATCTCGTAGGGCCTTTGTAGATGATTGTAAAGACTTTTCTTTCACTCTGTGTGAGGTAGGTTTTGAGTAGAAGAATGATATGTTCTGACCAACATCTTAGGACAGCAAGAGCAGAAGCACAGCAGTCACTTAAAGCAGAAGCACAGCAGTCACTTAGGAGGTGATGGCAACCCTCCAGAGGAGAGACAAGGGTGGCTTGAACCAGATTGGTGAGCAGTGGAGGTGATGAGAAAGGAGTGGATTCCAGATCTACTTTTAAGACAGACTCAACAGGAATTCTTAATGGGCTGGATGTGGGGTGTGAGACAAGGCAGAGGGAGTCAAAGATGACTCCATGTTTTGGTCTGTGCACTGGAAGGGCAGAGTTGCCATTACTGATAGGAGGAAGAATGAGGGTTCAGCAGGGCTGGGAGAGGGGGCCACAGATCATCAGTCCACTTTGCATAAGTCAGATGTGTCTACTAGGTACCCAAGTGGGGATGGGGGACGTGCAGGTAATAAGATTTCCTAGTCTGTAGTTCAGAGGGGTAATCAGGACTGAAGATTTAAATTTGGAATTTGAAGCCATAACAGTGCATGAAATTATCAAGGGGGTGAGTGCAGTTTGAAATGAGAGGTTCCACAACTATGCTGTGAGCACTCAAAGATAAAGAAGTGGAGGAGTGCCCAGAGCCTGGGACCTGGTAGTCCTAGGACTACATTGACATATCATTAACACCCAAAGTTCATAATTTACATTAAGTTTCACTCTTGGTGTTGTACATTCCATGGGTTTTTGACAAATGTTCTAATAGCATTTTTAAGTAGTTTAAAATTAATTAATGTAATAACTTTTTATGATGGTAAAAACACTTAACATGAGATCTGCTCTCAAATTTGTAGGTGCACAATACAATATTGTTAAGAATAAGTACTGGCTGGGTGTGGTGGTGCACACCTGTAATCCCAGCACTTTGGGAGGCTGAGGCAGGCAGATCACGTGAGGTCAGGAGTTCGAGACCAGCCTGCCAACGTGGAAAAACCCTGTCTCTACTAAAAATATAAAAATTAGCCAGGCATGGTGGCGGGCACCTGTAATCCCAGCTACTAGGGAAGCTGAGGCCGAAGAATTGCTTGAACCCAGGGGGCAGAGGTTGCTGCGAGCCGAGATCGTGCCACTGCACTCCAGCCTGGGCAACAGCAAGACTCTGTCTCAAAAACAAACAAACAAACAAACAAGGAATAGGTACTATGTTGAACAGTAGATCTTTAGGAATTATTATTATTCATCTTGCAAACTTATACTTGGTGAACAACTTTCCACATCCTCCTCCACCAGCCTCTGCAACCACCATTCCATTCTCTGTTTCTATGAATTTTACTATAATTTTAAAAAAAATTATAGTAAGTATTGGTGAGAATGTGGAGAAATTGGAATCCTTGTGCACTGTTGGGAATGTAAAACAATGCCACTGCTATGGAGAACAGTATGGGGGTTTCTAAAAAGTTAAAAAGAAAACTACCAGATGATCCAGCAACCCTATTTCTGGGCATATGAAAAATAAAGTAAAATTAGTATGTTGAAGAGATATCTGCACTCTCATGTTCATTGCAGAATTATTCACAATAGCCAAGATATGGAAACAATTTAATTGCTCATCATTGGATTAATGGATAAAGAAAATACCATGTTTTATTGTGCTTCACTTTATTGTACTTCACAGACATTGCTTTTTTTTGTTTTTTTTTGCAAATTGAAAGTCTGTGGCAACCCCGAATCTAGCAAGTCTATGGGCGTCATATTCCAAAGGCATATGCTCATTTCTTGAATCTGTGTCACATGTAGGTATTTCTTATAATATTTCAAACTTTTTTATTATTATTATATCAGTTATAGTGATCTGTGATCAGTGATCAGTGTTACTATTGCAATTGTTTTGGAGTGCCACAAGTCTCAACCATATAAGATGGCACTCAACTGATAAATGTTGTATATTTTCTGACTGTTCCAAGAACAGGCCATTCCCTCATCTCTCTCTCTCTCCTTGGGCCTCCCTATTCTCTGAGACACAAGATTGAAATTAGGTCAGTTCATAACCCTACAATGACCTCTAAGTGTTTAAGTGAAAGGAAGAGTCACACATCTCTCACTTTAAATCAAAAGCTACAAATGATTAAGCTTAGTGAGGAAGGCATGCTGAAAGTCAATATAGGCCAAGAGCTTGGCATTTTGTGCCAAATAGCTCGCGAAGTTGTGAATGCAAAGGAAAAGTTCTTGAAGAAAGTTAAAAGTGCTACTCCAGTGATCCCAGGAATAAGAAAGCAAAACAGACTTATTGCTGATCTGAAGAAAGTCTTAGTGATCTGGATAGATCAAATCAGACAAACTATTTCCTTAAGCCAAAGCCTAAGTCTTTTCAACTCTATGAAGTCTGAGAGAGGTGAAGAAGCTGCATAGGGGCACTTTAAAGTTAGTAGCTGTTTGTTCATGAGGGTTAAGGAAAGAAGCCACCTCCACAAAAATGCAAGGTAAAGCAGCAAGCACTGATGTAGAAGCTGCAGCAGGTTATCCAGAAGATCTAGCTAAGATAACTGATGAAGGTGGTTACACAAAACAGCCTTATATTGGAAGAAGATGCCATCTACGACTTTCATAGACAGAGAGAAGAGGTCAATGCCTGGCTTCAAAGCTTCAAAGGACAGACTGACTCTTTTTTTAGGGGCTAATTGCCTTTAAGTTGAAGCCAATCTCATTTACCATTCTAAAAATCTTAGGGCTCTTAAGAATTATGCTAAATCTACTCTGCCTATGCTCTGTAAGTGGAACAACAAAACCTGGATGACAGCACATCTCTTTACAGCATGGTTTACTGAATATTTTGAGCTCACTGTTGAGACCTACTGCTCAGAAAAAAAAAAAAAGATTATTTTCAAAATACAGACAGTGCACCTCATTGACAATGTACCTGGTCCCCCAAGAGTTCTAATGGAGATGTACAAGGAATTAATGTTGTTTCCATGCCTGCTAACACAGCATCTATTCTGCAGCCCATGGATCAAGGAATAATTGTGACTTTTTAAGAAATACATTTCATAAGACTATACCAGCCACAGAGAGTGATTCCTCTGATGGATCTGGGCAAAGTAAATTTAAAACCTCTGGAAAGAATTCATCATTCAAATGTCATTAGGGTATAAGGAGGGACAGGATCAGGAAAAATAACTAATTGTACTAGGCTTAGTACTTGGCTGATGAAATAATCTGTACAACATATACCCATGACACAAGTTTACCTATATAACAAACCTGCACAGTACCCCTGAATTTAAAAGTTTTTTTTTAAAGAGAACATTTGTGATTCATGAGAGAAGGTCAAAATAGCAACATTAACAGGAGTTTGGGAAAAGCTGATTCCAACCGTCTTGAATATCTTTTAGGGATGAAGATTTCAGTGGAAGAAGTAATTGCAGATGTACTTAAAATAGCAAGAGAACTAGAAGTGGAAGTAGAGCCTGAAGCTGTGACTGAATTACTGCAATCTCATGGTAAAACTTGAATGGATGGGGAGTTGCTTCTTATGGATGAGTAAAGAAAGTGATTTATTTAAATGGAATCTACTCCTGGTGAGGAGGCTATGAACATTGTTGAAATGACAACAAAGGATTTAGAATATCACATTAGCTTAGTTGAGAAAGCAGTGACAGAGTTTGAGAAAACTGACTCCAATTTTGAAACAAATTCTATTGTGGGTAAATGCTATCAAAAATCATCACATGCTACAGAAAACTCTTTGTGAAAGGAAGAGTCAATCAATGTGGCAAACTTCATTGTTGTGTTATTTTAAGAAATTTTCACAGCCAACCCAACCTTCAGTGGCCATCATCCCGATCAGTCAGCAGCCATCAACATGAAGGCATGGCTCTCCATTAGCATAAAGATTACAAGTCACTGAAGACTCAGAAGACCTTTAGAATCTTTTATCAATAAAATATTTTTAAATTAAGGTATGTACTTTTCGTAGACATAACTCTATTGCATACTTGAAAGATGACAGTGTAGGGTAAACAACTTTTATATGCACTATATGCACTGAGAAACCAAAACATTTGTGTGACTTGCTTTATTGTGATATTTGCTTTAGTGTGGTGGTCTGGAACTAAACTGACAACATCTTTGAGGTATGCTTGTGAGTGTGTGTGTGTGTGTGTGTGTGTAATGGATGTAATAGATCCATATATATGTAATGGATGTCTTAGTTCAAGCTGCTGTAAGAAATTAACATGGACTGAGTGGCTTAAATAACAAACATTTATTTCTCATTGTTATGGAGGCTGGGAAGTCCAAGACCAAGGCGCTGGCAGGTCTAGTGTTTATTGAGGTCCCACTTTCTGGTTGTAGATGGCCGTATTCTTGTTGCAGCCTCACACAGTGGAGAGGAGAGAGAGGGAGAGGAAGTCCTCTGGCCTCTTCTTATAAGGGTACTAATCCCAATTTCTGAGTGCTCCACCCTCATGACCTAACCACCTCCCAAAGGCCCTACCTTCTAATACCATCACATTAGGGATTAGGGTTCAACATACGAATTTTGCAGGGGGTTAACATAAAAATTCAGTCCATAACAATGTAATGCTATTCAGCCTTTAGAAAAACGAAAAAAATCATACCATATGCTACAACATGGATGAATCTTGAGGACATTATCCTAAGTGAAATAAGCTAGCCACAGAAGGATACAGTATGATTCCACTTGAATGAGATATCTAAAACAGTAACGTTTCCACAGTAGTGGCTATATTAATCTATTTTCACGCTGCTGATATATACCTGGGACTGGGAAGAATACATACCTGAGACTGGGAAAAAAAAGAGGTTTAATTGGACTTATAGTTCCACATGGCTGGGGAGGCCTCAGAATCATGGTGGTAGGTGAAAGGCACTTCTTACATGGCAGCAGCAAAAGAAAATGAGCAAGAAGCAAAAGCGGAAATCCCTGATAAACCCATCAGATATCATGAGACTTAATTCACTATCATGAGAATAGCATGAGAAAGACCATTCTTCATGATTCAATTACCTCCCCCTGGGTCCTTCCCACAACACGTGGGAATTCTGGGAGATACAATTCAAGTTGAGATTTGGGTGGGACACAGCCAAACCATATCAGTGGCATTGTTTTACATTCACAACAGTGCACAAAGATTCCAATTTCTCCACATTCTCACCAATACTTATCATAATTTTAAAAATATATACAGTCAAACTCGTAGAAACAGAATAATTTAAAATAAGTTATAAAGTATTAAAATAATTTAAGATAGTTTTAAAAATAATAACATTTTAAAAATGGTCATATTTCATCAAATATAACTACATGGGCTACTCAGGGTAAAAATTATCAACTGGAGTTGATAATTTCACAAAGCAAAGTAGCAGCCTCCAGCCTCTGAAGGCAATGCTTTCCCATATGGAGAGCAGACAGCTCAGAGCTCAGTCCCCAATGAGCCCACATATGTCTCCAATTGAGGTAAGGGCTGCTGGTGAAGCCATGATCAGGAATACGAGTGTGCATTATGGAACATGGAAACTAGTAGAATGTATAAACTAAATGTTTTAATAGTAAAAGAAAAATGTAAAGTACATAACTAAAAGATGAACTATAAATATAGCCATGTTCTAACTGTGCAAAGTACAGTTATAACAATATCTATGATTTATAACACACCTACTATCTGCTAAGAAATGTACATACCTTATCACTAATTATTACCAACCACTTGCATAGTTGGGGCTATTGTCCTATGCACACAGAGACAGGTTCACGGAGGTTTGGAACTAAACTATGGCCGTTACCAAATTGTTGTCATCTGACAGCAGTGCCCACGTTTTTTTCCTTTGCACCTTGATACCTTACAAAAAACCCCCACAAATAAGTAGCTTTATGTTTACTACACACAAAAATATTCCTGGGAAAAATGAGTATTGTGCATCTCAAGAACATAATGATACTTAAAAGAAAATAGATAAAGGCAATTCAGAAGTCTGTAGCATTCAATGCATTTTGTTCTTTATGCAGAATATTGAGAAAGCTCAAAAGAAGCCCTAGGAATAGTGGCCAGCAAGAGGAGATGTTCAAATACTTTCTCAACTCAGCTGGTAAGATTGTGGATATTTGAACAGGTCCCTTCTGACATCACTATGAAATGTTACTACATTGTGGCCAAAACAGCAAGTGTCCTTGTTATATACTTCTCAACAATTTGCACAATTCTGTTCTATACTCAGAGATACAGACACAGACAATACTCAGCAAATTATGAAATCTAAACTGGATGGGTCAAGTATCCATCACCAACTTATATCACATTTTATTGCTATTTCAGCAGTAATGTTAGGAATATATATTAGCTACATGCCTAAATGCTGGCTTGCATGTATAATTTAAATATGTATCATACTAAATAGTATAATTGTGCAAAAGCCAAGAGGTATTCAGTGATTGGTGCTTTCCCCCTTCCTGAAACACAAAGAGGCTCATTACATTCTCCAGTATGCAGGTGTTAACACTGGAAAATGCCTTGAAAATTCCACCCATGCATTTGCCTGAGAAAAATAACTGATTTTTTAAGTTATAAAAATATACTTTCTCTTCCATCTGAGTGGGTGGATAGATATGGGTAGAAATGTATCCTTTTCAGCTGACATGTTTATGCACTGAAACTTTGAAAACATTTCAACATAAACAGTCATAAATAGTTAGGCTAATTTAAATTTTGCCCCATAATCTTTGTCATACTTATTGTTTTGCATTGAACCTTCACTTGTACACATGAAAATTAGCTTAAGTTTATTTCAGTACATCTTGAACTTGTCTTTTCAAAGAGTTGCTTGCTGCAAAGTCAAGAACATCTCAAATATCTTCTTAAACTCTTAAGTGCAATGAATTCATGGCAATAAAGGACTTTTAAAGAACCTGGATGGGAGATGATAATCATACACACACACCTCCCCTACCCACACTGAGTGTCAGATAATCATGGAGTATTATGCAGCATCTGTATGCAGCATCTGTACACGGTATCTGCAGTTGAACTTGAACTTCATCGTGTTCACTACTGCAAAATGGCCTCAGTAAACAGGTTGGGTTATTTACAGAAAGCCTCTTTCAGTTCCCCTGAAGCCAAGTTAAACAGTCCTAGAATATGGTACTTACAAAAGGAAATTTAAAAGACCTATTTATTTCATATTATTGACCAGAAAGAAAAGATATAAATGGCATTAATCTTTCTAGTCTCACTCGTCTGCTCCAAATTAGCAGTGTCTCATTCTCTGAACATTCTTACTCTGCATGGGTGTAGGTGGTCAAAGAAGTGATGTTAATGCTGTCTCTTACAGACTGACATGGTGATTGCCAATCCCCTATTTCCTGTTCCTGGCTTATGCTCTTTGGGGTGTTGAGAAGAAGGTATTTAGGTTTCAAAGCATTATGGTCGGTTACTAGAAGTAGGCACACATTATTTGTAGCTCTTCTCATTTCCCCACCATTTAAATCTGGGATGCCTCATGACCTGCTTTGAACAAGAGAATGCAGGTTCTAATAACCCCAAGCTTTCCCCTTTGTTGCTTCAGTACTATTAAGTGTTAGCTACCTCCTGAAGTTACTATCTCTGGGTTAACTTGGTGATCACTTTTTTTTTCTTTGCCCCAAAATCTGTTTAATCAATTTATTATATTAAATTTGCTGTGCTAAAATAACTGGAGGAGTTCTGTTTTCCCAAGTGGACTCTAATATGAAACTCACCATTCTCAGAAGGAAGAAACACACCCTGAAGGGCAAAATTAATAATGTCTGAGGGCTGGTTGATGGAATTTCCCTGGACTTGGATTGATGGGAAGCTTCTAGAAGCAGGAAGGGTGATGCTGGATAAACCATCACATAGGCAGACAACAAGTGCAGCAGGATGTGCCCTGATGAAGTGGGAGGGAAGGAAGGAGGCTCAGCCCTATGAACCAGCCGCGTTTGTTGTCCAGGGAGAGGTCACATGTAAGAGAACACCACACAAAGCTCTCTGTTTTTTGTTGGCGCTTTTTGTTTTTTATTTTCATTTTTATTTCAATAGCTTTTGGCATACAGGTGGGTTTTTGGTTACATAAATGAATTATTTAGTGGTAAGTTCTGAGATTTTAGTGCACCCATCACCTGAGTAGTGCACACTGTACCTAATGTGTAGTTTTCTATCCCTGACTCCCCTGTCGCCTCCTCCTTCTAACTCTCTAGAGCCCATTATATCGCTGTCTGCACAAGCCTCTCTGTTGCAGGAATTCTTGCCAACCTGGAGCATGACCCTGCCTGCTCCCTGCTGTGTACCGCCTATAGATAACTGGTCCAGGAAGAGCTCATCTTATTTAAAGGAGAACAAAAGTCCAAAGGGAATGTGATATAAATTATATGGAGGTACATGCTATGTCCTAGATGAGGAAAGAATAATATAGGAATCTATCTGAAATTAGAAAATAAACATGGAATGGAACAGGAAAAATAAGCAGGAGATGAAGAACCCTGAAGCAGAAAAATGTTGCTGCAGATCAGATGAAAACTGTAACTAAACATTTTAAAGTAGTGATTATATAATAAAAATTGTATTTTATAATAATATGAAAAGGCAAAGGAAAGTAATATAAGTTCAAGAAGGGACAATATGAGCTGGCAGTTGTCAGAAATTAAATGGAGGGAAAATAAATGAAAACAAAATTGAAAGCAGCACTAAAGAGATTAGACACTGCTTCAAATACAGAGAACAGAAAATAAGACTATAGAAGGGGAGCAAAATGAGATGGAAATTAACAAGGAGATAAATGAATCAGATAAAAATGATAGATTTCATATTACTAAAAAAAATGGGGGAAAGGCTAGACATCATGGCTCACACCTGTAATCCCAGCACTTTGGGAGGTTAAGGTGGGTGGATCACTTGAAGTCAGGAGTTCAAGACCAGCCTGGCCAACATGGTGAAACCCCATCTCTATTAAAAATACAAAAATTAGCCAAGTGTGGTAGTGCATGCCTGTAGTCCCAGCTACTCAGGAGGCTGACGTAGGAGAATCACTTGAACCCAAGAGATGGAGGTTGCAGTGAGCCAAGATCATGCCACTGCACTCCAGACTGAGCAACAAACTGAGGCTCCATCTCAAAAACAAACAAACAAAAAAAGAAATCAAAGATATAATTCAAGAAAACTTTAAACACTTTTTAAAAAGTCAATGAAATCTACAGGTTTAAAAGTTATACAATATCCCTCAATAAACTAAAAGATTATCAACAAAGAGGCATCCTAGTGGAGTCACTGGACCTAAAAAGAAATAAAAAATATTTTTTGAATTTTCTGGCAAAAAGGACCAGTCACCTTTAAGCAAAAGAACTTAGTTTCAACTTCTTCACAGATTCTCTGGAATAGTTGTACTTTGGGACTCCTTGTTTATGCAGGATAATATATTTTCATCTTTTCTGGAGCCTTGTTTTAGTTACTTGTTTATGTCCTGTGATACAAAATGACCACATTTCTAAGAATAAATAACCAAAGAATAATAATAAGTAGCCAAAGTTCTTTAAAAATTAGCATATACAATCAAGGAGCATACTTTAAAATGTTGTAAAATAACTAAATTGGATGCCTTCTTGCATTAATAAGGTGCTTCAGCATTCAAAAACTGGAAACATTGTATGTCACATCAATAAATCAAAAATAAAAGCCAAATGGCTGGTGGTGATTGAGTTTTTTCAATAGATACAAAATATTTAATAGAATTCTGTATCCATTATAAAAATGTTTGGTAAAATAAAAATAAAAGAATATTTCTTAAATATTTTAAACACTATGTATTAGAAATTAGTAGTAAACTTTGTGTTAAATTCACAAAATTTAAAAGCATTCTGACTAAAGCCAGGAACAAGATAAGTATGCTTACTGTCTGTATTACTAAGTACTATTTTGTACAGTCTATAGAATAGAGTAAATATAACAAATAAATGAGGAAAAAATTGAAGAAACGACAACATTTACCTAAGATATGATTGAAACTGCAAAAATTTAAGAGCTATCACTTTTAAAACTCCATAAATATTTACAAATTAGTATTTTTTCTTTCCAACTACTCATAACTAGTTAGAAATGCAATAGAAAATAAAACCTCATTCACAAAAATGGCAACTAAAAAAATTCAACTGCCGGGCATGGTGGCTCACGCCTGTAATCCCAACACCCCAACACTTCAGGAGGCTGAGGCAGGCAGATCACCTGAGGTCAAGAGTTCGAGACCAGCCTGGCCAACATGGTGAAACCCTGTCTCTACTAAAAATAAAAAAAATTAGCTGGGCATGGTGGTGCATGCCTGTAATCCCAGCTACTCAGGAGGCTGAGGGAGGAGAATCACTTGAACCCAGGAGGCGGGGGTTGCAGTAAGTGGAGATCATGCCATTGCACTCCAGCCTGGGCAACAGAGCAAGACTCCATCTCAAAAAAAAATCCACCAGAAAAAGGTATGTAAAGGTATAAAGAAAATTAAGCAAATGTACAAACAAGCATAAAATGAGGCCCCAAGTGAATGAGGAAAATAGTATCCTCCTAGATAGGAAGGCTCAAATAGCATAAAGAAGTCTAGCTTCCAAAAGCAATAGATAAACATGGTGTTTTTTCAATGAGAATATCAAAGGAATTTTGAAGGAATCTAATTGATTTTAAACTTCATCTGGAACAATAATGATTGTTGTCAATTATCTGTTAATCTGGAACAATAATTATTGTTGTTAATTGCCCCAGGCTCCAGGCCAGCCCCCTTAACTCTAGGCACCAGTCTAATACCTGTGGACCCAAATCCAAACCAGCCCTTGCAGACCCAGACTTCATACTTGCCCCAACACCAGGCTAATCCAAGGCTCCAGTGGGTCCTGGGTCCAGGGTCCAAGCCCATTCCAATAGACCCCAGCACCAGGCCAGTCCTCATGGACCAAAGCTCCAAGAACATACTTGTAGATCCAGGCTGTAGGCTGGCCTCCACAAACCAAGGACTAAGGCCCACCCCCAGCACTAGTCTGGCCCTTGGACCCAAAAATCAGGTTATTCCCTGCAGATATAGGCTCCAGGCCTGTCCTGATAGTTTTAGGTCCCACACCCACCCATATAGCCCTCTTGTCCAGGCACATCCCATCAGACCCAAGTTCAAAGCCCACCCCAGTGGACCCAGGCTCCAGGCTCAACCCTGCACACCCAGATGCCATGTCCTGTCCACACACCTGCTGACTCTGACACTGGGCCAGCCTGCCCAAGGACTCCAGTGGCAAGCCTGCTGAAGGATCACAGTAAGCAGCCTGTGTGAATCTCTGATGAAGGGCTTTCCCTGCCTAAGCCAGTCTGTGAAGACTGGAATAAGAGTCTACTTCTTCAAATGTGCAGATACCAATGCATGGCCACAAGGACACAAACAATCAGGGAAACATGACACCACCAAAGGAAAAAAATAAAGCACAAGTAACCAAACCTAAAGAAATAGAGATTTATAAACTGCCTGACAAAGAATTCCAAATGGTCATCTTACAGGTAGACAATTAAACAAAATCAGGAAAACAATACATGAACAAAATTAGAAGTTCAACAAAGAGGTGGAAACCATAAAAAAGAAACAAACAGAAATTCTGAAATGAAAAAACACAATGACTGAACTAGAATGGTCCTGGGTTGGTACTGTAACCAGAAATCTGGCAAAAGCAAACACAAATCCTCTGTTAAGAAATGCACCTTTATCACAGATCCCAAGCAAATTCTCCTCCCTTCTCTCCCCTCAAAAATTCAAGGAAAATTAGCAATTCTCAGTGAAAACAAAACAACAAAAACAAGCACCATAAGTGAGAGACAGCAACAACAATGGTTAGAAAAGTGAGGTATATGAATACTTATATATTTGTATGTATTTTTATAAATGGTATAGAACGAAGTACAGAGGCATAAAGAAGAGAAAACATTAAACAGGGGTTAAAAGATATGAAGCAGAGACTAAATATATATTCTATAGTCCACAATCTATGTAAGGAATTTTATAAAACACCTAAATAATATAATTAATAGAATTGAATTAATGTGTGCACATTGAACTCTGTACCCAACAAACAGACATCCAAAGTCACAGAGGCCCTTTCCTGGACACAAAATTGGGGAGGCTACAAGCAATTGAGAGAACTCCAGCTTTGAGCCCATTGCCATCCAACAAAAGATAGGCCATAGCATAGCAAAGGCTGAAGGTAGAAAGGTAGGCAAGTAAGCCTGCAGCATTGCTAGAAAACAGCAAGAAAAAAACACAGAGTCAGGAAGAATAAGGGCTTTTATCCACACCAGACAGTCAGAAAGCCTAAATGGGTTGTTTAAAACATTGGATTAGACTGAGGCTACTGGGGCTTTTTATTTTCATTACTTTTAACAAATAAACATGAGAACTATCAAATTTCAATTAGGCTTAAAGGGAAATGACAGACTAAGAGGCTTGGTCTTTAATTATAAGAAAATTTAAGACATATGTTTACTAATAAATTGGAGGGTATGGGTTAAAAGTTTTTCGTTGTTAGCAATCAGTACCAATAGTACTTTCAAACAGTATTATTAATTTACAATATGCAGGCTTTCTTTGCTTTGGAAAGTATGTGATTAAAATTAAAATCTAATTATAATGAAAAATAAGAAGTCTTATAAATCCAAAAACAGGGTTCTACCTCCTGGACATGATAAAGAATATCTAACTCAAAACAATGCCAACATCACAAACCATCCAGAGATTACCACTTTCACAAACCACCCAAGAGATTACCACTAAATAAAGAATAGGTCTACGATGGCTGCTATCTGCAGATTATTTACACTGTTTTGAGAGTAAAGCAAAGAAAATACACTAAACAACTCTACCAAATGAATGTATAGATCGTGAAAATTTAAAAGAAATAGAGCAGAACTGGTAAATTTTACCTTTGTCTTTGAGGTTCTTCAATTTTACTATACTGTATTTAAATGTAAGATTTTATTATCTATCCTGTGGACTCTTTCAACCTGAGGTCTTTGAACTCTTCTCTCTGAAGTCTTTCATGTTTCCTTCATTCTTAGAAATAGTTTACTGTGTTCTACTTAATACTATGCAAGTATATATATATATATATATATATATATATATATAAAAACCAGCTGGGCAGGGTGGCTCACATCTGTAATCCCAGCATTTTGGGATGCTGAAGTGGGAGGCTTGCTTGAGGCCAAGAGTTTGAGACAAGCCTGGGTAACATAGGAAGACCTCATCTCTGCAAAAGATTTAAAAAGTTAACCAGTCACAGTGGCAGTGCCTGTAGTCGCAGCTACTCAGGAGGTTGAGGAAGGAGGATTGCTTGAGTCCAGGAATTTGAGGCTGCAGTGAGCTATGAACTCACCACCACACTCCAGCCTGGGCAACAGAGAGAGACCCAGTCTCTAAAAAAAAGAAGGAAAGAAACCAAGTAGAAATACTGATTACAAACTGTAATTACTGAAATAAAGAACTTGGGTGGATGGTATGTACATCAGAATGGATTCCACAGAAGGAAGATTTCATGAGCAGAAGAGCAGGTCAACAAATCTTCCCAGAAAGCATGGGAGTAATAAGTCGACATCCAGGTAACAGGAGTGCCAAAAGGAGAGGGGAAAACAAACAGAGGGGAGAAAGCACTTGGAAAAAATTCATAATGACTTAAAATTCCTAAAACTTTCAGAGAGAAAAGGCAAATTACATGCAACAGACTAAAAGACATCAGGCTTCTCAACAGTATTATTGGCACCAAGAAGACATCAACGAGACTGTTTTTTTGTTTGGTTGGTTGCTTTGGTTTTTGTTTTAAGCAAGATCTGGCTGAATTGCCCAGGCTGGAGTACAGTGGTGCGTTCATGGCTCACTACAGCCACCACCTCCCAGCCTCAACCAACCCTCCCATCCCAGCCCCCTTGAGTAGCTGGGTTTACAAGTGAGTGCCATTACACTCAGTTAATTTTTTTAAGTTTTTGTAGAGGCAGGGGTCTCACTATGTTGCCCAGACTGGTCTTGAACTCCTGGGCTCAGGTGATCCTCATGCCCCCGCCTCCCAAAGTGCTACAATTAGACATGAGCCACTGCACCAGGCCCAGCAGTGAAACTTTAAAGAGACCCAAAGAGGCTGGCTAAATGGTCTGCATAAAACATGAGGAGGAATTTCTTCTTGCTTCTGAAATATAGATAGATCAAACAGATGAAAGAAATGGGGAGAGAAGGTAATGTTGGAGAGTGAGAAGGTCTGACGCTGGAGGCTTTATGTGGTGAGATACAGCCACAAGACACTTCCCAGTGGCGAAGTAGCCAAAGGAGATTGAAGGATAAAAAGAATTCAGAACTTAATTTAAGGTGATTTATATTGCTACAGCATAAACTACTTGCTCATGCTCCCACAAACCTCAGAAATTGATAGTAAAATATTTCATGCTCCTGAATGCTTTCTATGAGTATGTGTAAGAGTGTGTGTGTGTTTGTGTGTGCATAAAATTCATGGAAGGGGTTGAGTGTAACATCTAGGTTGATGTGTCTGGACTAGAGGCAGTCTCACCATAATGAGGAACCTGGAGGCAGAGACAATGGAAAGGATGAAAGCCCAGCATTTGTAGAAATCTTGGGAGGGAGAGAAGGTTAGACTTCCACAGAGTTTTGAGCCAAGCCCATCTGGATAGCCAGGACCTGGAAAACTTCATTCCAGCTAACACCTGGGTTACAAAGTACTTCCACCTCCAGAACAAAACCATTCTCTCCAGGATGCCTACTGAGCCTTGGGTTCTTCATGTATGAACCCTCTGACAAATATGCCTCCCTTTCTTCTGGGTTCTCAGACTTCCCCCTCCGCTGCCTTGTACTCAGCCTTTCACCTCCATTAGCATGCCTTGACGCTTTTTCATTGTCAAATCCAACATAAGCTTCCCAAGTACATCTCTTCTGATTTCCCCAGGCCACTGACCCATGGGATCACCCCCACTACTCTTACAGTTTCATTGTAAGTGTACAACACTACCCTGAACTTGAGGTGCCTGAACATCGGCAAACTCATCGTGTGCTTGAAAGGAAGGAGCATTTTATTGTAATATTCACTTCATTTCAAACTTTTCAAACTTTTTCTGTTATGTTTAGTAACTGTTTTAGATTTCGCAAGCCATACGGCCTCTGTTGCAACTATTCAGCTCTGCCATTACGGCAAGAAAGCAGCATAGATGATATGTAAACAAATGGGCAGGGCTGTGTGCCAGCAACATTTTATTTACAAAAGGCAGTGAGCAGGATGAAGCACACAGGCCTTAGTTTGCCAACGCCTAATCTAAATAAGCACTTGCCAAGATGAATCTGACTCCCCTAGGTGATTAAGTACAGCTAAGGCCTGTGGGCAGCTGGATCTGGGTAACGTTGACCTAACATTCCTGTGTGTCCAAATCTCTCAAACTTTTTAAAGATTTTGAGATTTCTTAAAGTGGATTTTAGCTCTAGACTTCTGCTCTGGCCTGGGCTGCCTCTGGTCCATACTTGGTCTACTCTGCTTTATGCACGTAAGCTGTGCACTGATTTACACACTTCCTAAACCCCTTTACTACATTTTGGTGAGTGTCTTAGTTGGCATGGGCTACCCTAACAAAGCACTACAGACTGGGTGGTTTAAGCAGCAGAAAATTATTTCCTCACAATTCTGAAGAATGGAAGTCTACTATCAAGGTGTCAGCAGGGTGGGTTTCTCTGGAGGCCTCTCTCCTTGGCTTGCAGACAGCCAAATTCTCCCTGTATCTTCATGAGCATGCCCTGCTGTGCATGTCCGTGCCCTCATCTCCTCTTCTTATAAGGACATCAGTCATATTGGACTATAGCCCACCCTCATGACCCTATTTTAATCAACTACCTCTGTAAAGACCGTCTCCAAATACAATCACATTCTGAGGTACCAGGAGCTAGGATGTCTGTTCAGGACAAATTTGAGGAGAATGCAATTCAGCCCATAACAGTGAGAATTTAAACTTTTATAAAGACCATGGTTATAGGAAAGAGTTGCCATGCATACCACGAAAAAAAACTTTAAAAATTGCTGTTAGCTGTTCTTATTGTTAAAAGCCTTTTTGTACCTGCCACTGTAGGCTCTAATCAGTCTCTATATCCCAGGAAGTATCCAGAGTTCCACCACTTAACCAGCATCCCTCTAATCCACCCCTTTTGTCAAATCTTTACCTCTGTCCCTCTGGATTGTAGTCACACAGTGTCAGTTGGCCTTAAGACTGAGGTTAAGCACTCAGTCAATCCATAATGTCTATGTGATGAAGACCCAATAAAAACTCTGGACACTGAAGCTTGGGGGAGTGTTCATGGTTGGCAATCCTCTACGAACGTTATCACACATTGATGGTGGAGGATGAATGCATCCTGACTACACACAGAGAAGACAACAGAAGCTCCACATTCCACTTCCTCCTGGACTCTGCCTGATGTGCTTCTTCCTGACTGATTTTTATCTATACTCTTTCCCTGTAATAAACTGTAACCATGAGTATAACAGCCTTTTAGTGAGTTTTGTGAATCTCTCTAAGAAATTATTGAACCTGAGAGTGCTATTAGGGACCCTTTTAAATTTGCAATTGATGTCAGAAGTGAGGGAGGTCTTGTGTGAACTAAGTTTTTTTGTGTGCAATACCACTTATATTTCTTTTAGACCCAGCTCAAAAAGAATTTGTTCCAAGTTCTTCAAAAGAAGGCACACAAAATAATGAGAGGGATACCATCAGAAACTGAGATGCAAAACCTTACTGGTACCTCTGAGAGAGAAGAGAGCCTGCTAACTTCTCTAACCCTCTAACTTCGGAAACAGATTCATCAGTTGCCATGCAAAGTAGAACCAATATACAACCCTGAGAGCAAAGTTATTTCTTTCAGGGAATCAATAAGATTGATAAATCACTAGCTAGACTGATCAGGACAAAAAAGAGAAGACAAAAAATCAGTATCAGGAAGGAGAAAGGTGACAATTAATACAGGCCCTGAAGGTAGGGAATAATATTAGGTTGGTGCAAAAGTAATTGCGGTTTTTGCCATTACCTTCAATTTAAACTTTGAGCCAATAAATTCGCTAACTTATAGAAAACAGACTGATTTTTGAAAGACATAAACTACAAAAACTCACTCTAGATTTACAAGCTTGTCCAACCCACCTTATTTTTGTAGTTGTTGTCTTTCTGTTTTGTTTTGTTTTAGGCTTTTATCAGCCTGAAGCCATGGTTTTTAGTTTCTGTCTCTAGTAATAAGTGGAAAACAAGGATGAGGAAGGGGCTTCACTGGCCCAACCAGAAATAGAAACTAAGAATCCATGACTATATTCTGTCCTTTGGACATCCCTGCAAAAAAAAGAGATAACCTGAATATCTCTTTATCTATTAAATAAATTACATTTGTAGTTAAAAATCCAGACCCACAGGGCTTCAATGGTAATATCCCAAATATTTAAGGACAACAGTCACTAACTCTAAACAAATTCTTCCAAAAAATTGAAGAAAAAGGAATATTTCTCAATTCATTCTATGAGGCCAGAATCACCCAAATACCAAACCAGACAAAGACGTTGAAAAAAAAAAAACCCTAAAGACCAATATATGCTTTATGATAACAGATTTAAAATTCTTTATACATTTTTAGAAAATCAAATACAACTCTCTCTCTCTCTCTCTCAACTAGAGTTCATTCCAAGAAAGCAAGGTTGGTTGAACATTAAAATCAACCAATAATTCACCAAATTATTCATCTAGAAAGGAAAACTATATTAACATCTCCACAGATTCAGGAAAAGTAATTAAAGCATCCAACATCTATTTCAGATAAATTACAAACTAAAAATAGAAAGAAATGTTCTCAGGCTGATACAGTAAGTCTTTGAAAAGTCTCTAGCTAACATTATGAAAGATTGAATGCTTTCACTATAATATCATAAGCAAGGCAAGACTGTTCACTGTCTTCTGTTTAACAAAATACTGGAGGTTCTAACTGATGCAATAAGTAAAGAAAAAAAAGACATCCATATTTCAAAGGAAGAATTAAAACTTTTTATTCTCAGATGGCATGATCAGATATATAGCTAAGCATGTGGAATCTACAAAATAGCTTCTAGAATTAATATGTAAGTTTAGCAAGATTGCACCATACAAGATCAATAAACAAAAATCAGTTGTATTTCTACATAATAGCAATGAACAATCATAAATTGAAATTAAAAAAAGAAATACCACTTACAATGGAATAAAAAATATAAAATACGGGAGGCCGAGGTGGGCAGATCATGAAGTCAGGAGACCAAGACCATCCTGTCTAACATGGTGAAACCCCATCTTTACTAAAAATAAAAAAACTTAGCCAGGTGTGGTGGTGGATGCCTGTAGTCCCAGCTACTGGGAGGGCTGAGGCAGGAGAATGGTGTGAACCCAGGAGGTGGAGCTTGCAGTGAGCCAAGATTGCGCCACTGCACTCCAGCCTGGGCAACAGAGCGAGACTCCATCTCACAAAAAAAAGAAAAAATATATATATATATGTATTTTATATACATATATATATAAAATACTTGGGAATAATTTGACAAAATATTTCCAAGGCCAGTATACTTAATACTACAAAGCATTGCTGATAAAAATAAAAGAATACCTAAACAAATGAAAAAATATATCTCGCTCATAGATAAGAGTTAATATAGTTAAAATATAGAGTCTTCAAACTGGTATACAAAATCAATGAAATTCCAGCCAAAATTCAACTGCCTTTTTTTATAAAAATTGAAAAAGCTCATTTTAAACTTTATATGGAGGTGCATGGGACCTAGAAGCATCAAAATGATGCTGAAAAAGAATAACAAAAATGAATAACTCAAGTATCTGTGTGTAAGCTTTACAATAAAGCTACAATAGTAAAAACAGTGTGGTATTGGAGTAAAACTGGACAAACTGATCAATGGGATAGATTCTAGAAAATAGACTAACATATGTATGGTAAATTTATTTTCAACGATAGTGCGAAGTTAATTCAGCAGGAAAAGGATAATCTATTCACCAAATAGTTGTTAGAACAATTGGATAGCCATACACAAAAAGTAACCATAACCTTTACTTCACATTCCCACCATATAAAAAATTAGTTTGATTCTGCTGAGCAGTCAAGGGAGGAAAAAATTTAACTTGAAATGGATCATATATGTAAATATAAGAACAAAAACTTAAAAATATCCAGAATAGAATACAAAACAAAACCATAGTAACCTTGGATTCAGCAGAGGTATCTTTGTTGCTGTGTTTCCTTTCTTTCTTTTTTTAGATATGGGGTCTTGCTGTGTTGCCTAGGCTAGACTTCAACTCCTGGCCTCAAGTGATCCTCCCCACTTGGCCTCCCAAGTAGCTGCAGACTACAGGCACATGTCACCATATGCAGCTAGAATTTGTAAATATGACACAAAATGTATAAACTATAAATAGAAAAATGAGAACAAGTGGATTTCATCAAAATTTAAAACTTTTGCCCTGCAAAAGACAATGTTAAGAAAATTAAAAGGCAAGCCACATACTAGAAGAAATTATTTGAAAAAAAGTCTTACAAAGAATTTCTATATGGAATACATAAAAAGCTTATGACTCAAAAATAAGAAGACAAACCATTTTTTTAATGGGCAAAAGATTTAAACAGATACTTAGCCAAATAAGGTATACAGATGGTAAATAAGCACATGAAAGGATGCTCAACATCGTTAGTTATTAGGGAATTTACTAATTAAAACAATAAGACACCCCTACACACCCACTAGAATGGCTAAAAGTGAAACGATTGACTACATCAAGTGTTAGCAAGGATCTAGGGCAACTCTCACACACTGCTGTTAGGAATGTAAAATGTCACAACTACTTTGGAAAACAGTTCAACAGTTTCTTAAAAAGTTAAACAGACATTTGCCATATGACCCAGCCATTCCACTCTTAGGTACTTATCTAATTAGGAGTAATGAAAGCTCATGTCTACACAAAAACTTGTACACAAATGTTCTTAGTAGCTTTATTGATAATAACCCCAAGCTGGGAACAACCCAAATGCCCATTAACTATTAAATGGATAAACCAAATGTGGTTAATCCATGCCAAGTAATACTACTCAGTAATAAAAACAAATAAACTATTCATACAAAAGTATATGAATTAATTTTGAAATAATTGTCTGAGCTAAAGCAACCAGACACCCTCCCTGCAACCACCAAAAATGAGTATGTACCACATAATTTCATTTACATAAAATTTTAGAAAAGGCAAACTAATCCACAGTGAGAGAAAGCAGCTCAGTGGTTGCCTGGGATCAGGGCTGGATGGAGGGATTACAAAGGGGTATGAGGAAATTTGGGGGCATAATGGACATATTCATTATCATAATTGTGGTGAGTGTTTCACAGGTGTATTTCATATGTCAACATTTATCAAATCGTACACTTTAAACATCTGTAGTTTATGTATGTCAACTATACCTCAATTAACTTATAAAGAAGAACTATGAATTAGTCACTAACGTCAGGTAAAAATGAAAATAAATACTTGGGTCACACACAAAAATTAAAAATATTATAGCTCATTGTCATGGATAATGAAGGAGACTAATTCTACCTGTGAAAATTTCACGCCCTGCAGGACAGGAACTCTGTGAGAGAGCTACTAGTGGTCTGGAAGACTGGAGGAAGCCAGAGCCCAATGAGTGTATTAGAGAAATTCGAAAAAAAAGAGGTCAGTTCAAGAAGGAGAAGGGACACCTCCTCTGAGAATTAGGGAAGACCTTGGGGAAGAAGCAAGATTTTTAATTTTTCTTTTTAATTTTCATAGGGTTTTGGGGAACAGGTGGTATTTGGTTATATCAGTAAGTTCTTTAGTGGTGATTTGTGAGATTTTGGCCCACCCATCTCCTGAGCAGTATACACTGAACCCAATTTGTAGTCTTTTATCCCCAGAGTCCATTGTATCATTCTTAGGTCTTTGCATCCTCAAAGCTTAGCTCTCACTTATGAGTGAGAACATACGATGTTTGGTTTTCCATTCCTGAGTTATTTCACTCAGAATAATAGTCTCCAATCTCATCCAGGTTGCTGTGAATGGCATAATTCATACCTTTTTATGGCTGAGTAGTATTCCATCGTATGTATATGCCACAGTTTCTTTATCTACTTGTTGATTGATGGGCATTTGGGTAGGTTCCACATTTTTACAATTGTAAATTGTGCTGCTGTATACATGAGTGAGCAAGTATCTTTTTCGTATAATGACTTCTTTTCCTCTGGATAGACACCCAGTAGTGGGATTGCTGGATCAAATGGTAGTTCTGCTTTTAGTTCTTTAAGGAATCTCCATACTGTTTTCCACAGTGGTTGTACTAGTTTATATTCCCACCAGCAGTGTCAACATGTTCCCTTTTCACTGGATCCACGCCAATATCTATTATTTTTTGATTTTTTGATTACGGCTATTCTTGCAGGGGTAAGGTGGTATTGCATTGTGGTTTTGATTTGCATTTCTCTGATCATTAGTGATGTTGAGCATCTTTTCATGTTTGTTTGCCATTTGTGTATCTTCTTTTGAGAATTATCTATTCATGTCCTTAGCATGCATTTTGATGTGATTGTTTGTTTTTTTTCTTGCTAATTTGTTTGAGTTCATTGTAGATTCTGGATATTAGTCCTTTGTAAGATGTATAATTTGTGAAGATTTTCTCCCACTCTGTGGGTTGTCTGTTTACTCTGCTGACTGTTCCTTTTGCTGTGCAAAAGCTCTTTAGTTTATTAAGCCCATCTATTCAACTTTGTTTTTATTTCATTTGCTTTTGGGTTCTTGGTCATGAAATCCTTGCCTAAGTCAATGTCTAGAAGGGTTTTTTTGATGTTATCTTCTAGAATTTTTATAGTTTCTGGTCTTAGATTTAAGTCCTTAATCCATCTTGAGTTGATTTTTGTGTAAGGTGAGAGATGAGGATCCATTTTCATTCTTCTATATGTGGTTTGCCAATTATCTCAGCACCATTTGTTGAATAGGGTGTCCTTTCCCCACTTTATGTTTTTGCTTGCTTTGTCAAAGATCAGTTGGCTGTAAGTATTTGGGTTTATTTCTGGGTTCTCTATTCTGTTCCATTGGTCTGTGTGCCTATTTTTATACCAGTACCATGATGTTTTGGTGACTATGGCCTTATGGTATAGTTTGAAATCAGGTAATGTGATGCCTCCAGATTTTTTCCTTTTGGCTAGTTTTGCTGTGGCTCTGTGGGCTCTCTTTTGGTTCCATATCAATTTTAGAGTTATTTTTCCAGTTCTGTAAAGAATGAGAGTGGAATTTTAATGGGAATTGCATTGAATTTGTAGATTGCTTTTGGCAGTATGGTCATTTTCACAATATTGATTCTACCCATCCATGAGCATGAGATGTGTTTCCATTTGTGTCATCTGTGATTTCTTTCAGCAGTGTTTTGTAGTTTTCCCTGTAGAGGTCTTTCACCTCCTTGGTTAGGTATATTCCTAAGTATTTTAATTTTTTTGCAGCTATTGTAAAAGGAATTGAGTTCTTGATTTGATTCTCAGCGTGGTCACTGTTGGTGTATAGGAGAGTTACTGATTTGTATACGTTAATTTTGTTTCTTTTGTGTGTGTGTGTGTGTGTGTGTGTGTGTGTGCATGTTAATTTTGTATCCTGAAACTTTGCTAAATTCTTTTATCAGTCCTAGGAGCTTTTTGGAGGAGTTTTTAGTGTTTTCTAGCTATACACTCATATTATCAGCAAAGAGCAACAGTTTAACTTCCTCTTTACCAATTTGGATGCCCTTTATTTCTTTCTCTTGTCTGATTACTCTGGCTAGTACTTCCAGTACTATGTCAAATAGAAGTGGTGAGAGTGGGCATTCTTGTCTTGTTCCGGTTCTCAGAGGGAATGCTTTCCACTTTTCCTCATTCAGTATTATGTTGGCTGTGGTTTGTCATAAATGGCTTTAATTACAGGGAGGTATGTCCCTTGTATGCCAATTTTGCTGAGAGTTTTAATCATAAAGGGATGCTGGATTTTGTCTAATGCATTTTCCGCATCTATCGACATGATAATGTGATTTTTGTTTTTAACTCTGTTTATGTGGTGTATCACATTTATTGACTTGCATATGTTAAACCATCCCTGCATTTCTGCTTTCCTGGTATGAAACCCACTTGATCATGGTGGATTATCTTTTTTATATGTTGTTGGATTTGGTTAGCTAGTATTTTGTTAAGGGTTTTTGCATTTACATTTATCAGAGATATTGGCCTATAGTTTTCTTTTATGGTTATGTCCTTTCCTGGTTTTGGCATTAGGGTGATATTGGGCCTTATAAAATGATTTAGCAAGGATTCCTGCTTTCTCTATCTTGTGGAATAGTGTCAATAGGATTGGTACCAATTCTTCTTTGAATGTCTGGTAGAATTCAGCTGTGAATCCATCTGGTCCTGGATTTTTTTCTTGGTATTTTTTTTTATTACCATTTCAATCTTGCTGCTTGTTATTGATCTGTCCAGGGTACCTAATTCTTCCTGATTTAATATAGGAGGTTTGTATCTTTCCAGGAATTTATCCATCTCCTCTAGATTTTCTAGTTTATGTGCATAAAGCTGCTCATAGTAGCCTTGAATAACCTTTTGTATTTCTGTGGTGTCAGTTGTAATATTTCCCATTTCATTTCTAATGGAGCTTATTTGGATTTTCTTTCTTCTTTTCTTGGTTAATCTTGCTAATGGTGTATCAACTTTATTTATCTTTTCAAATAATCAGCTTTTTGTCTTACTTATCTTGTGTATTTTTCTTCTTCCAATTTCATTTAGTTCAGCTCTGATCTTGGTTATTTCCTTTCTTCTGCTGGGTTTGAGTTTTGTTTGTTCTTGTTTCTCTATTTCCTTTAGGTGTGACCTTTGATTGTCTACTTGTTCTCTTTCATACTTTTTGATGTAGGCATTTAGGGCTATGAAATTTCCTCTTAGCACTGCCTTTGCCATATCCCAGAGGTTTTGCTAGGTTGTGTCAATATCATCATTGAGTTCAAATAATTTTTTAATTTCCGTCTTGATTTCATTGCAGACCCAATGATCAGCCAGGAGCACGTTATTTATTTATTTATTTATTTATTTATTTATTTTTTTTTTTTTTTTTTAATTTTTTGAGACGGAGTCTTGCTCTGTCACCCGGGCTGGAGTGCAGTGGTATGATCTCAGCTCACTGCAAGCTCCGCCTTCCGGGTTCAAGCAATTCTCCTGCCTCAGCCTGCCAAGTACCTGGGTTTACAAGCATGGGCCACCACATCTGGCTAATTTTTGTATTTTTAGTAGAGATGGGGTTTCATCATGTTGGCCAGGCTGGTCTCAAACTCCTGACCTCAGGTGATCCAACCACCTTGGCCTCCCAAAGTGCTGGGATGACAGGCATGAACCACCATGCCCAGGCAGGAGCAGGTTATGTAATTTCCACGTATTCGCATGGTTTAGAAGGTTCCTTTTGGAGTTGATTTCCAGTTTTATTGCACTATGGTCTGAAAGAGTACTAGATATAATTTCAATTTTCTTAAATTTATTGAGACTTATTTTGTGGCCTATCATATGGTCTATCTTGGAGAAAGTTCCATGCGCTGATGAACAGAATGTATATTCTGTGGTTGTTGGGTAGAATGTTCTGTAAATACCTGTTAAGTCCATTTGTTCCAGGGTATAGTTTAAATTCATTGTTTCTTTGTTGACTTTCTGTCTTGATGACCTGCCTAATGCTGTCAGTGGAGTATTGAAGTCCCCCACTATTATTGTGTTGCTATCTCATTTCTTAGGTCTAGTAGTAATTGTTTTATAAATTTGGGAGCTCCAGTGTTAGGTGCATATATATATTTAGCATTATGATATTTTCCCATTGGACAAGGCCCTTTATCGTTATACAGTGTCCCTCTTTGTCTTTTTTAACTGTTGTTGCTTTAAAGTTTGTTTTATCTGATATAAGAATAGCTACTCCTGCTCACTTTTGGTGTCCATTTGCATGGAATGTCTTTTTCTACCCCTTTATCTTAAGTTTATGTGAGTCCTTATGTATTAGATGAGTCTCCTGAAGGCAGCAGATACTTGGTTGGTGAATTCTTTTCCATTCTTCAATTTTGTATCTTTTAAGTGGAGCTTTTAGGCCATTTACATTCAAAGTCAGTATTGAGATGTGAGGTACTATTCCATTAATTGTGCTATTTGTTACCTGTGTACCTTGTGGGTTTTTTATTGTATTTTTGTTTTATAGGTCCTGTGAGATTTATGCTTTAAAAAGGTTCTGTTTCCAGGATTTGTTTCAAGATTTAGAGCTCCTTTTAGCAGTTCTTGTAGTGCTGGCTTGGTAGTGGTGAGTTCTCTCAGCATTTGTTTATCTGAAAAAGACTTATGAAGCTTAGTTTTGCTGGATATGAAAATCTTGGCTGATAATTGTTTTGTTTAAGGAGGCTGAAGATAGGGCCCAATTCCTTGTAGCTTGTGGGGTTTCTGCTGAGATAAACGGATAGGTTTTCTGGTACTTTTGACTCACATCTCTTAAGATTCTTTCCTTCGTCTTAACTTTAGATAACCTGATGACAATGTGCCTAGGCGATGACTTTTGCAATGAATTTCCCAGGTGTTCTTTGAGCTTCTTGTATTTGGATGTCTAGGTCTCTAGCAAGGCCAGGGAAGTTTTCCTCAATTATTCACCAAAATATGTTTTCCAGTTATTCTTAGGTTTAGTTGTTTAACATAATCCCAGACTTCTTGGAGGCTTTGCTCATTTTCTCTTATTCTTTTTTCTTTGTCTTTGTTGGATTGGGTTAATTCAAAAACCTTGTCTTCAAGCTCTGAACTTCTTTCTTCTTCTTGTTCAATTTTATTGCTGAGACTTTCCAGAGCATTTTGCATTTCTCTAAGTGCATCCATTATTTTCTGAAGTTTTGATTGTATTTTATTTATGTTATCTATTTCATTGAAGATTTCTCCCTCATTTCTTGTATCATTTTTTTTTTTTATTTCCTTAAATTGGACTTCACCTGCAAGCAAGGTACCTCCAAGCAAGGTGTCTCCTTGCTTAGCTTAATAACTGACCTTCTGAATTCTTTTTCAGGTAAATCGGAGATTTCATCTTGGTTTGGATCCATTGCTGGTGAGCTGGTGTGATTCTTTTGGGGGTGTTAAAGAACCTTGTTTTGTCATATTACCAGAATCGTTTTTCTGGTTCCTTCTCATTTGGGTAGGCTCTGTCAGAGGGAAGGTCTAGGGCTCAAGGCTGCTGTTCAGATTCTTTTGTCCCACAGGTTGTTCCCTTGATGTAATACTCTCCCCGTTTTCCTAGAGATGTGTTCCTGAGAGCTGAGCGGTAGTGATTGTTATCTCTCTTCTGGATCTAGCCACCCAGCAGGCCTACCAGACTCTGGGCTGGTACTGGGGGTTGTCTGCATAGTCTTGTGATGTGAACCATCTGCAGATCTCTCAGCCATGGATACCAGCACAGTATTTGGGGTGTCTCCTGGGTCCTGCAGGAGCAATCTGCTTCCTTCAGAGGGTCTGTGAGTTCTCTCAGCTTTCCTGGTTTATTTCTGCAGTAGTTCTGGAGCAAAAGTTCACCATTGAAGGGAATTTCTGGTAGACTGAGCTGGTTCAACAAATGCACAGATTTGGAAATTTTTTTTTTTTTTTTTTTTTTTTTTTTTGAGACGGAGTCTCGCTCTGTCACGCAATCTCGGCTCACTGCAAGCTCCGCCTCCCGGGTTCATGCCATTCTCCTGCCTCAGCCTCTCCGAGTAGCTGGGACTACAGGCGCCCGCCACCACGCCCGGCTAATTTTTTTGTATTTTTAGTAGAGACGGGGTTTCACCGTGGTCTCGATCTCCTGACCTCGTGATCTGCCCGCCTCGGCCTCCCACAGTGCTGGGATTACAAGCGTGAGCCACCGCACCTGGCCCAGATTTTGAAATATTTATAGGTGGTCTTGAAAAGCAGTATCCCTTCTTCCAGGTCTCTTAAGTTTTGCTCCATGGATATTCAGATTTGCAGTCATATTTCTAATATCAAGTATAACCATGTATTTTTAAATGTGAGTGTATGTTTGAGTATCTTTATTCTTTGGAGGACACTAGTCTTTTTATAGGTACTGAAATGTTTATGCAAGAAACAGTGTGTGATCTGTTTATCTATCTGTAGGAACCTAGTCCCTCGGGAAGTTCCTTTAAACTGAAGATGCATTCAAGAGAGTTAAGTAGACCAGTGGTTTCCTTGGCTCTGAAGGTACACTTGTAGCTTCCCTCAGGTACTCAAAGAACTCTAATATAAAGTTTACTTTTACAATTATATAAGAATTACATGTTCAAATGATATATTTATAATATATAGGAAGAAGAAAAAGTCTTTTATATTCATGCCACACTAAGCAACAATCACTAATATTTGGGTGTTTACCTCTAGGATTTTAATGCACTTCTTAATATAGTAGTGATTAAAATACATAAACATTTTTGTGTCCTACTAACATTATTTTTTATGTACATAGGGTAATTAATTAGGTGACTAGGTTTATTTCCACTTTATATCTGGGGAATTACATATGCTCACATACACAGGATTTATCAGTGCATTATATCATTAAGAGATCATCACACACCACAATGAGCTATCATCTTTTTTTATTTTTGTGTGTGATGTATGTATTTATTTTAATTTTTTACCTGATATCAGTCTCACATGGATGAGTGTCTAGATGGATAAAGGACAAAAATTAAAGCAGTGTTAGTTACAGACAGCATTTAATATTAAATTATTTAGTAGTAACTACATTAATATTCTCCATCTAAAATCAGCTAATGGAGAGTTAAGCATTAGCAAGTCCTGTTTGGAGACTTAGCAAGAATTATCAGCTTCCTGATAGTCAACTTTTGGGTTGAAGAGGTTTTTCAATGGAAATGTGTGCATTTGATGAATGCTAATTACATGGTTCGAAATATTCTTTAGCCAATCCGTCTGCAGCTGTTATCCAAGTTATTTTATAAATGTCTGAAACAGCTGTCAACATTCTGAGGGGAAGCTCTTCAATCAATGAATTGACAGAAATGCAATACTTAGATTTTTCTGAGCAGAAGGCAAGAGAACATAATATACATATCTTTAGTGATGTAGCCAGCAATGAAAGGGAACGATTGATACTGCCATTGTGTTTTAAAGTGTTGAAGAAAATGTTCATGCTCATGGGCATGGAAAAGACATTATAAGACTTGGATGGGAGACCCACAAAGTCAAATGGGGTGTTTGAGTGTCCTAAGGATACAAACAAAGCAATCTTATTTTCCATCAATAAGAATGCTTCTAGTAGTGTATAGCAACATTGTAAATCATATTTTAATTAAAATTTTAGTACTTGTTGATGTTATTTGTTTATTGTCTCAATAAAGCATTTTTAACAGATGACATCTGGACATTTTGCTTAATTTCTCTCTCTCTCTTTTTTCTCTATAAAATTCTTTAGTAAATCTAATTGTCGAGAAAGGCACCAGACTGACAGCTCTGGAAAATGAAGCCTTTTATTCAGCTTCAGAATTAGTGTATTCAGGAAAGAACCGCCTTTATGCGGCTATTGGCCTCAATTTCGCACTAGAGAGACTACTTAAAAGAGGGCTTAGGTTACTTTTATTCTTGATCTAGTATTTGCTTCTTGGTTAAGGTTGCAGCCTTAAGTGGAAAAATGAGCAACTGTTAGGGCAATGCTTTCTGGATCCTCATGGATCAGAAATTACATTGAACCCACTATGTCATTCCATCTGCAAGTGATCCCAAAGTGATTCTTGAACCACCATGACCTACTTAAAAGTAACCCAATATTTTCCTTGTGAGAATGGGAGAATAAAATGTATTGTCTGCTCACATAAAATGTATGGCATGTGACAATATGCCTGGAATTATAATGTAAGGATAAATGTGCATGCAGAAATCATGAGCTCTGTCATAAAAGAAAAATATAAAAAAATCTGAGCATCATATGTTGAGTAGCATGCTTGTTGCCATCAGAGAAAAAAAGGCATAGAGCAGAGATTCCTCTGTCCATTAGAATTACTTGGGAAACATTTAGAAATCCCAAAACCCAAGTCACACCCCAGATCATTTAACAAGAATCTCTGGGCCTGGGACCACACATGTCTCTTTTCAACATGTGTCTTTTCAGCCTGTACATGTATCCAATGTTAAGAAACCTTGGCATAGACAACAGTCTCAATATTGATAGCACTTGCAAAAAGATGTAGTTTCTTTCTTAAGATGGCTTTTGTTTATAATCTGGAAAATAAAACATTCTGCCCCTCAATACAATAACATGTTAATAGAAAAATGTCTTGCTTTTGGCAAAAAAAGTCATCCTTTTTTCCCCATTAATGTATTACTTGGTATTTATTGAAAAATTATTTAACTGGTGCAGGGACAAGCTATTAAGAATTTTGCAGAGATTTACATAGAGAATATTTTATTGCTTCGAAATATGAAACAGGAGGTTGCGGTAAGCCAAGATCACACCACTGCACTCCAGCCTGGGTGACAGAGTGAGACTGTGTCTCAAAAAAATAAATAAGTAAAAAAAGAAAAAGAAAAAAGAAACAAAAATTTACTAGGCGCTGGGCTCAGTGGCTCATGCCTGCAATCCCAGTACTTTGGGAGGCCAAGGCGGCATAAAAAAAAATCACTGGGGATCCAGAGGCAGATTGACAAATGAAGGTATGACTGAATTGCACCATTACACAACTTGAATTATCGGACCCTACAAATACTGAACAGATTCTAAGGGCCCTGTGGGACATCTAGCAGACCAATATATGTATTGTGGGAGTCTAAAAGAAGAAGAGAATGCAGCAGAAAAATTATTCAAAGAAATAACGGATGAACTCTTCCTAAAGTTGACACGAATATAAATATTATATTTAGACATGAATATAAATATTCAAGAAACTTGGCAAACTCCAAATAGATGAACAGAGACCCACACCAAGGCAAATTATAATCAAACTATAGAAAGCCAAAGGCAAAGAGAATCTTGAAAGCAGCAAAAGAGAATCAATTTGTCACATATAAGTATCCTCAATAAGATGGTCAGCAGAATTCTCACTGGAAACTTTAGAGGCCGGAAGTCAGTGGGCTGATATAGTCAAAGTGCTGAAAGAAAGACTGCCAACAGAATCCTATCTTTAACAAAAATGTCCTTCAAAAATGTGGGAGAAATTAAGGGATTTCCAGATAAACAAAAGTGAGGAGTTTGTAATCACTAGACCTGCCCTTCAAGAACTGCTAAAAGGACTACTGCAGGTTGAAATAAAGGACACTAGACAGGAACTCAAAGCTGTATGAAGAAATAAAGATGTCAGTGAAGGTAAATATGTGGGCAATTATAAAAGCTAGTGTTGTTGTAACACCAGTTTGTAACTCCACTTTTTGTTTTTGTACATGATTTAAGGAACTAATACATATTTTAAAATTATTAGTATAAAAGTTAGTATAATTGTAACTTTGATTTGTAACGCCACACTTTGTTTTCTAAATAATTTAAGAGACTAATGCAGAGCAACACAATGATCAGTTTGTGTTTTTGAACACATAGTGTATAAAGATGTAATTTGTTATATCAATAACTGTAAAAGGGTGGGGATTGAGCGGTTAAAGGAGCAGAGTTCTATTTGTTATTGAAGTTAACCTGGTATAAATTCAAACTAGTGTATTATAACTTTAGGACGTTAAATGTAATCTACATGGTAACCATAAGGAAAATATCTATAGAATATACAGAAAAGAAAACGAGAGGACAATTAAAATGTTTCACCACAAAAAATCAATTAAAAACAAAAAAGACAGCAATCTGGGAAATGAGGAACAAAAGAATCTATAAGACATATAGAAAACAGGTTGGGTGTGGTGGCTCATGCCTGTAATTCCAGCACTTTAGAAGGCCGAGGCAGGTGGATCACTTGAGGTCAGGAGTTCAAGACCAGCCTGGCCAACATGGTGAAACCCTGTCTCTACTAAAAAATACAAAAATTAGCCAGGTGTGGTGGTGGGCACCTGTAATCCCAGCTACTCAGCAGGCTGAGGCAGGAGAATTGCTTGAACCTGGGAGGCAGAGGTTTCAGTGAGCTGAGATCACACCACTGCACTCTGGCCTAAGTGACAGAGTGAGACTTTGTCTCAAAAGAAAAACAAAGACAAAAAGAAAACAAAAATGACAGAAGTCTCGCCTTATCAGTAACTACTTTGAATGTAAATGGATTAAACTCTCCAATCAAAAGATAGAGATTAGCAGAATACAGAAAAAAAAAAAATCCAACTATATGCTGTTTACAAGAGACTCACTTTAACTCTAGAGACACAAATAGGTTGAAAGTGAAAGGCTGGAAAAAGATTTTTGATGCAGATAGTAACCACATAGCAGCATTATTCACAATAGCCCAAATGTGGAAGAAACCCAAGTGTCCCTCAATAGATGAATGGATAAAAAATATGTGGCATATCCATACAATGGAATATTATTCAGCCCTAAAAAGGAAGGAAATTCTGAAACATGCTACAACATGGATGAACCTTGAGGACATCATGCTAAGCAAACTAAGCCAGTCACAAAAATACAACTACTGTATGACTTCACTTGTATAAAGTTCCTTGAGTTGTCAAATTGAAAGAGACACAAAGTAGAATGATAGTTGCCAGGGACTGAGGGGAAAGGGGGAATGGTGAATTATTGTTTAATGGGCTCAGAGTTTCAGTTTTGTAAAATAAAGAGTTCCAGGAGGAACTCTTGGAAGGTGATAACAGTTGCACAACAATATGAAAGCACTTAATAGTACTAAATGTGCACTTTGAGATGGGTAAAATGGTAAATTTTATGTTTTGTATATTTTACTACAATTTTTTAAAAAGATAAAATTAAAGAGACATCACTATCAAGCTGAGAGAGAAATGGTTTATGTGGAGAGGATAATAAGCCAATCAGGGAAAATGGCAAGGAAATGATGGAATATCTCAGCAAATTTTTTTTTTTCTAAATTCTCATTTACTCACTCTTATTCTGAATTTGAAGAATAAACTTGATCCATCTGGCCAAAGGAACATTCCATGAAATGTGGATAGCAATCCTTAGAGCAAATTAGTGTTTGTGGTGATGAAATTATTTCAAAAACTTTTAAAGGACTTTTTCATGTTATTTAGAGTGCTTTAGATTTTGTCTCTCTCTCTCTCTCTCCCTCTCTCTCCTCTGTGTGTGTGTGTGTGTGTGTGTGTGTGTGTGTGTGTATGTGTATGTGTGAAGACATTAAGAACATCTAAGAAATTTAAGAGGTTATTCTGTTTTCTCAACCAATCTAGCTTGATAACATTTTTGTTTTCTTTTGAAGTATTTAATCTTCATGATATAAATAGGTAGCACTTTTTCTCTTTTTTGATGTTAACACCTTTCCATTGTCAACATGTGTTTTCAGTGTTTAAAACATGCAAGCCAGTGTATCCAAACTTAACAGTTTCTGGTTTGTTTTAAATCTAATCAGGTCATTGTGAGACTCAAGGTAAAATATGAAAAACATAAATTATTGAATAATAAAAGTATGAATTTAGTTCTTAGTTACAAATCTAATTTTGACAAAAAATCTTACACAGTAGAAGTCTGTAAAATAAAACATGGAGCTGTGTATAATGTGCAAGAAATTCACTTTAATTCTTAAAGGTGCTGAACTTTGGGTACTTCAATTAAATAATCATTACAATTCTTCATTTGTAGAAATACACAGATCCTGGGTCTGCATGCAAAATAAAATGGAAGTTTCCACACATACCTGAACAGAAAATAAAGCACCAATTAATTTTTTTTTAGGAAAGGAAAAAAATCGGTTGTCCTTTATAAGTAAAAAGTTGTAGGAAAAAAACCCTATTGTGAATGTGGTCATAAGGGACCATTTGCCAAACAACTGGCACTTCTCCTTGCTTAGCCTTCACCTGATATCTTAGAAACAAAACTGAATCAAGACTTGCTGCTCGAAACTGTCATTATGACCATTATAATCCGATTAATCATGCTGTGTTTGCCTTCCTTTGAGAGCTAAGGTACCATTTTCTAAGGTTAAAAGGAAGGCATCTTCTGTGAGGGTAAAAATATTCAATGATAATTTTCTGTGCAGTAAAAATAGAGATGAACCCATTAGACAACCACACACAGTCACTGTAACAGCCAGTCCTTCCCCAAGTTAACTAAGCACCAAAATAAAGTTAGCTTTCAGTATAGAGAAAGTGCACAAAAACATATAAATTCTCAATTTGTATTGTACACTTCCTCAAGTTAGAAAAAGGAAACTAAATGATAAAATTATAAAAGATAATATTTGGTTTGTGCAAAAGTTATTGCGGTTTTTGCCATTGAAAGTAATGACAAAATATAATATAAATATATTTTGTCATAAATACCTATATGATACGACAAAAATGAAAGAATATGAATGTTTACCACTGAAAGATGGTGGAGATTGGAGAAAAAGGCAACTTATGTGTACACAGTCACTCATTCTACCAAGTGTTTATTGATTGCCTTGTATGTGACAGGCATGCTTTGGGTTGGGGATACAATATAAAACAAAACAGACATGGATCCTGCCCTCAAAGCATTTGAAAATGACCTCAAATTCCTCTCATCAAAACCATCTAGTAGACATTGAAGACCCCTCTGCAATATCCGCATTAAGCGGTTGTTACAAAAACTGTGGGTTAGCTTGCTCAACACCCATTCCAATTCATTCCTTCAAAAACATTTATGTTCCAGGTTCTAGGCACTGGGCACTGTTTGGAAAATTGTTAGGAATTACAGCAATGAGTAAAACAGTTTAAAAAAATAACTTTCCTACTATACAGTTAATGATGAAAAGTTAAAGACTCTCTTGCGAACTAGAGTTCTAGACTTGATTTAATTTCTACTGATCAGAGACACTCACATGAGACTTGGATTTGGAACTGAATTAAGTAGGAATAGATGGGCAGAGAATGAGGCATCCCTTGGCTGGTGCAGTTCATGGCAGAGGCCATGTCATTTCAGGGGCTAGAGGTGTTCCCAAAGTTCAGCTAAGGCTTGACTCAGCTTCCGTTACAATAATTTTATATGGTAGTTACCTGGTATAAACTCTTTTCACTGAAACCAGTTAGAGCTCTTTCTGTTGCCTGCAACTGACCACAATGGATATGCTGTTTCTGTCCAAATGCTTGTGCCTACTGTTTAGCAGAAATCTCTTTCTCCTGCTAGGATGGTCTGCATCTAAAATACTGATGATTTTTTGTGTGATTACAAAATGCACAAGAAACAAAAGATGGCAAAAGCTACAATTCCATTGCTTTTTAAACATTCTCTCTTTCCAATAATGAGCCAAATGTGTATATATATATTTTTTTTTAATCTAGAAGTTATGCTAATTTGTCCTATCAGTTTTAACTTCCCTGCTATAAACTGCATGAACTTGTTGAATTTCTACATTGAACTCTAATTTTCACAACATAAAGAAACATTTTGCCCGACTGGATAAGAAGTGACAGAGAATATGAATATTTGACAAGTGCATGCCCTGAGGTCAGCAATCTATATCTAAATAGTGCTGGACACATAATTTAGATGACAGGAAAACATGGATTTGCCATATAAACAAAAATATTTCTAAGCTTCAAGGTCATTAAGAAGGTAATGCTAATAGCTTGGTTGGAAAACTGATATGCTTATTTCAGGAAGTCTGTATTTCCCAGGATAAAATGTTCCTTTGAGTCTAAAGTCAAAATAACATCATGCAGGTGTTTACAATTTAATCACAGCAAACTCTGTTCATAAAGAGATGAGATAGTTTAATCACACACTAGGCTGTGATATGCTCATTGAAATTGGACACAATTTTAAATATCAGATATGATACTTGATTTTGGAAAACACTTGGAAAATGGGCCAAGAATGTTTCTCCTGTGGAAGTAAGAAAGGTGGCATGCAAATGCTTAAGAATCTTTTAAGGTTACTGAAGAATAATTGTTAATCACATGATTTGATAAATTGAGACAGAAGATTCTACTTTGTAGGTACTATAAAATGGGATGGGTTAATTGCTTTCAGAGAGCATTTAGAAGTGGTTCTGCATGAGAGTAAAAAAATGAATTAGACAGTTTCTTTATTTTGATTTGCAACTCTATAAAACATTTAGGAAATAAAACCATCTTGAACTATTTGGCAGGAAGTAATGTTTTCCTTCTTGAACTCCCAACTTACTTTGTAAATTTTTTCATGACTCTATCATGGTCTTCCTAGAATTATCATATTCATGTAAATATCTTTTCTTTTTCTATAAGCTAATAAGCCTCTCAAAGGCAGGTATCATCTTAACACCTAGGTGGTTCTTGACAACAGAGCCTTGCAAAGCATGTGTCACTAAATATTGGTTGATAAAGATAAAATCATCCTTGTGTAGATTAAATTCTTACTTTAATTCCTAAAGTACCAAATTTCTACTTTCCAGCAGGGCACCAAAGTCAGCAGGAATGCTGGGCAGGATTGTCCATGTCTCCAAATTGTGAAATATCCAGTCCCCCAGTTGGCCTTCCTGGAAGAATCCTGGGGGTCTTAGAGCCCCAGCACTCCGATCCCTCATTGAGTAGGCAAAGCCTCAACAATTCTGGGGTTCATGTTTGCATCTGTCAAGTGTGCATGTGTTGAACTCATGATAGGCACTGTAGAAAGCAAGGCTGTCACGTGAACGTGCGAACACCACGGGTGCTGGGGACATGGTAAAGGGACATTGTGTGATCAATCATAGCATCCAGGTTTAAATTTCACACACACCCCCAAAACACTGTTCAGGTCATAGAAACCTGAACATAGCTGAAGGGTTGCCAGATTTTCACTTCTAAAAAGCAACCTAGACAAATATAATCTCATGTCCTTACACAGGAGAAGACGGAGGTGATAACTGTGAGAACAGCGGGCAGAGTTAACCAGTGGGGCTTGGGTGCTGAAGTAGGAGGACAAGTGAGCTGGGTCCCTGAAGAGAAGGGTTACAGAGAGCAGAGGGCATGGATGAAGGCGAGGATGAGGGGCTAGGACTAGGAGGAGCTTCAGCTTCCTTACGTCTAATGCAAGGATACTAACAGTACCTTCCTCACAGGGACAGTGTTATGACTAACAAGAGATAAAACCTTTAAGGTACTCAGTACAGTGCTCAATTAATGTCATTGAATTTATTTTTATTTTTATTTTTTTAGACTGAGTTGCACTCTTGTTGACCAGGCTGGAGTTCAATGTCACAATCTCGGCTCACTGCAACCTCTGCCTCCCGGGTTGAAGTGATTTTCCTGCCTCAACCTGCTAAGTAGCTGGGATTACAGGAATGCACCACCGCACCAGCTAATTTTGTATTTTTAGAAGAGACGGTGTTTCACTTTGTTGGCCAGGCTGGTCTTGAACTCCTGACCTCAGGTGATCCACCCACCTCAGCCTCCCAAATTGCTGGGATTACAGACGTGAGCCACCACGCCTGGACACTGAAAGTTATATAATGTTCTTGAAAATTTTTAATGTTACATCTATTATGTGTGTTGTTTATATGCACATATATGTATAATTTTTGTTATTCTCTGTTGTATTTCTTAGAATTGCATCCCATGGTGTCTCTCAATCAATACTCTTTCTCTGATGGAGACACAAGAGATATGTCGCTCTTACCTTTGCTTCCTCAAAAGATCAGGAATGAGGCCAGGCGCGGTGGCTCACGCCTGTAATCCCAACACTTGGGGAGACCAAGGCAGGTGGATCACCTAAGGTCAGGAGTTTGAGACCAGCCTGGCCAACATGGCGAAACCCCATCTCTACTAAAAATACAAAAAAAAAAGATTAGATGGGCATGGTGGCCTGTGCCTATAATCCCAGCTACTCGGGAGGCTGAAGCAGGAGAATTGCTTGAACCCTGGAGTTGGAGGTTGCAGCAAGCCGAGTTCGCACCACTGCACTCCAGCCTGGGCGACAGAGCAAGGCTCCATCTAAAAATAAAAACAAATAAATAAATTTTAAAAAAAGATTAAGAATGAAAATTGAATTGGCTGGGTGCGGTGGCTCACGCCTGTGATCCCAGCACTTTGGGAGGCCGAGGTGGGCGGATCACCTGAGGTCAGGAGTTCCAGACCAGCCTGGCCAACATGGTGAAACCCAATCTCTACTACAAATACAAAAATTAGGTGGGCTAAGTGGTGGGCGCCTATAACCCCAGCTACTTGGGAGGCTGAGGCAAGAGAATTGCTAAAACCCGGAAGGTAGAGGTTACAATGAGCCGAGATCATGCCATTGCACTCCAGCCTGGGCAACGAAAGTGAGACTCCCATCTCAAAAAAAAAAAAAAGAATGAAAATTACCCACTTCAGAATGTTTCTCATTTTTGGGATCTGAATCACCATCTTCTACTGACTTATATTTTCAGGCCGCATCCACTTCTTAGGGACAATGTGATTTTTAAGTTGCCTGCCTGCTGTGTAATGTGGTACTTCCTCTCTTTTATGCTTGAAGCAGCCTCACTTCAGTTCTAGTTTTTGAAATTTGATTAAGTCTTATTTATGTTCACCATGCCCTTCATGATTTTATTGATTTTAGTTATATTCCTTATTCACATTCATTTCTTTCATTCAGAAAGTCCTGGTATCCTGAATAAATCCAGTCTATAATCGTGGGCATTTAGTTCTCTTTTGCTAGATCTTCTTTACCTCTACTCTGTTCATCACAGGGGAGTCCTGCATTGACTCCAAATCCATAAGTGAAATAAATGTCCATAACACCATAGAAATTGTCTACACACTATTATTTCAAATAGAGGAAGCACTCACAATCCCATCACCATTTCACAACGACTACTTTCATTGTCTACATGCACTTTTAGGGGGCTTTTTGTTTGTTTGCTTTTTGAGATGGGATCCCACTATGTTGCCCAGGCTGCTTTCAAACTGCTGGGGTCAAGCCTTCTTTTTTTTTTTTTGAGACGAAGTCTTGCTCTGTCACCCAGGCTGGAGTGCAGTGGCGCGATCTCGCTCACTGCAAGCTCCGCCTCCTGGGTTCATGTCATTCTCCTCAAGCCTTCTTAAGTAGCTGGAACTACAAATGCACACTACTGTGCCTGGCCTGCACTTTAAAAAATAATAATAATAACAAAGTCTATGTAAGGTAATTACAAACATGGCCAAAGAAACACTGACCTTAAGCATATTGTCTCTGAACTTGTGTATGTTTGAAGTCATTTTCAATGCACAGCAAGTGGTGTGATCAATCTACCTTTAGGTTTCATGTAAATTTGTTTTATTTTTGACAGCTAAACTTGGAGAAATGATGCTTCAAGCATCACAACAGCACTGACTGACAGATCCCTAAGTGTTGTATCTTTTATAGCAAACATAATTGACTGCTCATAGCTAAAGAGCTGCATATGTGTATGGATTTGGTCCACGCTGAGCACAGTGAAAAAAAATCAAAGAAGATACTTGCTCTATTTGTTATTTATTAAGATTCCATTAACATGGTAAAATATATGCATCTTGGGATAGATTTACTTGTAGGCTAGGACAGGTTCCATTTTGAATAGTATAGAAGCTTAATATATAGCAATTATATACTAAAATTACCTCTAATAAATACTTTTAAATTTCAGTGAAATTTACATTACTCATTTTCTTACCCCATATATATTTATTTATCTGGGAGTGGTCTAGATCAGTGGTTCCCAACCTTTTTGGCACTAGGAACCGGTTTCATGGAAGACAATTTTTCCACCAATGGGGTTTGGGGGATGGTTTCAGGATGAAACTGTTCCACTTCAGATCATCAGGCATTAGTTAGATTCTCATAAGGAGCACACAACCCAGGTCCCTTGCATATGCAGTTCACAATAAGGTTCTCACTCCCATGAGAATCTAATGCCACCACTGATACGATAGGAGGCAAAGCTCAGGCAGTAACGCTGGCTCATCTGCCACTGACACCCTTCTGTGTGACCCCCGGCCTAGATAATTAGAGACTTTTCAAGTTGTAGATTTAAATACCACTTAAGCTATCTTTTGTGGGTATCTTGCTGTGAGGATTGAGTTTAAAAATCTGGCCATTTTAAAAACAAGAATTCCACAATTCCATTTCTAGGTATATACCCCAAAGAACAGAAAGCAGGGGTTTGAATAGATATTTGTACATCTATGTTCATAGCAGCATAATTTGTAATAGCCAAAAGGTGGAAACAACCCCAGTGACTATCAATGGATGAAAGAGTAGACAAATGTGTGTATCTATACAATGGAATATTACTCAGGCTTCAAAAGGAAGAAAATTCTGACAAATGCTACAACATGGATGAACCTCGAAAACATTGTGCTAAAAAGAACAAAGCTGGAGGCATCACATTACCTGACTTCAAACTACACTGTAAGGCTACAGTAACCAAAAGAACACGGTACTGGTACAAAAACAGACACATAGACCAATGGAACAGAATAGAAAACCCAGAAATGAAACCACACACCTGCAATTATCTGATCTTCAACAAAGCTGACAAAAATAAGCAACGGAGAAAGGAATTCAAGAAATGGTGCTGGGATAACTGGCTAGCCATATGCAGAAGAATAAAATTGGACTCCTACCTTTCGCCATATACAAAAATTAACTCAAGATGGATTAAAGATTTAAGTGTAAGACCTCAAACTATAAAAATCCTAGAAGAAAATCTAGGAAATACCATTTTGGACATTGGCCTTAGCTAAGAATTTATCTCTAAGTCCTCAAAAGCAATTGCACCAAAGAAAAATTGACAAGTAGGACCTAATTAAACTGAAGAGCTTCTGTACAGCAAAATAAACTATCAACAGAGTAAACAGACAACTTACAGAATGGGCAAAATTTTCACAAACTGCACTTGACAAAGGACTAATATCCAAAATTTATAAGACACATAATTCAGCAAGCAAAAAACAAATAACCACATTAAAAAGTGGGCAAAAGCATAACAGGCGCTTCCCAGAAGAAGACATACAACTGGTCAACAAATACATGAAAAAATGCTCAACATCACTAATCATCAGAGAAATGCAAATCAAAATGACAATGAGATACCATCTCATGCCAGTCAGAATGGCTATTATTAAAAACTCAAAAAATAACAGATGTTGGTGAGGCCACAGAGAAAAGGGAATGCTTATAACCTGTTGGTGGGAATGTAAATTTGTTTAGCCATTGTGGAAAGTAGTTTAGAGATTTCGCAAAGAACTAAAAATAGAACAATAATCTGACCCAGCACTCCCACTACAGGGTATATGTCAAAAGGAAAAGAAATCATTCTACCAAAAAGACAGTATGTTAATTGCAGTACTTTTTACAATAGCAAAGACATGGAATCAATCTGGATGCCTGCCAACAGTGGAAGGATAAAGAAAATGTGGTACATATACACCATGGAATACTATGCAGCCATAAAAGAGGAACAAAATCATGTCCTTTGCGGCACCATGGATGCAGCTGGAGGCCATTATCCTGAGTGAACTAACACAGAAACAGAATACCAAATACTTCATGTTCTCACCTATAAGTAGAAGCTAAACGTTGGGTACACATGGACATAAAGTTGGGAACAACAGACACTGGGGACTACTAAAGGGAGGAAAGAGGGAAGGGGGTAAGGACTGAAAAGTTACCTATTAGGAACTATGCTCAGTGCCTGGGTGATGGGATTATTCATACCTCAGGCTTCAGCATCACATAGTGTATCCATGTAACAAACCTGCACATGTACCCCCAGTTCTAAATAAAAGTTGGAAAAAAATGGCAAAATGAAAAAAAATTATGCGTAGTGAAACAAGTCAGATACAAAAGGATAAATACCGTATATGATTCCACTTATATAAGGTACATAAAACAGTCAAACTCATAGAGACAGAAAGTAGAATGTTGGGTGTCAGGGGCTGGAGAAAGGAGTTTGGGGAGTTAGTGTTTATTTATTATTTTATTATTGTTATTTTTTTTTTTTTGATATGGAGTCTTGCTCTGTTGCTCAGGCTGGAGCGCAGTGGTACGATTTCGGCTCACTGCAACCTCCACCTCCTGGGTTCAAGCAATTCTCCTGCCTCAGCCTCCCAAGAAGCTGGGACTACAGGCACATGCCACCATGCCCAGCTAATTTTTGTATTTTTAGTAGAGATAGGGTTTCACCATGTTGGCCAGGCTGGTCTTGAACTCCTGACCTCAGGTTATCTGCCCACCTCGGCCTCCCAAAGTGCTGGGATTACAGGCATGAGCCACCATGCCCAGCCGGGAGTTAGTGTTTAATAGGTACAGAGCTGCAGTTTGGGAGAATGGAAACATTCTGGAAATAGATGGTGGCAATGCTTCTACAACAATGTGAAGGTACTTAATGCCAGTGAATTGTGTATTTAAAAATGGTTAAAATGGTAAATATTATGTTATATATTTTTATCACAGTAATAATAATAAAAAGTGTATAGGAATCTGCCAGATGAACAAGATGGAAAAGAACATTGCCAGTGAATTAAATATAATGAAATCTGACCTATTAATAAATTAAACATTGTAAACTAAAACAAACAAACCAAAATAAGAATCCTGAATTATTCGAAGGGCTTTGTGCTGGGTCTCACACTCAGAAACAATATGTTTTTATAGTGACCCAAAAATTTGCATTTCTAACAAGTTCCCAGGTATACAAGTTATCTATTGCTGCATAACAAATTGTCCCACATTTTAGAGGCTGACATGGTTCAGATCTGTGTCCCTGCCCAAATCTCATGCTGCATTGTAATCTCCAATGTTGGAAGTGGGCCTGGTAAAAGGCGACTGGATCATGAGAGCAGATTTCTCACAAATGGTTTAGGACCATGAACTTGGTACTGTTCTCACAATAGTGAGTGAGTCCTCAGGAGATCTGGTGGTTTAAAAGTGTGTGGCATCTTCCTCCTCTCTGTCTTCTTCCTGCTCTGGGTGTCTGTTCTGCCTTCACCTTCTGCCATGATTCTCAGTTTTCTGAGGCCTCCCCAGAAGCCAAGCAGATGCCAGCATCATGCTTCCTGTACAACCTGAGGAACCATGAGCCAATTAAGCCTCTTTTCTTTATAAATTACTCAGTCTCAGGTATTTCCTTATAGCAATGCAAGAACAGCCTAATACAGTGGCTTAAAACAATGTTAATTATCTCACAGTTTCTGTGGTCCAACTGCCTGAAATCAGTGGTTCTGGTTCAGGATCTCTCACAAGGTGGCAAGCAAGATGTTGACAGAGGCTGCAGTGACAGAAATCTGTGGCTGGGGGACCCACTTCCAAGATGGCTTATCGACATGGCTGTCAGCAAAAGGCTCGAATCCTCACTAGGTAGGCCTCTTGTAGGGCTGTCTCAGGCATGACATCCGAGTTCTCCCAGAGTAGTTCCTTCAGCAGAGAAAGAGAGCAAGCAGGAAGCCACAGTACTTTTTCTGACTAGTATCCAAAGTTATACACCAAGACTTCCACTTTCTTCTGTTTTTCAGAGACAGGTTGTTAAATTCAGCTCATGCTCAGGAAAAAAGTTTCTACCTTTTGAAGAGAGAAGTATCAAAGAAATTGGTGGATGTAAGAGTTAAAGACAGAGGAAAAGTGGCTCAACAGTCAAAGACAGGTTTATTCTCCAGAATAAACCTGAGAGGGGCTTCTGGCCAGTTTTGGTCAGGAATACTCACTCTTACAGACTAAATGTATTTAAAGGTTCAGGCAGAGAGCTTATCACAGGTTGGAATGTTTCTGTGTGGAGGAGAAGTTTACTGTGGAGTTGGAATGTCTCTGGTCAGAGGGGAGGTTATCTTGGAGCTGACATCTCTCTGGCTGGAGGGGAGGTTATTTCAGGGCTGGCATGTCTCTGGTCGGGGAGGGGTTTATTTTAGGGTTGGAATGTTTCTGGTTGGAGATGTCATTTGTGGTTTATGGTCATGCTGACATTAGCCATTACGCTGATGCCCTTCGGGTTGGATTTAGGAGGTTTTTGATCAAGTGGAACTTTAAAATGGCCATGCTTGTCCAAGATGGCAATGCTCCTGCTCTGTCAGTGGACTTTTGAAGCCTATACACTAGATGTATTCCTGAGTCTGCTGTAACAAAGTACCATACACTAAGTGGTTTAAACAACAGAGATTTATTGTCTTACATTTCTAGAGGCTAGAGAGCCAAGGTTGAGATATCAGCAGGATAGATTTCCCTTGAGGCCTGTGAGAGAGAATCTGTTCCAGGTCTCTTTCCCAGCTTATGGTAGCCTTGAGTGATTCTTGGCTTGAGGATGGCCATCTTTTTCCTGTGTCTTCACATTGTTTTCCCTCTCTATGTGTTTGACTTTTGCCCAAATTTCTTTTTTTGTAAGAACTAGTGTCCTATTGAGTTAGGGCTCATCCTAATCACTCTATATAACATAATTATTTCTGTAAAGACCCTATGTCCAAGTAAAGTCACATTAGGAGGTATAGAGGGTGGGACTCTACCATCTTTTTGTTGGACACAGTTTAACCAGGTAATGCTGATGCTTCTGCTCTGGGAACCACCCTTTGAGAACCACTGGTCTAATCTAACTCTCTGGTTACACTGGTGAGAAATGTAGGGTTCCTCTAAGCTAAATGACATGCAAATGTCAGAATGATTCTGTGGCAGGGTCAGATGAGAACCCTGATTTCTTGGTTCATATTTAAGGCACTTTTCATAAACCACTCAGTGTTTGGTAATCTTTGATCCAATGTTCTCTGAAGATCTCACTTGTCTGTGGAAACCAGTAAGTCTTTGTGTTTTTTTCTAAGCTCAGATTTCGTATTGATCTACAGAGTTCTGCAGCCCCAGAGACGCTTTTCAGGAATCCTGTAATGCAGGGCAGAGCAGGGGCACATCAAATTTTTGAGGACTACATCATTTAGCTATGCTTACTAGGTAGGAAGAGGGGAGGAGGATGGGGAAGAGGTGATAAAGGAGACGGGAATAAGGGAATGAGGTATGAGGAATACAGGAGAAAGAAATTACAATTGTGCCAATTTACACTAGTGCCACAGCCTGCCATACTTTTCGGTGTGAGTCAGAGAGAGATGGAAGGTGAAAATCAACTCTTCTTGTCAGAAGTACATAAAACAAGTATGTAGCATTTCAAGAATAATGGTAAGTTGCAAACCTATGCATCCACCAGTCATCTAAAGATAAAAAACATTGGCACCTCCTGTAGCCTTCTGAAGGCATTCTTCTCTCTCCTCCCAGAGGTATTTACTACCCTGAATTTTGTGTTTATCATTGTCTTGCTTTTCTTTACAGTTTTACTATGTAGGGATAAACCCTTAAACAATATCTTGCTTAGTTTTGCCTATTTTTTATAAATGGAATCCTACTGTGGCTATGCGTATGTGACTTCCTATTTTTTGCTCTACCTCAACCATATTCATATGTATAGTTAAGGTTCATTCATTGTCATTGCTGTATGGTGCTCTTTTATCCATCCTCCTATCAACAGACAGGTTATTTTTGTTGTTACCAAAAAAAATGTTGCTATGAACATCCTAATACATGTCCCCTGATGCACTGTGCAAGACCTTCTGCAGGGTATATATCTAGGAAGGTAACTGATGAATTGTTGGGTGTGCTCATCTTAAGTTGAGTAGGTTACTAATTATGTGGTTGATCTCATGAGAGTTGTACCAATTTACACTCCTATCACAGCATCTAATAGTTCCTGCTACCCTACATCTCAACAACACTTGGTATTAGTACAACATTTTGATTTTCCTGATGTTCATTTAACAAGCTGACTTTAGAACAAAACCCTCACATTAGACATGACCCCACTATATTGGATATTTAGGACCTAGGATTCCTGATGCCTACAATAGGTGCTCAATAAGTGAGAACAAAACAAAAAGAATCTAAGCTGTAGCCATTTGGTAAAGTACATTTTTTTTCTTTTTCTTTTCTTTCTTTCTTTTTTTTTTTTTTTTTTTTTTTTTTTTTTTTTTGAGACAGAGTCTCGCTCTGTCGCCCAGGCTGGAGTGCAGTGGCGTGATCTCGGCTCTCTGCAACCTCCACCTCCTGGGTTCAAGTGATTCTCCTGCCTCAGTCTCCTGAGAAGCTGAGATTACAAGCACGTGCCACAGCTCCCAGCTAATTTTTGTATTTGTAGTAGAGACAGGGTTTCACCATGTTACCCAGGCTGGTCTTGAACTCCTGACCTTAGGTGATCCACCCGCCTCAGCCTCCCAAAGTGCTGGGATTACAGGCGTGAGCCACCGCACCTGGCCCCCTTTTTTCATATTTTAAAGATTAATCAGCACATTTCAATCTTTCCTATGTCTCCAAATTATGAACCTAATGTGAACATATAGCAGTGCATTTGTTCCCAAATTCAAAAGTTACACAGGAAATTTAATGCAGGAGTACAAGTATTGCCCCCAGAGGTGGAAAATATACTACATTTGCTTTACTGTACAATCATGCATTCTGAGAAATGTGTCATTAGGTGATTTTGTCAGTGCACAAATATCATTGAGTGTAGTTACACAAATCTCAGTGGTGTAGCCTTCTATACATCTTGGCTGTATGGTATAGCCTATTGTTCCCGGGCTACAAATCTGCACAGCATGTTACTGGAATACTATAGGCAGCTGTAACTCAATGGTAAGTAAATGTGTATCTAAACATAGAAAAGGTACAGTAAAAATACTGTATAAAAGGTAAAAATGGTACATTTGCACAGGACACTTACCATGGACAGAGCTTGCAGGGCTGTAAGTTGCTTTAGGTGAGTCAGTGAGTGAGTGGTAAGTGAATGTGAAGGCCTAGAACATTGCTGTTTACTACTGTAGACTTTACAAACACAATACACTTAGGCTACAATAAGTTTATTAAAAAATTACCTTTCTTCAATAAGAATTCACCTTAGCTTACTGTTACTTTTTAACTTTATAAACTTTTTAATATTTTTAAAGTTTTTGACTCTTTTGCATTAATACAAACTTAAAACATAAGCACACTGTACAGGTGTACAAAAGCATTTTCTTTCTTTATATTCTTTTTCTTATTCCTTATTCTACAAGCTTTTTTCGTTCTTTAATTTTTTTTAGCTTGTTAAACTTGTCTGTTAAAAACAAAGACACAAACACACACATTATCCTATACAGGGTCAGGATCACCAACGTCACTGTCTTCTACCTCCACAGTGTGTCCCATCGGAAGGTCTTCCAGAGCAATAAGACGTATGGAGCTCCTATGATAATAATCCCTTCTGGAATTATCTCCTGAAGGATCGACCTGAGTTTGTTTTACAGTTAGCTTTTTCTTTTTATAAGTAGAAGCAGTAGACTCCAAATTAATAATAAAAACTATAAGGTATAGCCTGGTAAATAAATAAACCAGTAACATAGTTCATTATCATGTATTATGTATTATACATAATTGTATGTCCTTCAATAGGACTGGCAGTGCATAGATTTGTTTACACTATCATCACCGCAAATGGGTAAGCAATGCGTTGTACTATTGTAGCAGGACCAGCCGCAGACAAGAACCCCTCAGACACCGAGTTGTAGAAGGAAAGGGCTTTATTCAGCTGGGAGCATTGGCAGACTCACGTCTCCAAAAACTGAGCTCCCCGAGCGAGCAATTCCTGTCCCTTTTAAGGGCTTACAACTTTAAGGGGATCCACATCAGAGGGTCATGATCGATTGAGCAAGCAGCGGGTATGTGAGTGGGGGCTGCATGCACTGGTAATCAGAATGGAACAGAACAGGACAGGGATTTTCACGATGCTTTTCCATACAATGTTTGAAAACTATAGATAACACAAGCAGTTAGGTCAGGGGTTGATTTTTAACTACCAGGCCCAGAGCGCAGTGCTGGGCTATCTCCCTGTGGATTCCATTTCTGCCTTTTAGTTTGTACTTCTTCTTTCCTTGGAGGGAGAAATTGGGCATAAGACAATATGAGGGGTGGTCTCCTCCCTTACTATGATGTCTTGATGGCTATAAGGTCATTAGGAGATAGTAACTTTTTAGCTCTATTATAATTTTATGGGACCACTGTCTTATGTGAAGATCATTGTTGACCGAAACTGTGTAATGCAGTGCATGACTACATTCTAGTAAAGGACTGTGACATGAATTTCAAAAAAAGGAAAAATCTCCACCACTCCTAACCTTAATTTTAGTGCTTAGTTCTTATATGGTCCAATATCAATAATTTTTTAATAGTACAAATCGTGCTTCCACATACTTACTGTTTTCTACTTGGTTAAATTTCCACAATTAAGATTTAAAAAAATTTTTAAACAATCTCACAATGTGTAGGAACTGCTGTTTAAAGACATCTATTTTAATGAGCTATAAAGTCTTGGTTCTCAGCTGGGCATGGTGGCTCATGTGTATAATCCCAGCACTTTGGGAGGCCAAGATGGGCAGATCACCTGAGGTCAGGAGTTCGAGACCAGCCTGGCCAACATGGAGAAATCTTGTCTCTACTAAAAATACAAAAATTAGCTGGGCGTGGTGGTGGGCACCTGTAATCCCAGCTACCCAGGAGGCTGAGGCAGGAGAATCGCTTGAACCCAGGAGGCAGAAGGTGCAGTGAGCCGAGACCACACCACTGCACTGCAGCCTGGGCAACAAGAGCGAAACTCCATCTCAAAATTAAATAAATAAATAAATAAAGTCTTGATTCCCAAATGCTAGTTTATCCATCTGTTGACAAAAAGAGTCCAACTCTGTAAAATATTTTGAAGAGATTTATTCTGAGCCAAATATGAGTGATCATGGCCCACGACACAGCCCTCAGGAGGTCCTGAGAACATGTGCCCAAGGTGGTCAGGGTGCAACTTGGTTTTATACATTTTAGGGAGGCATGAGACATCAATCAAATACATTTAAGAAATGCATTGGTTTGGTCCAGAAAGACCTGGGACTGATAGAAAGGGAATGTTCAGTTTAAGATAAAGATTGTGGAGACCAAAGTTCTTTGGAAGTCTTATAGTGGCTGCCCTTAGAGACAATGGATGACAAATGTTTCCTGTTCAGATCTTAGTTAATCTCTTTAGGATTGGGAGGGTCTGGAAGAAAAAGATCTAGCAATGTTAATAGAGATTCTTTATAGATGCATATCCCACCCCTCCAAGGACAGCTTTGCAGGGCCATTTCAAGATATGGCAAAGAAACATGTTTTGAGGTAAACTATTTTGATTTTCTTCCTTGTCTCGTAATGTTATGCCAGAGTCAGGTTGGAAAGTAAGTCACCATACATAGGGTTACGTAAAACCCATCTAATAAGAATTTATGATTTGTAGGGCATGACTCCCCAAATCCTGTAGATAGGAATTTTGGACAAGATAAAAAAATCAGAGTTTAGTCCTCCGACCTCTGCCAATTTCTCATGATATTTTTTGCTAGTCTAAAAGCTAATAACAAAAAGAACAACACGATGAGCATTTTATACAAGTAAATACATTCCATTTAAAAGAGTTTTCTTTATTGTGAAATTCTGTCATTCTACCTTTTTAATGTTAAAAAGTTCTGTTTCGTGAAATGATGGTGATAGTAGATGGCATTTGTTTGCTTGACAACTTTGTATGATCTCAGATTTTCTGTGTATGTTTTACTTTTACTGACCCTTCAAATCTGTTTGTAAACCCTTTTCAAGTGCGTTACTACACCACTTAATATGTGTTTCGTAGAAAGCAACCTGGGAGTTAATTGCCAGGAGCACGCAAGTTTCAGAAAGCAAGACATACTCATCTCTATTCAATAATTAATCAGTTCTGATGGGGTTTCAAGTAAGGTTTAGTACCAACGCTTAGGGAGGGGCGTGTAAAAACGAGAAAGGTAGTGTTTGAAGAAACAACGCAGGAGAGTGCCAGGGAACCGAGAAGGGTTTGACAGTTGCTGCAGGAGAGTCTTGACTTGGAATCCGAAGAACGTGGAAAGTTAGAGGAGGAGAAAACCCCTACTAGGACAAGGCAGACAGGAATCAAGGCTTGGAGTCCATCTGGGGCCCCGGCCGCCCTGTCAAGGTGGAGGAAGAGCCGGCTCGAGGTGCAGCAAGGGGGCTGGGAAGGAAGGGCTGGCTAAAGCGCCACGTGGAAATGAGTGCCAAAGAGACTAGGAGAGCGTGGAAGTGAGTCCCAAAGAGACTGAATTCAGGAATTGAAGAGAAAAAGGCCGAGATAAACGACCTACCAGCGGTCCTTCTTGAGGTCTACACCGAGCAGGGGTGGAGTCGGATACGCCCCGCGGACACCATACACCCAATCAGCGACGAGCTGTCGCGGATCGCGGGACACGCCCCCTGATCCAAAAGCCCGAGAAGCTCTTGCACCGGACAGCCTCTGGAACCCCGCGCCCATTAGCGCCTGCGCCGTCTCTAGGCCCCGCCCCCTCACCCCTCCGGTCCTGGATCTCCCACAGCTAACATGGCGGCGCCCTCTGTGTCCTACGGCGGAGCAGTTTCCTACCGGCTTCTTCTCTGGGGTAGGGGTAGCCTCTCCCGGAAGCAAGGCCTCTGGAAAACCGCGGCCCCTGAGTTGCAAACAAATGTCAGATCCCAGGTAAGGCCTGGGAAGACTGGAAGCGGCTTATCTCTGCCGCGCGAGGATGTGGAGCCAGCGCGGACACCTTCCCCCAGCGTCTCGCGTGCCTTCAGGCAGGGACCCTAGGGTCTTAGGTATTTAGTGGAGGTCTGAGGTTGGGAGTGAGGAGGTGGGTATTGGCGTGCAGTAGCCGCTCTGGAGGTTGTTACTTGTTTTTTTGCGGGGTGCAGCCAGGGGAACTTACCTGCAGGTAGAAGTGGAGCGACCTCTTCTTCCTTCATTTGGCTGCTGAGCTAAGGGTCGGTGCCTAGGTCTGTGTTGGGTCCAGTCCTACCCTGCCTTGCTGTCTAGGGAGGAGGAGGGCCGCGCCAGAGAAGAATGATGGGAATTGGATTCCTGCAGGTGCTTGGAAGACAATGGAGACGGTCACGTTGTGTAGAGGACAGTGACTTTTTAAAAGTGCCTTCAGTCTGCGCAATTTCTGGCTTCTTAATTTTCCCGAATCTCCCTCTGTGGAAAGATGCAGGCCAGAACTTGTACATTTCGTTTAATCCAGAGAGAAGTGGAGAGTCAAGAGCTGGTTGGCTGATGATGCCAGTTTACTGACATGCGATCTCAAAGCAAGAAAAAGATTTGAGAGAGAAGAAACGAGTTTAGTTTGGGATTATGTTTTAGGCATCTGGGATTTCCAGTAGGTCTACAGATAGGCAAGTCTATTATAGCTCAGGAGGAGAACTGATTTCGAAATGCCCTGTTACATGTAGATGGTAACTGAGGCCTTGTAAACAAATTAAATTACCTAGGGAGAGTGTACTGAGGAGTAGGCAGAGGGACAGGGCCCTGAAGGACAAATAAGAAATAAGAGGCCCCAAGAGATTGAGAATGAGGGACCAAAGAAGCAGGAGAGAAACCAGCCAGTGTGGTGTCATGGGAAACAGGTGAATGTTTCAAGGAGGGAGAGTGATAACCAGTACCAATTATTACAGGGAAGTCAAATACCATACTTTAAAAACTATATTGAAAAAAAAAAACCATCTTTTTATATGTTCTTTCTTTTATATTTTAACCTAGATCAACCAGTCCATTCTATCTATTCATGTGGACATTTGTTTTTATTTTTTTTCTTACTGGAAAATGTGCTAGAAATTTTTATTTTTTCATGCATCTTTTTCAGTATATCTTTGCTATATACACATGATTATGAGAGGGACTGTATCATACAGAGTATTTTTATTGTTGACATTTAATGTGTGTATTGGGGGATGGCTAACTTTCTGTCCCTCCTGGTATCTATTCTATGTTTTTTCCGTGTTCTTATAATCATGTATAAACATACATGCACAGGTGTACTTTACAAAAAATGGGACCATATTTGATTGCATTTTACTTTTTGCTTTTCTCTTGTACATATGCGGTATATTGTAAAGTAGAAATCCTTCAGGGTCCCCTATTATGTTTTTAAAGGCATTTTTAACTGCTGCATACTATTCCATGATAAGACTATATCAAAGTTAATGTAACAATTGATGGACATTTGCTTTGTTTCTACTTTCTTTGCACTAATAAAGTTTCAGTAAACATCTGATCTAGTTCTTAAGTACTGGTTTAGTAAAATGGATGAAGAATGATTTCTCCTTGTTACTTTAATTTTCATCTCCTTGATCACTCTTGAAACAACCTCTTTCCCCCATATGGCAAATGTTTACTGAGCACTTTACCTGAGCTAGGCACTGTGAAGTAAACAATTTAAAGTCAAACAATTACAAGACAGTATCCACCCTTAGCACTCTTAAGGAATGGTCCTGAAATGGCTGAATCCGTAGATTCCTGAATACTACTACAGCATATATTTTACCACATGAAGTACAGCTCAGATGTAACTGAAACACTTAGCTGACCCCCCTTTAGATTCTTATGATTGCATACATATACCTGAAGACATTGATAAAGCTTTTTTTTTATCCTGGTGCAGAACTTATCTGTTTTAAACATTAACGTTTTTTCACTTCTGCCTCCAACATTAATAGATAGATTTCTCTTGGTAGCCCATGTTTTATAAAATAATAAAAATTTTAATCACTTAATGAGTGACAAAACACTATACCTGGTCTTTTGTTTGTTCAAATTTTAATTTCCTTAATTACAAAATCTCTTCAGAGGTTACAGAAAACGAAGGATGTGGGAGAATAGAATAATAATAAAGTGCATTTCATGCAGAGTATTTTTGCATTTTGTTTATATATGTAAATGTATACTAGGTGGTGATATAAACAGTAGATATTACAATGGGTCACAGTTTAAAAAGTTTGAGAAACACTGTTACAATAAGGAAAAAGAAGCGAGTTTTGTTAAGCTATTCCTGGGTTCTCAGTTGAGACCTTCACTAGCAGACTACCTCTTGCATACCAATCTTGTGGTATGCATGTTTTGTATTAATGCCTCAATACAATTGCAAATGTCTGAGTGTCCCAAATTTGGGGCAGAGAGGCAGTCTTACTCATGAATGGCCAAACTTTTCAGATTGTATATCCACGAATATCAGGGATCTATGATGTACTGTGATATTTATAGAGGTAAATACAGAAGAGCACAGAAGTGATATGCCTGAGTCAGACTAGAGTTGTTGACCAGGTAGAGGATTGTCATGGGCAGCTTCCCAGAGGAGGCAAGGGAAAATAGCATCTTTAGCAGCAAATAGGAGTTATATGAAAACAGAAAGCTATTCTATTCAAGGAAGATATAATAGGTGCATAAGGGTATAGAGATGTACTGAGTAATAGTGGGCTTTGTCAGGGAAGATATAATAGGTGCATAAGGGTATAGAGAGGTACTGAGTAATAGTGGGCTTTGTCAGCAACAATTGGTTATAGCATAGGGTTTTGGTGAGAGAGTGGTGCAGAGACAGGTCTGGAAAGTTTGGCAGGAATCAGTATGATCTGTTTTGCTATGCTAAGGTAGCTGAATTTTTTACCTGTCACAAATGAAAATAGTGTTAGCATTATTATGAGCAGTTGACAGTTTCCTTCCATGCTGTACTACAAAGGTTACCCACGAATTCATAAATCCTCTATCAATATAGCTAATATAGGAATGCTAATTTGGCTTTCTATAATATTTGTGATTTTTATAATAAGGAAAAACAAAAGACCAATTGTATTTTGAAAAATATTTCTACAAAACACTAATAGGGTGTCTTCTTAATTATTCTCTACTACTGAACACTTTCCTAGTGCTTAAATATTCAGTTTTTGCCAAGCCAAGATGCCTTTGTTGATTTAGACCGTCTGCCAGAGAAGTGATCAATGACATTAAATGGCTTGGCCCTTTATATTTGGTTTCCACTGTAAACACATTCCTGTCTCTGTCTAAAGTATCTGTTTTGGCCGGGCGCGGTGGCTCACGCCTGTAATCCCAGCACTTTGGGAGGCCAAGGCAGGCGGATCACGAGGTCAGGAGATCGAGACCATCCTGGCTAACATGGTGAAACCCCGTCTGTACTAAAAATACAAAAAAATTAGCCGGGCGTAGTGGTGGGTGCCTGTAGCCCCAGCTACTGGGGAGGCTGAGGCAGGAGAATGGCGTGAACCTGGGAGGCAGAGCTTGCAGTGAGCCGAGATTGCACCACTGCACTCCAGCCTGGGTGACAGAGCCAGACTCCGTCTCAAAAAAAAAAAAAAAAAAAAGTTGGGGGGTTTTTTTTTTTTTTTTTTTTTTTTAATCTCCCATGCTTCTGGAGGTTACAATATCCTATATTTATCACAGCATTCTATTGATCTGCTTTAGTAGGATCTTAATACATTTTTTTTTGACAAATGGCTAAAAAACGCTTTGAAAAACAAATTGTATAATTGACTTGAATTTGTATCAGATGGTCTGTACAGCTCTGTAAATTAGTTATGCCCCTACCCCTGATAATTTTTGAATATATTTATTTTTAATCCCAGTTTATTAGCAACAGAAAAGAAAAGCCCTTTGGTAGGATAAACTATTCCCTTTGAGATCTAATCCTGTCCTTGTAAGGATAGAATTGAGTGTGTTCCTCATTGCTGTAATTACGAAAAATACCTCTACATTAAAATTTACACTTTATTTGGCAATTTATACGTTTCTTATATAATAAGAGCTTGATAATAAATGCTACTATCATTCCCACCTCTCGCTTGTAAAACAAGGTAAGTAAACTTTCTTGTACTATGCTCCATTGTTGTAATTAGGATGATGAATGTATCAGTTATTTATTGCTACATAACAAATTATCCTAAAACTTAGCAGCTTGAACAACAGACATTTGTTATCTACAGTTTCTGTGGGTCAGGGTTCTCCAGGCACACTTTGCTGGGTCCTCTTGCTCAGGGTCTCTGGTAAGGCAAGAGTCCAGGTATTGGCCGGGGCTGCAATCATCTCAAGGCTCCACTGTGGATGGGGAGAGTCTGGTTCTAGGCTCACTCAGTGTTGTAGTTAGCAGGATTTAGATTCTTGCAGGCTGTGGGGCTGAAGGCCCCAGGTCCTTGCTGGCTGTTGGCCAGAGCCCTTCCTCAGCTCCTGCTACATGGGCCTCTAGGGCAACTCAGCACATCTGGCTTCCCTCAGGCTGATGAAGAAAAGGAAAGCAACAGAGAAGAACAGCAGGCCGCAGATTCACTGGGAGCCATCTTGGAAGCTACCTACAACAGTGGAAAACCCACATATACTTATTTTCTTGTTATCTAAGTGTCTCTCTCATGTATTTAGGTCTTTCCTCTATGGTTCTTATGTGTGGGCATATATGGGTACCTATGTGTGTGCACATGTGGGTACATCTGAACACCTGCTGTATCATTCTTTTTGTCAGATAGGATTATTAGCTTAAAGAAAACTGCATCTTTACTATGTTTTGTTTTCTTATCTCATTATGGCAACATTCTCACTTTAACATCACTCATTTCTTCTTTACAATTATTTCTGTTAACATTTAATACAGAGCCTGGTCTATAATAATTGCTCAGATTTGTTAAATGAACTTGTAAAGTAGTTTATTTTTAGAATTTTATTCTGCAAAACCAAGCATATAAAAATAGAATAATATAATGAACTCCGCAGATCCGTCAACCAGCTTCAACAATTATTAATAATTTCCCAGTCTTGTTTTTATTTCTCCCCTCCCACCCCCCAGAGTCATTTAATGTAAACCCCAGACATTCTGTTATTTTACTTATAGGTACTTGAATATGCGTCTCTAACATAAAGGTTTTTTTAAAAAAATAGGTTCCTTGCCACCACCATATCTAACAGAATGAACAGTAATTTCTTATCATCTATTACCTATTTCATGTTCAAATTTCCCTGCATGTCCCAACAGTAGCTTTTTATAGTTGGCTTATTTTAATTGGGAGTTAAACAGGGTTTATGCGTTTTATTTGATTGGTAAGTACGTTAAGTGTCTTAATTTATAACAGGTTGTAGAATTAATGTAAATGGTAAATTTTCTTATTTGTTTAACATAGTATCCGTTTCCCCTTCATAGTAGTATCCCAGTTTCCCCAGGAGGAATTAGTCCTTTTTCACTGGTTATAGTTGAGAAGACCTAGCTATAGTCCCGAATAATCTGGGGCACTTGACTCAAAGTAATCCTATCAGATGTTCCTCCTCCTGAGATCCTGAGCATAGAGGCAGGACAGTTGGAATACCATTTTGTCTTAATAGACACATTCTGATTGAACCTGCATGGATAACTTTTAGCTGATAGAGATCCCTTGGACCCTGCCTGCTTTCCTTTCTTTTTTCTTTCCTTTTTTTTTTTTTAAATTTTTATTTTTTTTTATTTTTTGAGACAGAGTCTCGCTCTGTCACCCAGGCTGGAGTGTGCAGTGGTGCAATCTCAGCTCACTGCAACATCCACCTCCCGGGTTCATGCAATTCTCCTGCCTCAGCCTCCCAAGTAGCTGGGATTACAGGTGCCCGCCACCACACCCAGCTGATTTTTGTATTTTTTGTAGCGACAAGGTTTCACTTTGTTGGCCAGGCTGGTCTCAAACTCCTGAGCTCGTGATCTGCCTGCCTTGGCCTCCGAAAGTGCTGGGATTACAGGCGTAAGTCACCATGCCCCGCCGCAATTTTTTTTTTAATTTATTTTTCTAAGACAGAGTCTTGCTCTGTTGCCCAGGCTGGAGTGCAGTGGTGTGATTTCGGCTCACTGCAACCTCCGCCTTCTGGATTCAAGTGAGTCTCCTGCCTCAGCCTCCCAAGTAGCTGGGATTACAGGTGCCTGCCACCATGCCCAGCTAATTTTTGTATTTGTAGTAGAGACGGGGTTTCACCATGTTGGCCAGGCTAGTGTCGAACTCCTGACAGTTGATCCACCCACTTCAGCCTCCCAAAGTGCTAGGATTACAGGTATGAGCCACTGCGCCTGGCTGCAAATTGTTCTTAACAGTGGCAAAGCAAATTCCCTTCAAGAATTCTTGGCGTTTTTAGCTAAAGATCTGTTTTTTTTCACACTCTTAGCCTCACCTTATTTAATGGATTGTACCAATGAATAATGGACTCCTTTGAATGTAAATATTTTTGTGTGAATTCATTGCTGGAATAATTCTGGACATTTAATAAACATATTCAATATCCTGCTACTGATGCTGTGATAACTTTGTAAATTTAATGTTATAAATTTCCAGAATGTCATACTCTTAAGCAATGTGTAGAAATGTCTTTGAAAAAGATCCTAAGGACTTTTTATGAAAAATAGCAAATTAGGGCATTTTTTAAAAGCCCTTTCTAAATGGACAGCAATGAAAATGTTTATAAATATGTTTAAACCTCAATTGTGTTAAAAGTAGGAAAGCCGCCACCTTATGTCACAAACTCTGGAGACTATAGGCAGACACAATTTTAAATCAAGTGAAAAACCAAGTCTTCAATAATCAACTCTTTTGCTTGAGAAGATGCTAAAATGTTGTAGGAGCAAGAGGAACAGTGTGGAAGAGACAGCTGAAGAGAATACAAAGGGATATTTACCTAACAAAATGGAAGAATTATTTTACCACAGCTACTTAACACTGTCAAGGACATTTAAAAATCAGTTGAGTGAGGAGGAGCTCTATGAGATGGAATAAGACAAGAAGATATGATTAAAGGAAACTGTTGAGGCAAGAATTTTGAGGATAGACCAATGATATAAAAAGCTAAAAATTCATAGCGGCTGCAGTAAGCAGAATTGACACTGCAGAAAGAGGGAAAAAAACATGGAGTAAAGATTTCAAAATCATACAGAATGCAGAAACAAGGGATAAGAAATAAGACTAAGAGAAGCTGATCTAAACTATGGGGAACAGACAACAGATAATTGCTGTGGCTGAAAAAGAGAGCTGAATAAGTCAGTAAGAATTCATTGGATATCTATTTTTGAAGTTGATAGGAGTACATTTAAACATTTTATTCAGAGACACATGTATTGTCACCGGTAAAATGAGAGCAAGCTGTATACGGTCCAAATTGCCAGCTCAAAAGCCAAAAAAAAGAAAACCCAATTCTTTTTTTCATATAGCAAAAGAAAAAATAGGAAGGAAGCATTAAAAAATGTAAAGATTAAATAAGATGAATGACAAGACAGAATAGCTGTTAAACCCCATGTAACTTGGGTATTCTCATCTACTAAAATCTCAGATTGGGTTAAAAAAACAAAACCTAAAATAGTCTAAAACTTAAATGAAAAAGATGGGCAGTGATATTCCAGGGAAATGTAAATAGGAGATTGAAAGGGTTGCAATATTATGACCCAACAGAATTGAAGAAAAAAATATTACATAGGAGTAGAAAACTTCGTAATGCTGAACGGTACAATCTACCCTAAGATATAACTCTCTGGAACTAAATAGCACGTTGAATATACTTATGAAACATACAAAAGAAACCAACCATAGGGAAATAAAATCGACAAAAGATTACAGACATTGTATGGATATAGATTCCTGTCTGGAATTATTCTCCTGGCTCACTAGTAATGAGAATTACCTCATGAATACTTAAAATTTTTTTCTCCAATTTCTTTTGGAGATAGAGTCTCCCTGTGTTGCCCAGGCTGGAGTGCAGTGGTGCGATCTTGGCTCACTGCAACCTCCAGCTCCCTGGTTCAAGCGATTCTCCTGCCTCAGCCTCCTGAATAACTGGTATTACGGGCGCACACCACCACACCCTGCTAATATTTGTAATTTTTTAGTAGAGATGGGGTCTCACAATGTTGGCCAGGCTGTTCTCAAACTCCTGACCTCAAGTGATCCACCCATCTTGGCCTCCCAAAGTGCTAGAATTACAGGCATGAGCCACTGCACCCAGCCATCTCTAATTTCTTTCTGACAGTTTTTCTGTCTATACTTTACAACCACTGCTTCACAGTTCTTTGAATATGAGGTATTCAGTCTGTTAAACCTACCGCCTTTTGCTCTCTGCAGACCATCTTCTATTTCATAAAGAAATAGTGGGTGTAAGACATAAGTAACCTTGTCTTTCTGCCTACCTTTCCTCACCTACAAACAATTTGTTTCATTACTAGTAGAAGACATGTTTTTTGTCCTAACGCTAATGCTTGCCATTTTTTCTACTTCTCTTTAAGTGTCAACCTCATGTCTCAAGTGGATTATTAACAGACCTGTATCTGAAGCTTAGGTCTGTCCATGCTCACACCCGCAAAGCCACCTGCCTCTTGGACATCTGTCTTCCTGGGATGTCCATCAACATCTCACACACATTCTCAAATTTGAACGCATCACTTTCCTCCCTGGTCTTGCTCCTCCTCTGGAATCCCTTCAGTGGAAGGAGCCATATGCTCCAGGAGGCATATTTCCTGAGAGCTGTGGTTGGTGATTGGCAGGGAGTGTGGTTGTAGTGACCTAAAAGAAAGTCTTTGTGGGTTCACCTGTATTAGGGCTGTTTTAGCTGTGAACAAAAACATTTTGTCATGTTATTTATAAAAACCAGCAGTGTAATCATCCTTTTGGCAATGGAACATTTGGGAGAATTATCTACTATATGACTGCTACTTTTCGGCCCCCAAATCACACCTTTGCTATGATTCTTGGGGTAGAAAGATAATTTCTCTTCGCTTTGAATATGTGAAGCAACATTCTCCATTGCCCAAAGAAGACGTAGACTCATAAAGAACAAATTTTAAAATCCCCTGGAAAACAATAAAAACGTTAAGATGGGAACCACTATGGTAGGGAGTTGGTGCTGGTGGCGCTGGGCTGTGGCAAGGGGAGCAGGGGTGTACAGACAGGCTGTGTCTATAAAAGAGTGGACCATGCATTAGCCAGTTGTGGTCATGCTTTTACTCATTGACAGCAATACTGTATCTTCACAAAGCATTGTAAGAAATGATAATGATTGGTTAGTAATATATTTTAGAAGGATGTGATCTCCTAAGTAAAAATAAACTGAAGTTTCAGAGAATTTTAAATTGCCCTTTTCTTACTCATTAAAAAGTAAGAAACTCTGTTTTTACTGTCTTAATTCGGAAGAGTTTAAAAACATATATTTTTTTCATTAATTGGGTATTGTTACATTTCTCCTGTATTTTATATTTTCTGGTGTAACTTTAGTGACAAATTACTGTAGAGGCATCTGAATTTAGGACTCTCGGAAGGGAAGGGGATGGAGGTAGGAGGGATGGTGCCGGTGAATGATGTCTGTCTGAGAGAGATTTATGTTTATGAAAAAGGAAGTGAGTGGATTCCTAAGATTGTGGTTTTAAGGCCTGAATATTGCTTTAAGAGTGTTTAGAATTGTTGGGGCCAGGATGAAGGTTGAGAACTACAGGTTTGAGATCTTAAGAAAAGCCAGGACCAGAAAGATCTGTTCTAGTTATTTCCAGCTACGGCATGCAGCTGAATGTCATTTGAAAACATTTTTCTCGTTCTTTAGCATCTTTGATTGAAGGTGAAATCTTAATGCTTTGGAGGGAAATTCCTAGTGCCACAGCATAAAAGGACCAGCAGCAGCAAGTGTGATATAATTACTGATGCCTTTAAAAGATATGCGAGCCCTTATTTCTGCAGTTAGCATGTTGAACAAAATTAATAATAATAAATCTTCTCAATGTTTAGTTAAGCAATTTTTTCTTTTTATCACTTTAATATAAGGACCATGGAATAAAGTCTTAAGCTAAGCCAAAAGATGGTTAAAGATAGGATGTATTTTTACCCACAAATAAGGTGAATACCCACAGTGTAAGGTGCTCTTCCTCAGGCCATGCCATTTGCTGTCATGTTTTCTGCTTGCTGGTTTCTGGTGCATGTGTATTTGCCTCCTTAAGGGAGTAGCCTTTTACTCTTTATCCCATGTGCCAAATATCCGAACTCACTGACATTGACCAATCATTATCAAAAGTGGATGTTTAAAATAGATCAGGAGGTAGCATACCACTTAGAGGTATTTTTGGTTTTAATGTATTGAAATGCTAGTAGCTTAAACTACATTGTAAGCAAGGCTTTGAGGAGGGGACACATTCTAACAACTTTCTTAGCAGGCCCTTTAAACTTTTTTTTTGGACTCCTGTCACTTGAATACCATAATAAAAAAAAAGACAACTACTTGCATATACTATTTTATTAAAGGACAATGGCCTAGAAGATCACAGTTTAATTTATTTTCTTTTCTTTCCATCTATATTTTTTGTTAGATATTAAGGCTGAGACATACTGCATTTGTAGTACCAAAGAAAAATATTCCTACCTCAAAACGTCAAACTTACACAGAGGATTTTATTAAAAAGCAGATTGAAGAGTTCAACATAGGAAAGAGACATTTAGCCAACATGATGGGAGAAGATCCAGAAACTTTCACTCAAGAAGATATTGATGTAAGTACAGTTACTCTGTTGAAAAAGTAATTGCTGTAGAGTTTTAGATATTAAAAGCACTTTTCTTCATGAGCCCCTTAGCTCTTTGTTTCAATCAAGCTGTCAGAATAAGGAAAAATGCTGCTATACATTGTAAGTTGGAGCCATGGTTTCAAAGACAAATGTGCAGGATTTACTTAGTATGGTGAGTTTTAGGTGTTACCTAGAAATGAGTCTATAAATGCTCATACACTATTGGGAAATGTTCAACCTGTTGTGTAGTCTTAGACTCAGCTTTCTTACAAAATGATAAAACAGATGGTAATGAAAATAGAGTCAAATTTATATCAAATCCCATAAGTAAACCTTGGCCCAGTGTTTTTGTCAACTTAAATATATATCTGAGTTTTCAAAATGGGGGCATAGTCTAAGTGATTTGAAAATTAGGATCAGAATTCTATTCACTCTTGAATTATTATATTCCTGATTAAAGCAATAATTGTCAATAATATTTCTGCTAGACATCCTAGAGTAGCTAGCAAAGGAAGTTGAATTTAACAACTTTGAATCTTGTCTTTATTTTTGAAAAGTAACATCTAGTATCCCATGATGTTTTATATTTAACCGAAGAACAACATCTTTATATAGATAATAACATTCTTATATGATTTTAATATTATTTTTAGTCATTTTATGCACTTTAGTTTAATTTCAATCTTTTTGTATACCTTTCCTATTTATAAATGGTACTGTAGTATCACTTTCAGGCCCCAGGCCAACATTTTTTATTCAACCAGAAGGATTTATTTATTTATTTATTTATTTTTTGAGACAGCATCTTGCTCTGTTGCCCAGGCTAGAGTGCAGTGGCACGATCTTGGCTCACTGCAGCCTCTGCCTCCCGGGTTCAAGCAGTTCTCCTGCCTCAGCCTCCTGAGTAGCTGGGCTTACAGGCATGCACCACCATACCCAGATAATTTTTGTATTTTTAGTACAGATGGGGTTTCACCATGTTGGTCAGGCTGGTCTTGAACTCCTGACCTCTGGTGGTCCACCCACCTCAGCCTCCCAAATTGCTGGGATTACAGGCGTTAGCCACCGGGCCCGGTCCAGAAGGATTTCTTATTGCTCTTCTTGGTTAGGTGATTTGTAGTTAGGGACTTTGTAGCTGCTGTCCTCTTTTTGAATTTTATGGTAATCTGGAGAGTATTGGGGGATATTGTCTATAAAGAGATGTTATTCTTCAGTTAAGTATAAAATATCATGAGATGTTAGATACTACTTTTTAAAAATTAGAACAAGATTCAAAGTTGTCAAATTTAAGTTCCGTTGCTAGCTATCCTGGGGCATTTAGCAAAAAAAAATTATTGACCATTATTGCTTTGGTCAGGAATGTAATAATTGAAGAGTGCAACAGGAATGGAATTCAGGTCCTAATTTTCAAATCACCTAGAACATAGACTCTCTAGACTCTAGGTTTGCCTACCCCAGACTTTCATATAAGTAGAATTATATAGTATTTTGTCTTTCGTGACTGGCTTCTTTCACTTAGCACAATGTTTTCATGTTTATTTACACTGTGGCATGTGTCAGTACTTCCTTTTTATTACTGAATAGTTTTCGATTGTATGGATATACCACATTTTAAGAATTCAGTCATCAGTTGATGGGCATTTGGGTTTCCATTTTTGGTTATAATGAATAATGCTGCTATGAATGTGCATGCTATAAAGTTCTTGTGCAGACGTAAGTTTTTATTTCTCTTATGTATATACCTTAGAAACCATTGCTAATCCAAGGTCATGAAAATTCACCCCTGTATTTTCTTCTACTAGTTTTGTAGTTTTAGCTCTTACATTTATGTCTTTGATCCATTTTAATGTAATTTTTGTGTGTGATGTGAGGCAGGGGTCTAGCTTTGTTCTTTTACATGTGGACATTGCGTTGTTCCGGCATCATTTGTTGGAAAGACTATTTTTTTCCCATTGAATTATTTTGTCACTTACATTGAATATCAGTGTAACTATGAGGGTTTATTTCTGGACCTTATTTTATTCCATTGATCTATACATTTATCCTTATGCCAGTACCACTTTGTCTTGATTACTGTAGCTTTATAGTAAGTTTTGAAATTGGGAAGTGTAAGTACTCTTCTTTCCTTCTTGCTTTTAAAGACTATTTTGGTTGTTCTTTGCTCCTCGAATTTTCATATGAAATTTTAGGATCAGCTTGTCAGTTCCTGCAAGGAGCCACCTAAGATTTTGATAGGGATTGTGCTGAATCTCTAGATAGATTTTGAGAGTACTCCCATCTTAATGTTAATTAAGTCTTCTGATCTCTGAACATGGGGTGTCCCTCTGTAGATACAGATCCTCTTTAATTTCTCTCAGTGATGTTTTGTAGTTTTCAGAGTCTAAATTTGGTACTTTTTTGTTAAGTTTATTTCTAAGTATTAATGTCTTTAAAACTTCTATTGTAAATAGAGTTGTTTTATTTTATAATATTTTTGGGTTTCTTATTGCAGGTGAATAGTTGATTTTTATATATTTTTTATTTTGAATCTACATCTTTGCTGAACTTACTAATTCTCATAGTTCTTAGTGGATTCCTTGGGATTTTCTAAATACAGGATATAGCAAGATAGCCCATATATAGAAGAGTATAGCAGGATATCCCATATATTTACGAATCCCAAAGAATCTACTAAAAAGTACGAGAATTAGTAGACTATTTCACCTGCAAATGGAAATAGTTTTACTTCGTTTTTCCTAATTTGGATACCTCTATTTCTTTTTCTTACCTAATTGCCTTGGCTAGAACCTCTAACAATGTTGAGTAGAAATGGCAAGAGTGGATGTCCTAATTTTGTTCCTGATCTTGGGGGAAAGCATTCAGTCATTCACCATTAAATATGATGTTAGCTGTGAGTTTTTCGTGGATGCTCTATCAGATTCAGTAAGTTTTTTGCCATACCTAGTTGTTGAACTTTTTTGTTGTTGTGGTTAGTGTTTTTGTCACGAAATGGTATTGGATATTGTCAGATGCTCTTCCATTTTGATGATGATTTGGTTTTTGTCTTTTGTTCTGTTGGTATGATGTATCACACAAATTGATTTTTGTATGTTAAACCAACCTTGTGCTCATGAAATAAATCCCACTTCTTCGGTGTATATACTCTTTGTTTATATGTTTCTGGATTTGGTTTGCTAGCATTTTCTTGAGGATTTTTATGTCTAATTGATATTGGTCTATAGTTTTCTTACAATGTTTGTCTGGTTTTGATATTGGTAATACTGGCCTCATCGAATGAGTTAGGAAGTGTTCTCTTCTGTTTTCAGAAGAGTTTGTCAAGAATTTGTATTAATTCCTCTTTAAGAATTTGGTTGAATTCACCAGCGAAGCCACCTGGGCCTGGGCTTTTCTTTGTGAGTTGTTGTTGGGTTTTTTTAACTGCTTACTTTTTAAAATGGTCCTACCTCTCTCCTTGTGGTCTGTGTGTCCCTGAGTAACTGTTCTCAGCAGGAGGATTTCATTACCCAATTGAGTTTACTACTAAGATGTTTTTGAGCAACTCTTTACTACCTTTTTGGTTTGTCTGTTTGTTTGATTGATAAAGACAAGGTCTGGCTATTTTGTTGACAGGCTGGTCTGGAACTCTTGGCATCAAGCCGTCCTCTGACCTTGGCCTCCCAAAGTGCTGGGAGATTAAAGGCATGAGCCACCATGCCCAGCCCCACTTAACTACCTTCTTGGATGTACATTGGGCATATGTAGCTTATTGAAAAAAGCAGAATCATTCAACAATTTTATAATTTTATCTGAAGGTATAAGTATTTTCACAGTGTAAGTATTAAACATGAATTTTGTTGTTTGGAGTAGTTTGTTCATTACTTGGATGTTTACCCAGAATATTAGTTTGGGATGTTAATATTATTTTCATGAGGACTTAATGTATATAGAGTAGCTATGGTCTATAATTTAATTCGATTACATAGTTAAAAGTCTAGGCTCACTATAATTTTCACATCGACAAACTAGGCACCATTGTATTCAGATTAAGCTATTAGTTATTTTATATATTTTAGAAACTAGTTTTTTCATACTAGTTATCCAATTACTAAAATAATGATCGTGAAGATCATTTATGAATTGCATTTGAGCAAAACATTTAAGATTTAAAACAACTCTTTCATATATTAAAATATCTTTTAAAAATGTTGTTAAAGTATTTACAACAGATACAAACTGCTGATTCCATCTAGAGTACATTTTTAATAGTCAGAGAAATCTGAAAGGATCCTGTAGCTTAGTGAATACATTATCATTCAATCAGGTAGAAACCAATTTTAAACAATGTATTTAGTTCTGGTTCTCAAAATATAGAATTATTTTCCAGAGAAGAGATATTTAACATCACTATGTAAAGATAAGTGGTGGCAGCTATTCTGTACTTTTAAAACTGTGTGTATGTATATATGGTAAAAACAACTTGATGTCATCTTGTGTGATTGTGTTAACAGAATATTATAAAAATCTACCTTTAGATTTAGCCAATTAAGTAATCAAATCATGAATTAATAGGAAAAAACATCCAATTGCTTCTTTAAAATATAGACTCTTCTAAAATGAGGTTGAATTTATTGTGTGGAATATAAATGCAGAACATACAGAAAGCTTTATTAGATTGATTTTTTCTGTCTTTTTATTAAAAATTCATTGTAGTTGAAATGATCTTGTAGAAAAATACAGGACCTGGGATTAAGAGATTCCTTGCGATGTCACTAACTAGTGTCGTTGAGCAAGTCAGGGCTCTCTGTCACTTGATTTTCTTATCTCTAAAATAATAATACTGACTTGCCTACCTCAGAATATATCTAAAAGGCATGAGATTATTAATGCAGTGTGTTATTATTCCTGTTACTATTAACAGTAATAAATACCATCCGCCATAACTGGAGTCATTCCCCAGTTCTCTGCTTTGTCACACAAGTCTTCCATGCCACCTGAGAATGAGTGAAACATTCTCAGATGTTTCACTGGGGAGAATCATCTGAAACACTGTTGGGTACATTGATTTATCACTGATTGACTAAAGGGGAGGTTGCTTTATCTCCTGTAGGTTAATATTGTCTCACCTAGCTTGATATCTAAAAAGCCCATATGGAAGTGAGTGTTAACCGTTTTCCTTGACACCAGTGACATAATTCTGCTGTGCTAGACTTTGCTGCAAGTGATTGATCGGCTTCACTGACTCTTGTGGCATTTTATTAAATATAGTGGACCCCTTTTGGTATTGCATTTTATTAAATTTAGTGGACCCCCTCCACCTTTGTGGTACCTGAGTAGATGTAAAAGCAAAAGAGGACAGTGACAACCGTTACCAAAGAATTAAAATTATATACTCATATGGTTTTCTGTTTTCATTTATGTTTTTTAAACTATTGTTTTTATAAGTGGCTCAGCAGTGTATATCAACTGAAAGAGACACTATGGCTGATGAGTCAGCATTTCCATGCTGCAACAATGGGTTATTTCTGAAAACAAAAATAATTTACCCAAAATCAAGAAAATATTTTAAGCTTCCTTTGCAATTGCTGTTACATATTTAGAAGTTATAATGCTTTTTAAATGTTTGGCTTTTAATATATTAATTAAGACTAGGTGCAGTAGCTTTTCTCTAATTATTTAGTTTGATCAGGAAGTTAGATATTCCACAAAAGTGAATTTTCCAGATAAGGGAAACCTACTTTTAAGTGTTATTTGTAATGAAAACTACTACCACGTACTAAAAACCTTCTATGTTATGTGTGAAGTGCCATCTTGGAGCCTGATGTACATTGCCACATTTTATCTTTGTAAAAACCTTATGGGATAGGTATCTTTTTTTTTCTTTTTTTTTTTTTTTTAACAATGCTAAGGCTGTACGAGGTCTTTCTGTATCCAAAGACTGTTCTTTCTACACTTTCAGATTAATTTTTTAGGTAACTTTTTAAAATAAATTACAGTCTCCCCAACCTTATTTAGTAGGATATAGTGAGTATAATTTAACCTTACAGTGCTTTAGGATTTTCCTTTTTAGTATGATTGTTAGCCCCTGACTGTGGCTCGTAGAGCACAATTGTCCCTGTGATGAATGGCTCAGCTATGCTGTATTACTGATTCTTGTCATCTCCCTTGCTGTCAAGATGTCTTATGTCTGTGTGTCTGCCTGTAGCCACCCTCACCTGTCTTCCAACCTTCTGGCATAACTAAACTTGTTAAGTGTGTGAATTAAAACTAAAAGCCACTGGACTCTGAATGAGGACCTACGTGCCCCTCCTAGTAAGTAAAATTCATGAATTTATGTCAGCTATTGCAGTTCTTTATAGGTCTTTTTCATTGATTTCTAGTTTTACAACTTTACTTCAGATGGTTAAGTTTGAATAGAAATCTGGCCTCGCTGAATACAGCATATATAATTTATGTGTGAAAATTACACCTAGCTAATCTAATATACTAGTGCTTCCTTAATAAGATTTATTAAAGAGTACAGTGTGAGTTGGTAAAAAGGAATAAGACGGATAAAATTTTTGAATAAAAATAATTCTGCTTGTCACTGGTGGTACTTATTTTAAAGTTTTATCACTTAGAAGATTATCATTATTAAGGCTATAGGATTCTATATATTTTGGAATTTTTTTTCCAGAATTAGCTCAAATTGGTGCTCGATCTTTTTATTAAATTTACAAGAAAAATATTATCTTATTGGTGAAAAAGTAAAGTATTATAACTAAAAAGGAATTAGTCATTGGCAGGTATAGAATTTCTTCATTTCAAAGTAGTTTAATTTTTGCCCAATTTCTTAAATTATATTGAAACAAAATAAACTACCTATTGTTCTTACCCACTGAACCATGATGGTGCTACTGATAACCTTCAGAAGATCTAACAGGAGGAAAAACGGGTAGCCTCTAACAAAATTAGTAGTGTATATGGTGTTCTGCTGAAAGTACTTTAAATGCAGGCTAAATATTTAGCAAATAGACCTTAATGCTGTTATCCTCAACTCCTGTTTCATCAGTCTCTCACAGGTTACTGCCAAATGTTGATCAGTGTGTAAAATTTTTTTTTTTTGGCTGTTAACAGTATGCATAACTATTAGGAGGAATCTGTCAGCTGGAACCTTGAGCTGAGTGAGTCTTGTTTTTTAGTGCAAAGAAAATTTGGTGTGTATGGAAACTGAAGAATTAAGCCCATGAGTGTGTAACAGAGGCAGCAGAAACAGTTTTCCTTATTGACCCCAAGACTAAAGAACAGCTAGGTGAGAAGTGCACCAAGTGCCAATGGAACTTTGTAGACCTTGTAACATCTCCTTGTGCTAGAGCAGACGTGGGGTAACAATGATTGCTAACGTGTTTCGTGAAGTTTCTTAATCCTGTCATGTGTACCATCAAAAATTCTTTACTCAGAATCATACTGTAAACACCAAAAAGTTGAGGACCACTGATATTTGCATTTTCCTTTTCCAATGAAGCATGTAGTTGTTATAAAGTTTAGTTGGGAGACCTTTCAGTTATATTAAATATTATGAATACAGACTTGCACTTGCGTTTACTGATGTCTTTATTTGGGAATTAAAAGTTAAGTTCTACATTACTATAGAATTTCAGGAAAAAAGCCAGCAAATTGATATATAGCACTGCTGAAGTCTACCAATTACTTTTTAATTGGTATTATAGACCTCATTCTGAAACCAGAATGTTTTATTCTCCTAAGTGTGAATGTGCTGTATGAAGTTTCTCTAATTGATTTGCTGTGCCCATTCCATTTGATGTATCATTTTTCACAATATTTCATAATTTGTGCTCACTTCTAATGAAGAGAGTCGTTAGGACAGGCATGTCTAAGTACAACTGACAGCTAACATTAGGTGCCAGATGCAGTTTATAAAGCTATGTAGAACTGTAGAGAACAGTTTAAATAAATTAGCACCTATACATTAGTCTCACTTGCTGGTAATTTATAAGCGAATCAGTAGAGATGACATTTAGGTAAGTCATTGATCAAGTTAACAGCTGCAAACCCACTGCCCAGCTGGGATGCCTAATTAATAGAGATTGCATTCCTGACCCAGTGCTTCTGGGTTGAGTCTGCAATCCTTTCATACTTTGACTTAAGTCTAAGAATATGCTCAAATACTTTGCCGTCATTTTAGGGAACTGTTGATTATCAGTATTCTAGTTAAAACCTAAAAATGGAAGAAACATGTTTACTAATGAGGATTACCTTACTCCATTTCTTATTTGGATTAAATTTTTAAAATTTACATTCTTTTTCTTTCTTTTCTCGCAGCACTTTTTGTTTTGAATTCACATTAAGTGTAGATGACATGCTGTAGTTTAATGAGTTTCTTTTTTTTTTTTTTTTTTTGAGACAGAGTCTCGCTCTGTTGCCCAGGCTGGAGTGCAGTGGCGTGATCTTGCCTCACTGCAACCTCTGCCTTCCAGGTTCAAGCAATTCTCCTGCCTCAGCCTCCTGAGTAGCTGGGATTACAGGTGCCCGCCACCATGCTCAGCTGATTTTTGTATTTTTAGTAGAGACGGGGTTTCACCATGTTGGTCAGGCTGGTCTCGAACCCCTGACCTTGTGATCCACCCCACCTGCCTCGGCCTCCCAAAGTGCTGGGATTACAGGTGTGAGCCACCACGCCTGACAGTTTAATGAGTTTCTAAAGAGTTCTGTACTTACTAAATATATGCTCCCTTTTTTCTTTTGGAAAAAGCATGGTTTTTTGCTTTTGTTCTGTGGGTTTTTTTTTTTTTTTTTTTTGGTGACCAATCAACCAATGAACCTAAACTGTATGTGTAACAGTTTCTTAAAGTGTAACATTAGTTTAAAACACCTAACAACTTTGCCAAGTTAAATTTCATACCAATTTTAGAATTGAATATGGGAAATTTTAAGCTACCACTTATTTTGGGAAAATGCCTTTTGTTTTCTATTCCTGTGGCAGATTTTCTTCTGAGTGAATTTAAACTGAAAGATTAGGACATCAGCATCCTTAAAAAGTAAGGCGATGATTTTTGTATGTAGTCGAGCTGTATGGACGTGGATGGTGAGGATGTTTGAATACTAGTGTGTTTACTAGAGGCACCACCAAAATCTGGTTCTTAGACTGGGAAAAAGGTATCTTGAAATACTAATGCTAAACCAAATACAAACCCAAATACCTGGCTAGCAGGATTGTTTTGAAGCTTATGGAAAAACCATTAACTGAGTCCCAATTGATACACATGTTTTCATTTTTTGTTTTTTGTGTGTGGAAGGGTTGGGTATTTCTTAGTTTAAATAATAATTTTTCATGAAGGTTGGTTTAGAAGTGAAAAGGTGTTTATTTCAGATAATTATGAAATTTCTGTTAATTCTGTCATGGTTAGTAAACTTGTCCAAGTGGGCCAGACCACAGTTTGGATGTGAAATGCCAATTTTCCTTTAATTGTAAGATACTTGGGGGCCCAAATCACTTGCTGGCACCTTTTTTCTAGTGCCTAGTGTCACACACGTTCTGGGGCCAATGAACACTGACAGTGAACAGATAGGTTAACAGTAACAGAGAGTCTTTTCCTCACCACCTTCCCCTAGTGATTTTCTGGTTGACCTAATTTTACCTTTCATAATATTTAAATTTTGCATTATTTTTCATGCTAATATAGATGTTTCTCAATCACATAACAGGAAAACTACTTAAAAAAAAAAAAAAAGACCCTGAAGTATTCTAACATTTTATTTGCCTTCATGGTTCTCATTTTCTTTTCTTATATTTCTGAGCCTTTCCCAACCACATCTTTGCCCTAATCTAAAATTTTTTGTGAGGTAGCCCTATTACCCCAACCATTTTTGTTACTTATTCTTTGTAATTATCTTATTTGAAATACCCTCCTTAGTGTTAATTTTATATTAAGCTTAATGCTTTATGTTGGATTGGGAAATTACAATTGTGTGTTTTTGTTTTTATTTTTTTGAGACAGAGTCTTGCTCTGTTGCCCAGGCTGGAGCGTAGTGGTGCAATCTCAGCTCACTGCAGCCTCTGCCTGCTGGGTTCCAGTGGTTCTCCTGCCTCAGCCTCCCAAGTATCTGGGATTACAGGTGGCGCCACCGCGCCCAACTAATTTTTATGTCTTTAGTAGAGACGGGGTTTTAACATGTTGGTCACGCTGGTCTCGAACACATGACCTCAAGTGATCTGCCCACCTTGGCCTCCCGAAGTGCTGGGATTATAGGCGTGAGCCACCGCACCTGGCCGCTATTGTGTGTTTTGGAAAGCCCCAAGGACTCAGGAGATCAGCTCATGGAAGACTTTATCTTCAGTGAAGTGTTTTCTTAATATGAGGCAAAGGCTTTTGAGTTTGAGGAGTAAGAACAAAGTTGTCTACCATTTGCAGGGAGAACTTGGGAAAGTCTCTTGAGGCATTGGCATTTGAGAGAAACTGATAGAGGAAGCCAAAGAGCAAATTACTGGGGGTAAGAGTAGAGATGAAAAGTTAAATATCGTGCTGGGTGCGGTGGCTCACGCCTGTAATCCCAGCACTTTGGGAGGCCGAGGCGGGCAGATCACGAGGTCAGGAGATCGAGACCATCCTGGCTAACACCGTGAAACTCTGTCTCTACTAAAAATTCAAAAAATTAGCCAGGCATGGTAGTGGGTGCCTGTAGTCCCAGCTACTCAGGACTTGAGGCAGGAGAATGGCGTGAACCCGGGAGGCGGAACTTGCAGTTGAGCCGAGATCGCACCACTGCACTCCAGCCTGGGCGAGAGAGCAAGACTCTGTCTCAAAAAAAAAAAAAAAAGTTAAATATTGTATTGGAAGGGCTTGAGCAAATGCCTTTCTACTGAAATAAACCTCAAGTTACAATGCCCTAATAGACCAGCTTACAGGCAGTCAAAACTAAAACAGTCGGATGTGTGACACTGAGCTGGTTTTGCCTAGCCTGGCTTTGAATTAGGTCTGCATAATCGTGGTCAAAGAAGTTGGAATCTTAACATTGGGCCTTGTGGGGTGGGAGGGCAATCTGAGAGGAAGAAAGCTGGAAAGCTGTTATGCTCCCTGAGTGTGCCTTGCTGAGTGTGCCATACTCCCTGAGTATGGGGTGAGCTTCCTCATACCTGAGGTAGAGCCTCCAGTGACAAGAGACAGCAGTAACTTCAGCAAGACAGTGATAGTAAGATTGTGCCTGGTGCTGAAATGCAGACTGCAGCGGATGCATTTTGATGTTTTTCTGACACACAGCATTTCCAATAGTGCATCACTACCCGCAGCAGGTTTAGAGAGAAAGGTGATAGTGCCCTGTTCCTCCCCACCATCCCTGCTTTTAGAATGGTGATGGGGAAGAGTTATTCTAGAACTGGACTGAAAGTTGCACTGCCTGGGAGGAGGAGCATTGGGGACAGTATTCCCTGGAGGGCACGTTGCAAGTAAGATACTGTCCATGTGGGTGCTTAGAGAGGACATTATTCCTTCAGGTTGTCCCTCCTAGAACGTAAGGTGGAGGTCTGTGCTTGTCATTTTGCTTTGTTGGTTTTTCTTGCTTATGCTTTGTTCTAGGAGAAAGAAACTGCAAAAACAAGCAGAGAAGGTTTTCAGTATTTGTCACAACTTGATATTTATATATTTTCTTTCTAGTAGCAAGTTAAAATTAACTATGATTCAAATGAACAACAAAGGGTAGGGAGAAAACTGGAGCTGATCCAGTAAGGACCTCTGAATGAATACAGACTACAAGAAGACTGATTGGGAAAGCGAAGGCTTTTGTAATATTACTCTCATTTTTACTCCATATACACACTTCTGTTACACACACACACACACACACACACTCTCTCTCTCTCTCTCTCTCTCTGTCTTTCTCTCTTACATTTTCCTACTGCTTCCTGTATGTAAATATTTCCACCCATATACCCAACTTTGAAGTCCAGGCTGAATGAAATAGGGTATTTAAACCCAGTTCTCTTACCTTTACTCTTTAAGACAGTAAAGTTAGGCTGTCATGCTTAGTACCAGAGGGCTTCTGTAGTGTTAAGAGATGTCAGGAAATGCAGCCTTACAGATGGTTGTCATGATACTGAGTTACCCATCCAAGCCCTCAAGGAATCGAGTCATAGATCTAAGTACTAAAACACTGCTTCCAGTCTTTTCACTTCACGGGAGAGAAAGTTAGGAATGGCCGTTATTACCAGCTTTGTTGTAGTAATCCTCTATTCGGAGACTACTTGGTTGTTAATATTCTGTCTTGTAACAATAGATATGTGTTTGTTAATTTAGACCAATAACATTACATTACAGACTTTAACCTTGTAACCATTTAACGAAGTTTAAAAAACCTTGCTGAAATACACCTCAGTAGCATTAGTACAGTGCTGAGTTGCATGATTAAAATTAATTGGCAGTAAATAAATGAAATTGATAGTAAATAAAATGAAAATTTACTTCCTCAGTTGCACCAAGCACATGTCAGTGAGCATAGTAGTCACATAGGCTACTGGCTGTCATTTTGAACAGCACACATTATATAGAGTATTTCCATTATCAGAGGAAGTTCTACTGGACATGTTAGGATTGCTCCTTCATTTCCTCCCAAGTAAGAATTTATAATTTTTGCTTTGTGTTACTTACAAGAAAGAGAATACTTGGAAGTATAAGTAATATTTGTTTGCCGTTTCTATTTTGTCTTTCTTTGAAACAATTAAAAACACCTGAAGAAGTGGCTTTGAAAACAGTTCAAAAATACTACAAAAGATAAAATAGAAATTTAGAAGTATAGAACATGGTTGCTTCTTTTATCTGAATAAAACAGCAGTGAGCAAGGTGCCATGGCACATGCTGTAGTCTCAGCTCCTTGGGAGTCTGAGGCAGGAGGATTTCTTGAGCCCAGGAGTCAAGGATGTAGTGCGCCATGATCACATCTGTGAATAGCCGCTGCTCCCCTGGGCAACATAGTAAGACCCAATCTCTAAAAAACAAACAAAAATTTATTAAAACAATCACAAATTATGGAAGAACAAAAGGTTTATATGACTTTTATATGTATATATGTATTAATATGTATATTGCATGGATGTTGGAACCAGAATTGAGAAACATCAAAACACTCTAATAGCAACAGCAGTAAATACTAATTTGTGTACTTTTTCTTGTGAAAAATTTCATTCATACAGAAAAAGAGAATGTCTGTCACCTGGGTTAACTTCTTAACATTTTGCTGTATTTGCTTCAACTGTGTGTTTTTTGGCTGCACTGTTTTATTTTAAAGTAAAATACAATTACAAACATCATGATGCTTCACTCCTAAATACATCTTCAAAAAATTAGGACTTCTGCCTATATAACCACAATATCACTATCACATCTAAGAAAATTAATCTGAATATAGTCTATAGCAGGAGGTGGAAAATTTTATCTATGAGTTTGTATTTACATTTCCCTAGTTGTCTATAAAAGAGTTTTTATAGTTGGTTCTCTCAAGGGCCCTGCAATCCATTTGTTGATTTATTCTTTGAGTATCTGCTATGTTCTAATTCTGGAGTGAGAAATTATTGACTAAGACATGGTCCTTTGCCTTCAAAAACACACCTGCAGACACGACCAAGGTAAAATCAAAGATTTGGCAACAGCACATAGGAGAAAGAAGAACTGGTAGAAAGCAAAATAAGTTATTTGAGGAACAGTTTTGGATGTGCTGTTTGGATACATAAATGGAAAAATCCCTAAGGCAGTTGACAAATAGTTTAGAACTACGGAAATAGATTTGGTCTCTCCCTACATAAATTTGCTTGAAAAGAAGAGAATCAAAGATGGAACTCTGAGGAAACAGCACTTAAGGGATGAGCAGAGGTGTGTTTAGGAGAGATCAAGAGGAAACTTGCAGAAAGGTAGGAGGGGAATGTGGCTGCAAGAAGGAAGGGAGACAGCAGCCTCATACAGATGAGACCTGAAAGTAGGTCACAGGATTTGAAAAAAGGCCTCAGTGACCCCCGACAAAGTAATTGCAGGACTAGAATTATGGTTAGGCCAGATTGAAATCTGGGGAAAAAAGCAATGGGTACTTCAGGGAGTGGGTGGATGCTTCTCAGGACAGGAATGTGAGTGAGAATTGAGTTGTTTATGGGCCCAGATGCCACCAGGAGCACAGTCTTGTTTAGATGGGTGCTTCACATGATCCTTGAGGTTGCTCACAAATGTGGTGTCATTGGTACGGAAAGGAGAAAGGTGGGCCTCACCCCTTTGTGAGTGCTGTGAGTGATGTGGAAGCTGAAGGCAGTGACAAGGATGGGGAGGGAATGGAATGGCCAAATGGTGTGTACATTGAAAGAGGCTCATTCTGTGTTTGACTGAGGTGGCACTAAGAGAAGTAATGGAGAGCCTAGTGGAATAGGGAGGACTTCCAGACAAGGCTGCATTTGATCTACGATCTTGAAAGATCTTGAAAGACAAACAGCAATGTGTTAAGTGGAGAAGTAGAACAACAGTATTCCAGGCAGACAAAACAATTTGCAAAGGCATTTGTTTAGAAAGGAAGAAATGACTGGTAAAAAGAGACAGATGCAAAGTATCACTGAAAAGAGTAGATGACCACTCTCCTTTGTACCCTCTGTGTAACCTGTAAGTATTTCTGTCATAGGTCCTGTGTATATTATTGTATCATGCCGTTTTATGTGTACTATTACAGCAGCCCCTGTATTTGAGACTATCTGTCTCCACTGATAGAATGAGATCAGGAGCCATATCTTAATTTTTATCGTTCTAAACTAGCAGAGTGCCTAGAACTCAGGTGGGATAAATATTTGTTGAGTAAAATTTATTTAGGTAAATAATCTATTTCTTTCTCTTTAAGCACATTTGGCTTTTTCTCCTAATTTTACTACTAAATAGCTGGATGTCCTTGATGTCAGTGAAGAAGTGAATCTGTTATCTGAGAGAAGATCAGTTCCCTGGTATGGACAAAGGAGAGTACATTATGAAATTAAATTTCAGAAGGTTGAGGTTCTGGCTTTGCCACTTATTTCAGTGTAAACTACTTAACTGCTGCTTCTTGGTCTGTAAAATAGAGCTCATGAATGCGTGCTATCTTATGTCATAAAATAATATGGGAAATAATGTGCTTTACATAAACTGAACATTTTTGTATAGTTAATTAATATTTATTGAATGGCTATTATGTTGTATTTTTATAAATACCTTTTCAAATTCTCACAACAACTAGATAAAGTTGATATCCTTGCACATCAGAATCACTGGGAGTGGTAGTATTTGAAAAGTCTTCTTATGGTTATAATAAGACACAGTGAGGATTATGTTATTATTTACACTTTCATCATGTTTTCGTGTTCACTGCTTCCTTTCTTTTGAACTCTCCAATGTTTAGTGAAAGTGAAGATTTTCCTGTTTTATAGCACATAATGCTCTGCCCGAAACGTATCTGTAGGCTGTTCAACTCAGTACTAGCACTCAAGATTCTCTTGTTATATGTATTTGTTGTTTATCTCAAAAGGATATTCATCTACTTGTGTTTTAACAACTGTGTGGTAACTGAAAGTTAAGCAGACACAGAAAGGAACACAGTTGTTTTTCATAGCCAAGTAGTCCTTTGTTTGCTTCAGAATTTGTAAAAGAAAAGAAAAATAAAGAAAAAGAAAAAAATCTGCATAGAATGCCCATAGGAGATAAATGGAAGTAATAGGTTAGGTCGTGTTAGTACTATTCCCTGCATACTAAACAGATGGCAGACAGCGTGCCAGGAATGTGCCTTTTCTGTTTTGTATGTTTTGTTATTTGGTTTTAAAACAACTGGCTTATTTTATTTCCTATTCCCTCTTTTGTTCGTTTTTCTTTCATCTTTTGTTTTTCATTGTTTTCACTGAATTTGCAATATTGCTTTTTATCTGACATGATATCTTTTGCTCTGTGGACCTTTTCCACAGTATTTGGTACAATACCTAACATAGTGAGGGATTACAAATGAATAAGTGTGTATTAATTTACTTTTAGCTGAGAAAAATTTTTTAAGGCAAAGACACATTTTCTGATACTTTCAGAAGACTTCTAGCAAATTCTTTGTTGGCTTATTTTTGTCTTTTTAAAAGAGAGATTGCCTGTAAGCCCTAGACATCCTTTGCAATCAATGCTTTCTTTTCAGTTTCCACCAATGAGCTTCCTCATGACTTTTCTGTCTTAGTCTTCATGACAAATTCAACTGTAGGTTGGAATTCTTCAATTTTCGTTTCCCTCTAGGCTTCTATTCATTGGTCACCTAAGTTAACAGTAATTTTCATATTTGGAAATGATGCCGATGACAGCTTGAAACTCGGTTGAATTGTCTCCTTTGTGGTTACAGTGTGTTCACTCTACGTTGAAGAATTGTGCTTAGTCTTCCATGCCGTCTAGTGTTCTGATCCAGGCCTTGGCTTCAGTTGTCCCTTTGCTAAGATGCCAACCAGCCTTGGGCTGCCCTGTATGACTGAGAATGAGGCCTGACGTCTAGGTGGCCCACGAGTGCTATAGGCTAGTGTTGGCTTTGCTGAGACAGGTTGCGTTTGGGAAAATCTTACTTATTTTTAAATTTTAAACATTTTTCTCACCTTTTTATTTTGAAACTTTTCAAATTTCCAGAAAAGTTGAATATTCATTGAATAAATATAAACACATACCCCCATCACCTAGATTTGCCAGATGTTAACATTTTGCCACATTTTGTCTCTTTGCATATGTAAAACATTTCTTACTGATCCATTGAAAACTGCACATTATAAACTTAGCCCCCAAATACATCAGTATGTACTTAACCCCTAAATGCATACATTCTTCATACCATTATCTCCCACAATATCATTATCACATCTGATACAATTATAATAATTCTATATGCCATATATATAATCTTGGTGAAAATTTCCTCAGTTTTTCCCATAATGTCTTTATAGCTGACTAGTTGTTTTGTAGAATCCAGGCCACTTGTCTTGTACAATTGTGTCACATCCTGGCTTTCTGCTTGCTTTCTCATGATCAGATTTAGAATGTATAAAGGATACTGCTAAGGTGATATATACTTCTCGTTGCATCCACGAAGTCTAAGAGGTACATAGTCAGTTTGTCCTGCTGTTGATGATGATATGACTGATCCCTTGGTTACAGTGGTGACCACTAGACCTCTTCATTGTAAAAGTAGCCTTTTCCCAATCTATAGGGTAATATTTTGAGTTCATGTGAATTTTCCATTCTTTAGTAACCTTTCAGCCAGTGGCTTTAGCATTTGTTGGTGATCCTTGCCTGAAATTGATGGTTAATTTGGAAGTTGTAAAATGGTGATTTTCTACTTCTGTCACTCCTTTTACTTTTATAACATATTGTTCTGTAAAGTAGCTTTCTTTTTCTTCTTGCCCCTCCTCCCGAGTGTGTGTGTGTATGTGTATGTGTACACGTGTGCGTGGGTGCACATGAAAGTGCATGTCACATATTGAGTGTGTTGTGAAGCATTATCATTATTCTTTTATTTTCAGAGACAGGGTCTTGCTCCATCAACCAGGCTATAGTGTAGTGACGCTGTCATAGCTCACTGCAGACTTGAACTCCTGGGCTCAAGGAATCCTCTCACTTCAGCTTCCTGAGTAGCTGGGACTACAGTCATGTGCCACCACACTTCTTAAAAATTTTTTTTGTAGAGATGGGATCTCAGTATCTCTAAAAAGAGATAGTGAGAATGTCTCAGACTCATTTTGTGCTTTGTCTGTCTTATGCCTAGAATCAGCCATTTCTCCAAGGTACTTGGTTCCTTACACTGGAATGTATATAGAAACCAGTTGGCCCTCCCATTGCTCCTAAAGTTCCATTGCTTTATGCTTTTTCAGGAAACAGAACTAGGAAATAATATTTTTTGAATATTACAGGAAATAGTTTTTAAGATAAGAGTTTATATTACTTAACATTATAGGGTTTTCCCTTTTACATTTGTATCTCTTCTATAATAAAATATCAGTCTCCATAAAATTAATATATTTACTTATTTGCTTTATGCTGCAATATACATAAAATATTTCAGAATTATAGTATCAGTGTTATGACTGACTATAAGCCTACTAAGTAAAGATGACGATTTCTTTGCAATTATTTTGTTGTTGTTATTTGTTTCTGGTTATATTTTTAGAGTTTCTTTGTAAATATTATTCTTTAATACATAAAACATTTACATGCTTCAGGGCTTAACTATACAAGGGAGGCCCAGAGGAGTTTGCCCTCATGCCTATGCCCCTCCCTCTACTCTCACCCAACCCTTGAGAAATGATTTTTATTGGTTTCTACGTAACTTTTTTGTGTTTATGTTTGCAAAAAAGAAGCTTATGTGTATTTTCTGCCTGTACTTATACGCCTTTTCTTTTTCTGTTTCTTACACCAAAGCAGCATTCTAGGTACATTCCTTTTGTATCTTGGCTTTTCTCTCTGTTTTACAGCTCTATAGTACTTGATTGCACAGATGTGCCCTCATTTATTCAGCCAACCTCTTATGTATGGGGATTTGGTTGTTTTCAGTATTTTGTTCTCATAAATCAGTGAATAGCACGTGCTTATGTTCTTTTGTATTCATAGGGGTGTATCTTCTGGGTAAATTCATAGAGTCAGATTGCTAGGGAAATATATATGTAATTTTGTTAGAAAGCTCCCACCTTCCCGCTGAAGAGATTATAGCACTTGGCATTCCCACCAGCAAGGTGGCAGGGTGTTTTTTTATAGCCTCGCCAACAGTGTGCTGTCAGACTTTTGAACTTTTGCTAGTCCTATTAGATAAAATGTGTTCTCTCAGTAGTTTTAATTGCACTTATCTTATTATGAGCCATATACTTCTTTTACAAATATAGTTTAACTGGTCAATCTTTTTTTTTTTTTTTTGAGACAGAGTCTCATCCTGTCACCCAGGCTGGCGTGCAATGGCGCGATCTCAGCTCACTGCAACCTCCGCCTTCGAGGTTCAAATGATTCTCCTGCCTCAGCCTCCCAAGTAGCTGGGATTACAGGTGCCCGCCACCATGCCCAGCTAATTTTTGTATTTTTAGTAGATACGAGGTTTCACCACGTTGGCCAGTCTGGTCTCAAACTCCTGACTTTGTGATCCACCCTCCTCAGCCTCTCAAAGTGCTGGGATTACAGGCGTGAGCCACCAGGCCCAGCCTGTCAATCTTTTTTAAAAAATTACTTATAAATTTTGAGTCATAATTATGAAAGACTTTTCCATTGCTTAGTTATAAAGGAATTGACTCATGGCGTATGTGAGTATTTCTTTGTTTTTATTTTGTATGTTTAGCCCTCTCACTCATTTGGAGTTTACTCTGCTGTATATGATGTGAGGTTTGGATTTCAGTTGTATCTTTTTCCAAATGGCAATCAGTTGCAGTATCACTTATTAAGGCTCATGTGTGTAATCCCAATACAGGTAGTCCAAGGCAAGAAGATCATTTGAGCTCAGGAGTTCAAGACCAGCCTGAGCAACATAGTGAGACCCTCGTCTGTACAAAAAAAAAAAAAATTAGCTGGGTGTGGTGGTGCAAGCCTATAGCCCCAGCTACTCCTGAGGCTGAGGTGGGAGGATTGCTTGAGCCTGGGAGGTCAAGGCTGCAGTGAGCATGATTGTGCCACTGCATTCCAGCCTCAGCGACAGAGTGAGGTTCTGATCTAATAAAAGAAAAGGTCTACCTTTTTTCCCTGCAGCAAAGGAAGGGGGTGGGTGGGGAGGGACCTGGTTAAAACAAAAAAGAGTTTGCTAAAGGGGCACACTGACGTTTGATCTAAGTTTTTATTTGTTTGTTTATTTTGCATTCCAGCCTGCGTGACAAAGCATATTGCTCAGCCTGGTTTATAACACCTGGCCTCATCCTCCCACATCAGCCTCCCACAGTACTGGGATTACCAGCATGAGCCACTGTGCCTGACCTAGGTTTTTTGTTTTGTTTTAAATGTAATTTTGTTCTGAAAAAAGTTGAATAATAGAAAGAAGCTTGACCCAGAGACACAATTAGGCTCCCTAATATGACTGAATTTATACCCCCAAATTATAGACCTCTCCTTTTGGTGGCAGAGTCTGATCCAACACATTTACTACGTGGGTGGGCAGAGAAGGCCCACTCAGAACAGGCTCTCTAAGTGAGCAGAAGTGTATTTAAATTCACTACCGGATCCCAGGCCATAGACTCTTCATCTGGCACTGTTCAACAAGAAAGAAAGTGTACATTTTGTTGTTGTGAGGCGGGGCATTGGAGAAGACACTATAAAGGCTTAAGCTATTGTTCCCAGCTGGGAGGCAGTGCTGCTCCCTAGAACGTAGGGGCATTTGGAAAGGTGTGGGGGTGAGGTTTGTCACGAGCACTGGGTATTACTGGTGCCTACTGGAAAAAAGCCAGGAATATTAAATGACCTGCAGTATGGGGGAAGGGTGCCTATGATGGAGCTGTCACACCCACAATGCCAGTAGCATCCCTATTGAAAAACAGACATGGAAGAACTTGTTTGGAAAGAGAGTAGTTTAAAAACTCTGGAAAAAGTTGAAAGAACATCTAAAAACATCGGGTGTTATGATGGGTGAGACTTAGAGCCTGCTCTTTGATATGTGCACGACCAGCTGGGAGCTGGAACAATTGCTCTTAAGCACATTTCCACAGAAGCCGGACAGGAGCATCTCTAAGTGATCCCTTAAAAGAGAGATTATTTGTGCTTTCATATTTAAGGAATGACATGTTTAAAGCTGACACTTGAAAATTGCCAATAACCAGTTTAATAGTGAAATTTTTTTCTTTTTGGATGTGTGTGTAGTAATTTTATCATCCCATTGAAACATTTATGAAATAAGATAATGCTTTGAAACTCTAGTTCAATGTCCAGCATATAGAAAGCACTCTATAACTATTAGTTCTAACCTTGTTTATATAGCAGTTGTTAACTAACCTTTGTGTATATTTTCAGAGAGCTATTGCTTACCTTTTCCCAAGTGGTTTGTTTGAGAAACGAGCCAGGCCAATAATGAAGGTAGTTATCTTAATTACTATTTTAAAAATTTCACTTTTATATGTTATGATAATTATCTAATACATTATTAATTTATTTTACAGCATCCTGAACAGATTTTTCCAAGACAAAGAGGTAAGCTTGTTCAAGAATGAGATAAACAGTTTTTTCTTTACCGTATTCCGGTGTTAGGTTATGTATCAGCGGTTGCTCACATATTGTAGGGTGGCCTTCCTGTGTCACAGTAGTTGTGAAGTAGGTCAAAAAATTTTGTAACAATGAATGAGTGAAGTTTGCAAGCCATATCTTTTAAATTAAATACTAAAATTGGATGTGTTTAGAGCTTAGGACTATACCAATGTCATACTAATTATTTGCATTCTAATATGTCCTTTTGAGGGAGAGTTTGGTACAGATCTGCTGGCAACTAATTCAACTTCTGTTTATATGAAAATTTAAAACTTTTCTTGATTTTGGAAGCACATTTTCACTGACTATAGATTTTCTTTTCTGTTCTTTCAATACTTTAATGATGTAATTCCATTGTCTTGTCTTACATAGTTTCTAATGAGCAGTTAGCCATCATTCTAATTGTGTCTCCTGTTTTCTCTGGCTTCTGTTAAGATGTTCTCTTCATCTTTTAAATGTGTAAAAAAATATTGAAGAAAATACACAGCAAGCTTTAAGGTTATCAAGAAGTTGAATAATATATTTACTATACATTAGAAGCCTCTTATCCAGTGAGGACCAGTAGTTCTCTGTTAACTTAAAAAGTATTAAAGCTAGAAATCATTTCTTTAAAAAACACTCAAAATGTAACCTGTACTTACCCATCAAGCTTTTGCTGTGACCCTAGAGGTTTGGTGGTTTTGAGTGTGTCTGCTCCTCCCCGTTGCTTTTATATAACCATGCTGCTGATGCAACATCGCAGTCTTTCAGTTTTGATTTTCTTGCAGTGGAGCAGTGAACTTACACTTCCTAAGAAATCTGAGTGCAGAATATTTTTGTATTTCTATAAATTCTTCCCATCAACCTCACTGAAGTTGACACCTTTTTTTTTTTTTTAGCAACTTGCCTTTCTAGAGCATTCAACCTAGTTTTCTTAGAAGTAGCAACTTTAATGTTTGCACTCATATTTAATTTATTTATTTAATACTTAATTCATGTATTTATAGAAATAAGTACAACTGTAATAAAATAGGCTTGGGAGTAAACACAACTATTAGTAAGCATGAAACTCAGCAGCAAAAATGTGTGGATCTACTTGAGAATAGCTTGGTGGCCACGGGTGCTCAATATGCGGGCCGCTTTATCAGTGTGTTTAGAATTAAATAGAAATTGGTAAGATAGCAGATATTTCTGTAGAAGACTTATTTATTTTGCAGTGGTATTTCTGCTAAGTCATATTTTTATTCAAAGCTAGGCATTTATTCTCTCACTCCAGTTCACTCTTGGAAATGATAACTTTTAGTTTGAATCTTATTATAAATGTTTTGAATCTTTTTAGAAATATGCTCTATCATTTGTATTTCCTCACTTCTTAATCATGGTTGATTATAAATTATACCATCGATTTAATAATTTAAAAGAAGGGGTATGATAAACAAAACCATGTCATTCTTTGAAAAAGCTAGTGAAATCAATCAACTTCTAGCAAATCTGGCCAGGGAAAAAAGAGAAAACATAAGAGGACAATATTAAGAATTGTAAATAATAATATTCAGATGGTAAGTTTAAAGTATGCAATTGTTATGGGTAACTTTATTCTAACTTGAAAAATCTCTCAAGTAAGAATTGTTAGCATTTATTGAAACAGAGTAGGCCAGGCATAGTGCTAAGTGCTTCCTATGTGTTAACTTACACTCTTCACAACAGGTTTATTAAGTAGATACTGTAATTTTCCCCACTGCACAAATGTAGGAATTAAAAGCACATGGAGTTTAACTTACCAAGGACGTAACAGCCAGGAAATAGTTGAGCCAGAATGTAGGGAGGCCCAGGCAGTTGTGGCACACACACATATGTATGACCACCAGACTCAACTGACTCTCAGACATGTAGTTGAAAGAATAATATAATTGCCACAGTTGTCTTAATCAGGAGAATACTGGTTAAACCGGTGGTCCCCAACACCTTTTTGAGGCTTTTCTGTTGTTGATGTTTTAAACTCTCAGAGGTTGATGACCACCGGGTTGAAACAAATGATGTAGCATAGAAAAATATATTCTTTAGTTTTCATCTTTGTTTACCTGTTTTAGATTCTCTGAATGTACTGCATTTTTTTACTTTATCAGTTTTCCCTTTTAAAAATATGGGAGGGCATCATGTTTATAGCCAAACCTAAATTTTTTTATTCTAACAAGATGATTTGGGCTATTTTATAAGCTTTTATTTGAAACAATACAGAAATTCTCATAGTGAAATATTTAGTAATTTTTAAATTAAATGTAAACATTGTTTTATGTTAATGGTATGAAATATTTAATATCCTAAATATTTGCATATAAATATGCTAAACTAAATATTAAAATTCTAAATGTTGGTGATTTTTTGTGTTTTTTATTATTCAATTATAAATGTGTCTCATAACTATGGTTAAATGCACCTATTTGGTCTGTCTCTGTGTATATTTTTATTTGCTTTCATCTGGCTTTTTTTATCAGCAATCCAGTGGGGAGAAGATGGCCGTCCATTTCACTATCTCTTCTATACTGGCAAACAGTCATACTATTCATTAATGCATGTACGTATATTGCATTTATGATAAATAATATGAGCTGTAAGCTACAAAACTAATTGTACTGATACTGTTCTCAGCTTCAGAATTTACCTAGTATTTTATAATTGATAAAAATAAGACTTCTAGAGGTAAGACAGTGTGTTGATGAAATGATTTATATTAATTCATTTTTGCTAAAGGTAAACTTTATAGAATTTATATCAGAATGGTTTGTCTTTAAAATGCTTTTACTTAGAAATTGAAATCATGTTCCAAGGTAAATGTTCAACTCAATTATAGTGTGTGCATGTGCTTTCAGGGTAAAGAAGGAGGAGGCCAAGTGTATGATGCTGTCAGGGGCTGTGAGGCATTTGCCTTGAAAAAGAATCAAATGGTTATTTCTCATTTTTTTTGTTATTTATATATAATTTTTGCCTTTCATAGATTAATGCAGTGTATGAGCCTAGAATTTGGGCCCCAAAACAACCTAAGAAATGATTTTATTACAGTTTGACTTCCAACTGCATTTAGTATGCTGTGAACAATTTTTGTTTTGTTTTCAGAGCTGTAAGTATCTGATAGTGTGCAAATTTGGAAGAGTTCCCCAGAATTGCTATGGAACAAAAGGCTGGATGCCAATATTCTGTTTTTATTTTTAGAACATGATATCAAGTTCTGTTTTACTCATTATATGATTTTTTAAAGTTTCAAAAATATTTATTGGGCTTCCCCCATCTACAGTCAGATTGCAGTGGCTTGAATCAGTGCACACATTTACTCTGCTTTTTAGAATTATCTGCTGTTTATTTGTGCGCCACAAACCCAAAGGACAGAATTCCCACTTGTCAGGTACATTTATTTCTTGGGGAAAAAAAAGAAAACCTTCTTTTCGCTTTTTGTTGACCTTGGGCAAATGAGCTTCTTGCCCTGGCAGAAATGAAATGAATGATAAATGTAGAGTGTGTCTTTGCTGAGTAATGGAGCTCCGTAGAGGTTCTCTCCCGCACAGCCTGAGGCTGCCCGGGGTCCCCTGCTGTTCATTTAAATAGGTATGTCAAATCTGCCTCCAAACGCCGCCGGTTTGATCTGTGGTAATATTTGTGAAGGTTCCATATGGACTTGAGCCCCCTGCAGTGCTAAGAAATAATGTACAACGCTTCATGGTGCAGACGCAAATTTTCTCTGAAAAGGGATGCAGTGCTGCGTTTTAGCTGTCGGAGGGGATGATGGAGCTGACGCGCTAGGCCTGTCAACTTGTTACACGGATGGGTTGCACGCAGCGAAGCTGTGGAAAATCTGTGCCTTTTAACTTTTCTACTTAATCACGGTTGTAGCATTGCCTTTAGACTGTATGCTACATTAATTCTCTTCCTGCCTTCTGCCTTTCATCCCAAGTTTCACGGAAAAAAGTAAAGCATGCAGGTCTTGTAGAGGAGCCTTATCAAACAGCTGTCATCTGACATGCCATTTGCATTTGTTTTGGCTGAAACTGAGCAACCCAAGGGCAAGATATTTTGTTACATTCCATCATAATCAGGAAATTACACATCCTATAAGAGACCTAACTTTTTTTTTAAGTTTGTTTTTATGTTTTAAAAGGTATTGTTCAACAAACTGATCAGTTTCTAAGTGGATGAAATGTTACCATACTCTCTAAAATGTCAAATGATATCTGATTAATAAACATTCTTTGTTTTTGAGTAATTTAAGTTTTGTTATGTTTCGATAGAAGAGTCCTTTGGGCTTTTATATTTTAGTTCAATGCAGTAATTGCTAAATGTATGCCTTATGCATACATTTCAGCATTATGTATAGCAGGTGTCATTAATTACAGCCGCAGTCACACCAGCCTAGTTTCCCAGATAACACATATCATGATCATCTGCAGGAGATACTGAGACTTTGAAATAGTGACTAAATGTTCATCATTCACCCTACAGAAGTATCTTTGTAGTGGCCAGGCACTGCGTAGAAAGTCCAGCTATAACACTTGGAGCCATCTCGCCTGTCTGCACTCTCTTTGTTCTGCCTGGTCTTGGTGGTGGGGGGAGCCGTCCCCTTCCCACTGTGAGTGATCACAGGATGGCTGTCCCCACCGTGGCACGGGAGGTCGCCCCTGAAGACTGGCAAGCTTTAAAGAGTTGGAAATGAATCCTTGTTGCTACCATTTATTTTTGTTGATATAATTTTTTCCCTATGTGGCAGGGTAACAGACACTAAGCCAAACTGTTTTTCCCAGTCGTTGCCCAACTGTAATTGTATGAGGCGCGGATGCCACTGGCCAGGAGTTGTGACAGGAAAACACATCTAACCCCTGTGTGCAGTTGTGTGAGGAGACCCTTCTGATGCCAATTAACCTTCTTATCCTCTGTAAAGATGACAAATCTTCTTTTTAGTATTTGGTGACTGTTTGCATAGGAAGCATATATATTACATTATAGCAATTAATAAAAGATGGCCCTGATGCACCTTGCAGTTAAGATCTGTGTATGATGCTTTAGTGAATCCTGTTTCCAGTTGACCTTTATTTAGTCCATCCACTTTCTGTGGAGAAATGGGGAGGTTTTTGAGGAAAAATGGCGATGAAATATAAGGTACAGTTTATTGTTCCTGCCCAGAAATGAAGCGTGATAGGAAAGTATAAAGTGAATGGGGATTTGCTGATCCGTGATGTTCTCACGTTTTGGAAATGTGCCACACTCCACAGGTTCACTTGCAGGGCACTTGGGGCTCCCATTTTCCTATGGATATAATGATCCACATGTCTTCAGGTTCCTGGGAAAGTCGATTAAAAACTCATTTGTTTTACACTAATAAGATATATGTATATAATGAAAAAAGTATAAAACCATAGTGACAAATAATTTCTTAATAAAAAGTAATTTAAGTAAGAAGAAATAAGAAACTTCTTGAGTTTCTCAAAGCATCATTGAGTACCATGAAGGGATCCGCTGCCTGGTGGCACTGGCTTGGCTGGCTTTTTCACCAAAAATGGATGGCTTCTCATTTCCTTAATAGCCATTTAACCAGTACAACTTGTTTGCTTTTCAGACATGATTTAGGGCTTTAGGTTTCAAGAAAGAGAGAAAGAATAAAGTTTCCTGAAACAATTGAGCAAAGGTGTGAAGGAGAGGGAAGAATGTTAAAGAGGATACAGATGTCTGTGTAAAAAATAAAATGCTATACAGCAAGATAACCGAGTTGTGACTAGCCTAGGTATAGACTGCGGTAAGTGGAGAAAGGACTAGGCCAGAGAGTGGGCTGCCCTTTGGGTCCAAGGCTGTAAACCCCACCAGGGTTACCCCCTTTCCCGCAGCAGCTTGGGCCTGTCCAGGACGACCAAGCTGGTGGCAAAGGGAACGGTGGGCCACAGCCTTGGTGTTCATGGTTCAGTTTGCGAAGGTCCTTTAATTTTAAGAGAAAAACATTTACCAATACATATGTTTCTGAAAAAGAAATTAAAATTCACTAACTAAAAGTAAGTTGAGAATCCTTTAAAACTCATAATGGGAGGGGATTATTTGACGCTGAAGTGGTAACCCTTTTGTAAAGCATGGCTCATTAAGTCAAGGCATGTCTGTAACACAGCTCTTCCCAAAGTGCTTTCTGCAGAATGTAGACTGTGAAATATTCTTCAAGAAAGAGGCTCTGAAGTGGTGTTAGTTTAGGAATGTTACATATTGTGTACTGGGGAACTCTAATAAGGAGACACTTAGTAGGATCAAAGCTCTGTGAAGTCCTTAAGAAACATGTTGCTTTAACACTCTGCTGCTCAAACCAAGTGGGCTGTAGAACACTTCCTACTCCAAACCCCTTTTAATGTCCCATGAAACCAGTGCTTGGGGAGGACTGTAGTACAGAATATTGAAAACTCTATACATTGTCATTGTAGGCATTACTCGCCTTAGATAAATACATTTTCTCAAAAGAGAGGTTAATAAAGTCCCAGTTTTAAGACTGATATCAGCCCCAATACCTTAAACATTTATTGAAGTTTTACAAAAGCTCCCCTCATCCCAGTCTTTAAGAAAAGGAAGGTATGCAACTCTAAACACTGCACTAGGAATTTAGCATTGTGTAGAAACTTCATTTATGTTTTAGAACCAGTTTCACAGTAAACAATTGAGTATTTTCAAAGTATTTGTTTAAATTGAAGGAGTTACATGGCCACAGATGAAATATATACCAAAAAATATATATATATGTAAAATGAAGGGATAAGTAGTAAAGTTTAAAATGTGAGAGAAAACCAGGTAATTCTAATCCTTATAACATATGTGTAAATAGGGTTCATTTGCCTTGTGAAGAAAGCTCCTGGCGTATGTGGAGAATCTCCAGTTCGTTTTAACCTACTCGGTTCTTAAAGCCTGGAACAGCAGCCCCAGAAGTGTGCTGCTTCATTATGTGAAGATTCCAGACTCTTAGCAGAGGTCCTGGGGACTGAGTATCACAGAATTCTTACTTAGTTCAGATGTGTCTAGATCCTCTTTGTGACCTTGCAGAGAAGGAATATTTAAAACTCTTGGATGTAGTGCTGTCTTTTAAAAATTAAGATAGTGACCCTTCTCGCAGTGAGGTATCGTGAAATAACTACAACTATGTAAACTGCTTATTTTTAAAAAGCTACAAACTGGTGCTAAAATATATGCATGCTGTTTTAAGACTTTCCTTGACAGCAGGAGTTAATTCAGTAATTAATTCAGCAGTCAAAATTGCTGTTCTAGAGGTATCTTTAATGTATATTTTCCTCCCATATGAATAATTACCATTGTATATCTGGTATGCTTCAAGTGTACCAATTAAGAAAATTAATTTTTTAGAAAAGGATTCAACATATTATTGTCTCTATGTTGGTTTTAATTAGATTACCTCTTTGTAATGGTATAATTACTATAATATATGATGGGGCTTTAATTTGAATAGTAAAAATATATGCTGTCTGAGTTATAAGAACTTTCAGGTCATCACTCCTGGGTGTGGACTTCCCCAGAATCCTTTTTCATATGTTCCATCTTGAGATGATTTTCTTTGTGTGTCGAATGGCATTTACATGATGTACAATCTATATAGTATATTGTATTGTATTCACAAAGTAATAGCAAGGGTCTATAACAGAGGTTTGTCACTTGGAACTTGAGATATATAGCGTAAACCTCTTAGTTAATGATAACTGGATTATATTTATATTTGTTTGATTTGATTTTGTATATGCCAGTGGCCAAAAAATTGAGGAGATAATTTAAGAAATTGATTTTCTGTGATTTCTTTAACAAACACAAATTTTAAGTCAGTTACTTTACTGTTACCATACTAGTATTTAAGATAATTACTATTAGTTACTATTTATGTTGTGCACCAAAATACAATAGACTTTTTCTATTATCACCTCCCTGTGAAATGTTACTTGTTTACACTTCCTAAAATTGGAATTTCCACATGATTAATAGAACCAAAACAGATTCAGAAGGATACTAAAACTCATAGTGCTCATACTCTCAGAAGGGTTTAGTTTAAGCATTTCTTTTCTGCAACCTGAGCATCTGGTATTTTCAAATTAGGCACCTTCTAAATTTGACTCATACATTATGGAAATCTGATGACACGAGGGGTGGATAGGCTTGCTTTGATTTTATGAAATATTAATCATAGCTGTGATTAATGATTCAGCATTTCACATCTGGGTTATTCCTGTCATATTTGAAAATTACACTGTTAAATACAGTATATAAACTTAGTGTAGGTGGGTCATACTAATTCTCTAGTGTCCCTTAAAAATTAAGTGGAAACTTAACAATATACCAGAAGCTACCAGTGGTAATCTGTGATGTTGACAGTTCTTGGCATATTTTATACCTTAAGGATTTTTTTGATGTAAATTAGCACACATCTCTTCAGGGAGTTGAAGCTATAGAATCTACTTTCCAGAGAACTGTTGTCTCTAACTAACCAAGGTAGAATCTTAAGAGTGGTTTTATTATGCAAAAGAGAAAGAATAAATGGAAATGATGCACCAGTAAAATTGTTTATTTGACTCTTGAAAGCCATACCTCACCCCCGCTATCATTCTTGACCATTACTATAGGTCAGGCACTGTGCTAAGTACGTACTTTACATATATTTTCCTATTTAAAGAAGTGTATGGAGTGGCTTAATGGGCATTATGTGATTTGATGGGTTACAATCATCAAATTGTAAGCATTCGCCACAAATGAATCGAATTCATCGTGTTTGAAATCTGACATGTCCTTTTCGTGGGTTGTTTTCTCCTCTTCCACATTTTTTTCTGATTGTTTTACTTGTACCATTTATAAATTATCATGGATCTCAGTACAACAGGAGGAAATGGCATCACAGAAGAATACTTTAAGAAAAATAAGGACTGAGAGTAAAAATTGCTCAGAAGTCATTGGGAAATGACAGCCTATACTTTGACTTAAAACTTAACGTACAAGATAGGTTGATTGTTGTTATTTTAGTTGCCTTAATTATTTCAGAAAATTAAGTAAACCCTTGTAAGCAGAGGAGGGTAGTAAATTACTCAGCAATTTACTACTATTGCTGGCATTCTTTTAAGTTCGTATATTCTTTGCTAGTTTGAAAGATGGACCTGCACTCTGAATCTCAGGACTCTGGACCCGGCAGCTGAGAGCTGTTTTTTAATTGTCAGATACATTCCTCTGCTGCTGCAGGTGATGGATATGTACTTGGCATGTGGTTTCCTTACCGGAGCACCCCAATGGAGCCACAGTCTGCCTGTGGTCCAGCCTGCTGACAGGCTGTGCTGGGTGCACAGTGGCATGTTGTTTGCCTGTGTCTGTCCATTTCATATAAGTGGGGAGCATTCATTTTTTTTGGTGGGGGGAGTTCTTTATTTGTTCAGATCATTTGAGAATTGCTTCTAGAAACAGAGATGCATTGAAATTTTTCTGATATACTATCTATTTGAAGTCCCAACTCAGTATTTTAGCCTTTAAAAGTGAGTTAAAAGTACCCTAACCATAGTCAACAAGGCTTACCAATTCTTGGGAGATCAATTGTAAACTTTTACTTTCAGTTGAGTAACAGGGATATATATATATGTGGATATATACCCCTGTTTTTCTATATGTGGATGGTTTGTGGTTTTGCTTTAGGGTGGACAGTTGGCTTTTGTTTGTTTTTTAATTGTCAGATACATTCCTCTGCTGCTGCAGGTGATGGATATGTACCTGGGATGTAGTTGTAGGGACAGTTCCACTTAATATGAATACTAGGATTAAATCAACTTCATTTGTCCCTTTGCTATTGTGTTGAACTAGATTCTCTGTAGTTCTTAGAGTGTACATTTCTAGCCAGTCTGGGCTTGGATGCTGCTGCTGCTGATGATGATCTAGGGACTGCACTTTTAGAATTGCTGAGCTAGAGTGATGGATTTACTTTCAGTTTGAGATATTCATGTCTACTGGTAATGTCTAGCTCACCACCAGTTTTGTAGCTTCTAGTGCTGTTTCTTCTTTTTCTCTCTGCTTCTTTTTTCTTTTCTAAACTATCAATTCTACTACCCTTAATGAAAAACAAAGCAAAAAACACTTACATGAATCTCCCCAGCCAAAAGGAATGAACTTTTACATCCTTATTCACTGAGGAGTCCTACCCATTGAGTATTACATCGGCTTTTCTCATCTGTGTTACAAAATTCAAAGGCTCAGTCTGTACTTCCTCCCTCCCTGCCTTTTTTCCTTCCTTTGATTCCTGAAAACAGGTTGCAGAGTGAAGACCGTGCTAAAATGCAAGCACTAGTAAATATGATGACAGTGGCAAAGGGACATTTCTCCTACACTTAGTTAAAACTTTATCAGCAACATTATGAGGTAATATGGCAGTCTAATCAGAGCCCACAAGAAGTTGCCCCTGAAAACTTGAAATTATTAAGACTGTTTGAGATATGGATTGACACATCTCTATCAGTAACAAGGTGTATCTTCTGAGATTTGCTGATACTAGGAGGTATCATGATTAGCAAAAAAAAAAAAAAAGTAAATTTATGTCATCTCTAGCTCATTCTTTTAAAATGCCTATCTGCTCATTGGGTATTAGTATGGTAGATTATGCGTGAATTATAAATGAATAAATACAAATGTATTGAGTCTTAGTCTCAAAAAGTTAAGTTTGCTCAGGCAAAAGCTGTACTATTTTGCTTGTTGTAAGCTCATTGCCTAGAAAATATATTTCACTGATGATCCTTATTGCTGGATTATTGCTTTTTGCAAGTTTTAACAAAATGGCAAACTTCTACTTCCATTGTAATTTAACAAGTGACATGCATTCACAGATTTTCTTAGGAAGTAAATTAATAGAAAGAAATCAAAAAATATAATAGAAAGCTCTTTTTAAGATAAAAACTATATGATAAGGACTTCAATATGATTTAAATATTAAATAAGTAGTAAGTTGTATTAAATAATACATAAGTATCTATAAATACCATATATTTTACTGGATAATTCTCTAAGTTTAAAATGCACATTGCCATATAAATTACGATTTTTTCTGAAGGAAAAGGAAAATAGTTTAAGGTTTTTGGTTTTTTTTAACCAACCTCACTGAAGCAGAGTTGTAAAATTTTTATAGAGTTATTTTAAAATCAGCTGAAGTTAAGTATGCTGTGATGTATGACACTAAATTCTTATTGAAATTACTCTATCATCCTTTAGTTTAAATGAGAAATAGTGTTATTAAAAGCATTTTCAGTTTTATTTACTCTGCAGCTTGATTCTCTGAGGAGGAGGACACCTTAGGAAGTACTTACAGGAGAAAACTACAAAATGTATCAGAAGTTATAATGTACCATTGCTCTTATTTTTAGCATGTACTGTATATTTTATTTGCCATAGGATGTCTATGGAATGTTACTCAATTTAGAAAAACATCAAAGTCACTTGCAAGCCAAAGGTCTGCTTCCAAAAAAAATTGTAACCAGGTAAGCTCTTTTCTTGCATTAAAATATAAGTAAAATTTGAACTAAAAACATGCCACTCATTGGTATTTTTTTAGACATACCCAAAGGCTAAAATTTGTTCAGTATTTCAGCATTAAGCATTAAGGTTAGGGTTCAAAATAATAGGTAGTTTTTGTTTAGGAGGAAGCATGAATTGAAGTTATTTTTATGTTATTTTATCCCAGATTTATATATGATAGGATATTTAATTACTATACCTGGATATGATGTCCCCAGAATTTTTATGTATATAGCTGCACATTTATTTAGCATTTGCATGCTTTAATTTTTTACATTTTATTTTTATATTTTGGTATTTCAAGGTTTCTGCTTCCATTTGGCAGACAGCGATAGATCAGATCCATCAAACTGATCAGCCAGTGTTAAATTTTGGCCTGTCTATTCAAGATTTCTTCCATAAAGGAAGAACACCTTGTTTAAGTTAAGTTAAATGCACTCCTTTTCCTTTAGTTGGACTTGCTACCACATTAGTCTATTGACAGGTTAACGTCGTATCTGTAACATCTTCTTTGAAATAAGTTATACAGGCACAATTTTAATCTTTAAGAAATCTAGTGGGCTTTTAATACCAAATGAGTTCCATAGTGGCATATTTAACTCTTAAAACATTTGCTAGAGTAGATACCTTTTCTAAAGTAGATTGAGGAAACGGAATGTATGTCAAAAATAGCTTAGTTGGGTAAAATTACTGCTATATAATATAAAAACTTATTCTCAAATCATAAAATTGCTACTATATGTGGGATCTTTTGTGATGTAACTCTAATTGCATGGCTAATTAAAAAGAATATATGTGATATTTTAACAGAGACCTGATTGGCAGCAGATGGCTGATTAAGGAGGAGCTAGAAGAAATGTTAGTGGAAGAACTGTCAGATCAAGATGTGAGTAATTAATCTTTTTAATTTAAGGGGACCTGTGCAATAAGAATGCAGACAATTGCTGTATTTAGGATCCTAATAGTAATGTTCCTCAGAGGCAGGTGTTCCTACGATGACTTTTCTTTCTTTCTTTAAAAACAAAACAAAACAAAAAAACAAAACACATTCATCATTGATTTCTGCCTTGGGAGGACATTATCTGTGGTTAGGGAGGTGACTTGTCGAGTCTCCAGGTCCTCCTCTTGTAAGTGCCCTCATGTCCTGTGCCAGTTGTTTTAGGGAAGCATGGCAGATGTTGTTTCATCTCCTTACGTAAGGCCAGTAGCTAATTTTACAAGCTGATGATAAGTGTAAGGATAGGTTAAGTAGAAAAGGGATGCAGCACATGGTTACCTTCATGCAATTTACTGCTTACCTTGTGTGCCATATCTGTAAGGTCAGTGGTTTTTATCTTGGGATCTGCAAACCACCTCTATCGGAATCCCTTGAAATGCTGGTTACAAACTACAGTGTCCTAAGCCTCACCCTAGATCTAGCTCGGAATCTCTAGGGAGTTACCCAGGAATCTTTTTAACAAACTTTCCAGGTGAATGTTATACCCTATAAAGTTTGTGACCCCCTGCTTTAGGTCTTAATTGCATTCTTATTTTGTTAAATGTTCTAATATATCAACATTTTCACAAGACAGTTGATGTCTTAAACATTTTGATGTTCCAAATTTATTACTTTCTGGAAGATTGGGGTGTAGATAAATTTCACAGATTTTTCCAAGATGGAGTTTTTCTTTGATGGCGGTGGCTAACATTGTTAGTACTTTGCCACCATATATAGATTTTAAGTCATGTACTTGAATTGTTCTTTTTCTCATTTAATGTATTATAGAAATTAATGATTTGGAAAAGTTGCAGTTTGCTTAAACAAAGTGTCGGACAATTGGTTAGTGGTAGACCCAGAGTTAATTTCTAATATCCTAACTGCCAAGTACTGCTCTACTTGAATCTAACTGAAAAATCTCTTTGCTTCTTCACTGAACAAGTAGTTTCATTATTTCCTCTGTTTCTGGCTGCTTTGATTTTTTTTTTTAATAACTCAGGTATTTTTTCTGCTTTGTAATATCCCACGGACTTTAATACAGGTGTACAACTATGAAAACAAAAGAAACAAGTTATATATGATACTTTGTACTTTGGGGTACTGGATATCAGAAGAAATCCTAATGTTTATGGCTGGTATCGAGATGAGGGACGTGGAGGTGGTCAGTGACTTCTTAACCTAGTTCAGAAGCAAGGCTGAGTTCCACCCATAGTGCCCCTTTGTAGGTGCAGAAGTAGTCACTGAGAGTCTGTGAGATGGAATCGAGAGAGTAGCTGAGCATAGAACGCCCAGGCCAGTGACTGGAGAGGAACATGGAGCTCTGTCCACCCAATATCCTAGGTAGCTGAGTGTTTCACCGTTACTGGAAGAGTGCCTTCTCTTTCATTACATCATAGGAAGCTGTAGTCGAAGTAGTTCTTTTAATATTAATCTTACTGGTGAGATTTTTAAAAATTTCAAATTATTAATGGCAGATTTTTACAATAAAGGCAATAGTGACATAGATGAGTATGATGTTTAAGGCTGACAAAAACATAAATAAGGTTATAAAAAACTGAGTTTCACAATCCATATTAACTAAGAATCTCAAGCATTAGTTGTTTCCTTCTCCATAAACACTTTAGAGTGATTATTCTGGCTTCTAATTTTAAGGGGTTAATTCCAAGTTGTTTACTTTCTAATCACATGTTCAAGAACTATTAAAAAAAATGCACAGAGGAGCAAGGATAATTTATTTCAAGAGGTTGCCCTTTAAGTCAAGTATCTCTTGAATTTTTAAATAGCTTGATTGTTCGGTTTTAAAGGAAATCATAAACATTAAAGTAACACAGCTTGAACAGCCAAAGATATATTTGCCAAATGTATTATGAAATATAATTTAAGAGGTACATTTTCTCAAAATCAAACTCTTTCCATATTACTATACATAACTTACTTGAAATTATTTATAAAGCTCCTCTTGATACAGTTCTAATAAAAGAGTGGAAATTACACTTGAAGATCATCTAAATACTTTTTGAAAGTGAATTTAAATCTCAATTTCATAATCATAATACAGAGAAATTGATTTTTCTTTGAATGATAAATCTCTTTGTTTCTTGAAAGAAAAGATTTGGCACCAAAGATACGCAGGAAAAGTGATACATCTGCAATGCTGTTTTAAAAGCAGCATGAAGATGCAGAAGTGTCATCCTGTCAAAATTCATCAGGAAAAGCAACATTGGAAAGATCAAGTATGCAAAAATAGAAAAAATTTAGCAAATGCAATTACACTTGCACCTTCTAATGAATTTTTATTGTCTGCAGTATATGCAGTTCATTCGGCTGGTAGAAAAGTTATTGACATTGCAGTGTGGTGCTGCTGAGGAAGAATTTGTGCAGAGGTTTCGAAGAAGTGTAACTCTTGAATCAAAAAAACAGCTGATTGAACCTGTACAGTATGATGAGCAAGGAATGGCCTTTAGCAAAAGCGAAGGTAATGACATTCTGTGGAGAGAAAATAAATTCAGTGAAGGTTGAAAAACTACAATTATTTTTATTTGCTATTGCTCTCTGGTATCCATTAGATTTTTTATTTGTTTATTTTTGCTACTGTTACTTTGGATTTCCTAATTTTTAAGATTCTGTTGAAGGTTTTCAAAACTGAACTGTATACTATCCTAAGAAAAAAATGTGGATGCATACCTATACAGTCATATTAACACTTTTTCTTTTCACACATTTATATTATTAAATCTTTTAATTTTCACATTTTAAGCTGCTAGAATCAGTAAAATATTTATAATAAAATTTTCTTTGCAAAAAATGAAAATGCTCAGTGAATCTGCATATCAAATTCCAAAACTATGTAATGTGAAAACTTCACGTCCTTAACTCACATTTTTCTTGTTCAGAGCCATTAGATGTAGTCCAACTTTTACGACTTGACCTATTAAAATATTTACAACTCTTAAAGGATTTCACATCGTTGTCATTTTTAACTAACTACTGTGGTGTTTTCAAAGAATGTGACCTTTCCTGAGTATTTTTTTATTTCTACTAGTTATATTTCATCATACTATTTATATATTTCTAAAACTTATGTTGTTAGATATATTCTTACTGTTTATAAAAGAAGAATGCTATGTAAATTGGTTGTGGATTCTCGTAAGGGAAATGAATATAAATTACTTTGTTGGTTGTTCAAACTAATTTAAAATCATTGTAGTGTTTCTAAAATGGAATTGAAGAACAAAATTACCGCACAGTGAGCTTTATTGCATCTGTTGTGGTGTAGTTTACCTGCTTTATTTTTGTTTGACTTGAAATAATAATTATAGGACCTGCTTATGTACAGTGTTGTATATTATTTTAGGGAAACAAATTTTAATGTAGTTTTACCTGTCTCAAAGCGCAGGTCTTCAAGATATTTACTAATAGGAATTTTATATTTTTGAAGGTAAAAGAAAGACTGCAAAAGCAGAAGCAATTGTTTATAAACATGGAAGTGGAAGAATAAAAGTAAATGGAATTGATTACCAGCTTTACTTCCCGGTCACACAGGACAGGTTCGTTTTGGGTTCTGATTTTTTGTTTTTAAAGGAAACATACTTTATAATACATCATGATCATTTAAGAAGGCTTGTGATCTTCTAATTCTGTTTATCTGAATGATTATTTCTCTTTACCAATGTAACATATCAAACTAGCTAATTGAAGCTATTTTTTAAAGCAGCTTCCAGATTTTTTAAAAAGCATCTCTAGAATTCCTCATTAATTGACTCTTCTTCCCCTTTTCATCAGATCCTACTGCAGTTTGAGTAGTCTTACATGTAGCTTTGTTCTGAAGTGCAGACTGTGCCAAAATGTAAGAAATTTTGATTTAGATATCCACCTTCTAGTTTGGGGATGGGCGTGCACAAAACAAAACCACCACCACAACAACCAGCCTTGGCACTTAAAACTGACCTAACCCACTAGGCAGAGAAAAGTGCAAGTAATTTCTTGTGGCTTGTGTATGTTTTTCTGATCATAAATATTAGAAAAATTCTGCTTTATCATTTTGGATTTTTTCCTATTCAGAGGAATGTGATTATATATATTGAGCAAGCAAAGAAACCTAGCATTTATGGGTTAAAATAAGAACTCATCAAGCTTTGCTTAGTTCTAGGTGCTAAATATGGCAGTTTTAATTTTTAAACTTTGTATCCTATGGAGAAATAGACATTAATCATAAATAGATACTACAGCTCTTCTAATCTAAATATACTCATCTCAGAACTCTCTCTGACTTGCTATATAAAGGCCTCTTCTTGATATGGTTATTATTTTCCCAGTAGTTACTGTCATTATCCACAAGTAACAGAAGTTTGGTATGATTTGTTCCTGCTTTCCTAATCCTTCTCCTGTTTCCTGCATGTGTTACGGTATTTAAGGTCAAAAGGGCTAAAGCTCTTTTGATACCAATGCTGATATAGGCAAAAGAGGACCCTCCTAATACAGTGTAAGCTGCTGGACACAATAATTACTTTAGGAAATGTATGTATGTTTTATTTGTGTGTGCCTGTGTCAATAAGCAGTGCATTCTTAACTCCATTTAAGATGAATTAGTTCTGCTATTATCCTCACAGGGCAGGGGATGGAAGAAGCTTTTATTTCCCTTAGGAAAAGCCGGAGAGAAACCCATACCCCAGGGGTTGATAACTTCAGCATTGGGAACTATAGCAGGAATGTCCTTTAACCAATAACCTGTCTGTTGATTTGTATTCAGACAGAACTCCTGATGATTTAACAGCAAGTCTCAATTATGGCTTGATCTCATAATGAAATTACATCCTTAGAACTTATTCTTTGATTTGAATTCAGCAGCTATTTACTAAGGATCATCTATGTCTCTGGTCTTGTTCTGGGCATTGTGAAGATATCAGAGATATTTAAGATACGATTCCTATTGGCAAGAAACTTCCTACATGGTTGGGAAGCCTAAGTCTAGTCTTGGTGGGAATGGGCACCTGCAACTATTTTAAAACAGTTGTAAGGATTTAGGGCAGCCACTTCAGGAACTTACAAATCAGCAGTGAGGTGACCATTGACTAATAGGAAGACTAACCAACCCAGAATCAGGGATCTTGATCGGAGTTCTGTCATCACCTAACACACAGGTAAGTGGGTTAGCCATGCAAGTGAAGTTACAAGGGAGGCTTCTGGACAGCCATTTGTTTGGGAGCTTAAACACTTTCCTGGCTTAATTTTTAAAATTTTATCATTCTTTAACAAATGCTTATATAAATAAAGAGACTTCAATTAAAATCTAGAAAAATAGATTTCATAATGTAATTACTAGACATGTAACTGAGCCATGGAGCCAGATGGTCGAGGTGAATGCAATAGTGGAATTAGATTTTCAGTCTGTACATTTTCTTTTTTCTTTTTTTCTTTTGAGATGGAGTTTTGCTCTTGTTCCCCAGGCTGGAGTGCAGTGGTGCAATCTTGGCCCACCACAACCTCCGCCTTCCGGGTTCAAGCGATTCTCCTGCCTCAGCCTCCTGAGTAGCTGGGATTACAGGCATGCACCACCATGCCCAGCTAATTTTGTATTTTTAGTAGAGATGGCGTTTCTCCGTGTTGGTCAGGCTGGTCTCAAACTCCTGACCTCAGGTGATCCGTCTGCCTCGGCCTCCCAAAGTGCTGTGATTACAGGCATGAGCCACTGTGCCCAGCCTAAATTTTCTTTTATATTTACTAATTTTTTTTTTTTTTAAGAGACAAGGTCTCTTTATGTCACCCAGGCTGGACTCAAACTCCTGGACCCAGACTGGACTCAAGCTCCTGGGCTCAAGCAGTCCTCCCACCTCAGCCTCCTGAGTAGCTTGGACTGCAGGTGCCCAGCATAAATTTTCTTTAGTTATTATAGTATATTAATAGCTACTACTTATAATACTGTTTTTATAACTTATGGCTACTTTTTATTTGGTTTCTTGGAAGCATTTGTTCAAAAAGACAGTATAGATTTATAAATTTTTTGTTGTTGTAGGACCTATGTCATCCCTACATCGTATTGTTATAAATTCCGATTTGCTGTGGCTTTTGAAAGTCATCTTTTGCCCATATGCTTGTGATTATTTTACTACTGTGGTACGAAGAATAGCACTTGAATGTCCTGTCCAGGACATTCAATGTCCTGACACTGTAGAAGCTACAGTGTCAAAGAAAGCAAATGCAATATAAGTGAGCTTTTCTGAATAAAAGTGTAGCAAGATATTAAGGCAAAATAGCAAAATCAAAGTGCCTGACAAAGATAATGGTGAACATCTTACCTGGCGTGAAAATGATATTCAACAAGTACTTGTTCATTTGAGCAGGAGAAAGTCCAGGGCCATGTTTTGTCTGTGGTGCCTGCCCCAGGATCTTGTGGGCCCTGACTGACCCTGAAAGAGCAGGCCTGACAGGGGTTGTGTAGAACGTCACCTGGCCCCAGGAAGGTAGCAGGACCGTACGATTTAGAGAACTATAAGAATATTGGGAATATGTGTTTGGTGTCAGGGAAGTGCAAGGTCGAAAATAGTTTTAGAAACTTTAAAAACTAACCATATCAAGATGAGCTTTATACATTATACAGATACATTTATAGTAGACTTTATTTAGTGAATCCAAATGACAGGTGATAATTGTTTGAGAAGGCCTATTGATTTTATATCTGATCATTCAATCCAGAGACATTAAATTCAGTTGATTAATGGAGTTTCCCAACTGTAAGACGTCTTTATGAGGTTATTTTCAAGCTTTGCAAAGATCTTCTGAGATAAAGGGGATCATCAAACAATAAGAGTGTATTGCTATACCCAAGAAAAAGAAATAAACCTTACATCTCTCAGCAAATCATTCGAAATGTCAGAAATGTTTGTCAGAAATGTTTCTATATCTTGGTAAAATGGATTGATTGAGAAGTATGAAAAGTATAACAGTGGCATGCAGAATATTATTTTTATGAATATTCAGAATTTCAGTTGTTTACATAATTATGTATCTTTATAGTAAACGTAACCACATTTACTTGTGCTGTGCTTTAGAGAACAGCTGATGTTCCCTTTCCACTTTGTTGACCGGCTGGGAAAGCACGATGTGACCTGCACAGTCTCAGGGGGCGGGAGGTCGGCGCAGGCTGGAGCAATACGATTGGCAATGGCAAAAGCCTTGTGCAGCTTTATCACCGAGGATGAGATCGAGTGGATGAGACAAGGTATGAGTCTAGGTGGGACAGGCATGGTGGCCGTATACTGGCTATACATGTTCATCTGCTTCTTGTCCTAGTGCCTGAAGTTTGTGAGAAAATACATAGTTATGTATGTAATATTTCACTTCGGTATCTTCTTTCTTGCTACAGAACCATAACAATATTTCTCAGGTTTGATTTCTACAAGGTGAGCTTGAATTAGAAAAAGGGGAGAACTCCCCACACTGATTATTTGAACCCTGCTAAAATGTTCAGTTCCAAGGTCAGGGAAAAGTTAATTTTGGCCTTAGTGCATAACCTTTTGTCCAGCTTAACAAAGTGCTTAGCTTAGTTATATTTAAGAGACAAATTGCTTGTTTTTGTCTTATCATAGAAATGTGTGGGTTTTTTGTTTTTGTTTTTTAAATAGTCTCTCTCTGTCAGCCAGGCTGGAGTGCAGTGGTATTATCATAGCTAGCTGCAGCCTTAAACTTCTGGGCTCGAGCAATCCTCCTGCCTCGGCCTCCCAGGTAGTTAGGACTATGACGTACACTCCCAAACCCGGATAATTTTTGTATATTTTGTAAAGACTGCATTTCGCTCTATTGCCCAGGCTGTTCTCGAACTCCTGGCCTCAAACAATCCTGCCTTGGCCTCCCAAAGCACTGACATTATGTAGCATGAGCTACCACACCTGGCCTGTCATAGAAATTTGTAATAATTGTTTGGTTAATGATAAAGTTCTTTGGGTATTTTGTTTTTGTAAGTTATTGGAGGTTTCCATTTTTTCCCATTGTGGTGTTTGAATTTTCTTTTACCCTACTTTGTGTAACCCTATTACCTGGGCATGAATACAAGAGTCCCTGTGTAATGTGAAAAAGGACGGGCAGTTGATTCTTTCCTTAGGGTACTGCTTTAGCAGTTAGAATAAATTGGAGAAGTTTGAGCTGAAGACTATCTTCGCACTGTTTATGAGAAGAGGAAAGCACCGTGTGTGCTATCGGCCAGTTGCATGGTCCTGGGCAAGTCACTTAGCACCTAAGTCTATAAGCTCCTCCTCTGGGCAAGTAGGTTGGTCTCTGTGCACCAGACCTTCTAGTACAAGCCACTGGGGGTCAATAAAAACACTACCTATGGCTAGTTCTAGATCCCTGAGGAATCGCCACACTGACTTCCACAATGGTTGAACTAGTTTACAGTCCCACCAACAGTGTAAAAGTGTTCCTATTTCTCCACATCCTCTCCAGCACCTGTTGTTTCCTGATTTTTTAATGATGGCCATTCTAACTGGTGTGAGATGGTATCTCACTGTGGTTTTGATTTGCATTTCTCTGATGGCCAGTGATGATGAGCATTTCTTCATGTGTTTTTTGGCTGCATAAATGTTTTCTTTTGAGAAGTGTCTGTTCATGTCCTTTGCTCACTTTGTGATGGGGTTGTTTGTTTTTTTCTTGTAAATTTGTTTGAGTTCATTGTAGATTCTGGATATTAGTCCTTTGTCAGATGAGTATGTTACAAAAATTTTCTCCCATTCTGTAGGTTGCCTGTTCACTCTGATGGTAGTTTCTTTTGCTGTGCTGAAGCTCTTTAGTTTAATGAGATCCCATTTGTCAATTTTGGCTTTTGTTGTCATTGCTTTTGGTGTTTTAGACATGAAGTCCTTGCCCACGCCTATGTCCTTAATGGTATTGCCTAGGTTTTCTTGTAGGATTTTAACGGTTTTAGGTCTAACATTTAAGTCTTTAATCCATCTTGAATTAATTTTTGTATAAGGTGTAAGGAGGGGATCCAGTTTCAGCTTTCTACATATGGCTAGCCAGTTTTCCCAGCACCATTTATTAAATAGGGAATCCTTTCCCCATTTCTTGTTTTTGTCAGGTTTGTCAAAGATCAGATAGTTGTAGATATGCGGCATCATTTCTGAGGGCTCTGTACCATTTGACCCAGCCATCCCATTACTGGGTATATACCCAAAGGACTATAAATCATGCTGCTATAAAGACACATGCACACGTATGTTTATTGCAGCACTGTTCACAATAGCAAAGAGTTGGAACCAACCCAAATGTCCAACAACGATAGACTGGATTAAGAAAATGTGGCATATATACACCATGGAATACTATGCAGCCATAAAAAATGATGAGTTCATGTCCTTTGTAGGGACATGGATGAAGCTGGAAAACATCATTCTCAGTAAACTATTGCAAGGACAAAAAACCAAACACTGCATGTTCTCACTCATAGGTGGGAATTGAACAATGAGAACTCATGGACACAGGAAGGGGAACATCACACTCCAGGGACTGTTGTGGGGTTGGGGGAGGGGGGAGGGACAGCATTAGGAGATATACCTAATGCTAAATGACGAGTTAATGGGTGCAGGAAATCAACATGGCACATGGATACATATGTAACAAACCTGCACATTGTGCACATGTACCCAAAAACCTAAAGTATAATAAAAATAAATAAATAAATAAATAAATAAATAAAATAAAAATAAAAATAAAAATAAAAAAACACTACCTATGGCTTAGGCTACTTAATTGCTTAAGGCTCTTAAAAATCCATTTGCTTATAAGCAATTTGTCATCATATGGGATTCATATTTGGTCACTGAAGTAATTTGCTAGAACCTTAACAATTTGATTAGTTTGAGCTACTATGCATATCTGAAAGTAATAAAGCATTCTTACTTACAGTTAAAGCTAGAACTTAGGTCTTTTCTGTATTTTGTCAAATACTGCTGTTTTATTCCATGCATGTCCTTTAAGTACAAGCAAGTGTAAATGTTATGGGTACATAATAAACAAAGTTTTTCTTTGCTATATGTACATTAATTGGTCCTTAATAAAATACCCAAGCCTTGTATACAGTAAGAGGAGTGCTAACGTTGGAAGAGTGAAAAAGACAAGGAAAAAGTATGGTCCATTTACATATTGATAAAAGCAATGTAAGAGCTTTCCCATCAATGGTATTCTTGGAATCTATGGTCTTTACTAACTTACTATAGCTCCAGCCACTGCTGGGGCTCTTCCTTATGGGCCATAGCTAAGAGTAACCCCAGCAGTTGCCTAGAAACATAATCACTCCTGATGACTGGGAGAATGAAAGTTTCCCATTTAAACTGACTTATTCTTCTAGAAGAAACTGCCTGTGCTGAGAATACAACTCTAAAACTTATTTTTTAGATTCTAAAACAAAAAAACAGGGAATATTATTATGGCATAAATTAAAATAATGAAAGTTTCCTTTTTTAAATGATAAGCCATATTTGTATGTATATGCATATTCATGTAAACTGTTAATAGATGGTATCTAAGTACTTTCTCATACTTCACCTTTACAGTAAGTTTTTCTTCTCTGCCTCTTGTCTCCATTAAAACTCTGGCCTCTGCAATAGTAAGTGTGCAGGTTAAGTTCCCTTACAGTGGATAGTGACCGCCTACACAAGAGCAGCTTTATATCACTTAGGTTGAGCAAGCTTAAAAACCAAAAGGGAGCCATGATTCTTATAATATAAGGAAAGCAGGTTTAAATAATGTAACTTGTGTTTGTCTCAGAGGTTGGAAAAATATCCTGAAAGAGTGGAAGCAAACTGCCATCATGAGGTTGATAACTGGACTGGTAAATTATTACTGGTCTGGTTGCTTTCCTCTAGTTTTTTTTCTCAGACAACAGTACCTATAAATTCATGAACCTGCTTTTCTTCTTGGCAGCATGCAGATTAATGGTTCTTAAAGGCTTCCCTTTTTATGCTGCAGCTGGACTACTTACTACTGATCCACGTTTGAGGGAACGGAAGAAGCCAGGCCAAGAGGGAGCCCGCAGAAAGTTTACGTGGAAGAAGCGCTAAGGGTTTGCTCCCAGGAAAGAAGAGGAAGAGCTATATATATGTGCCGGCACGTGGCAGACACACAGTAAATAATGGCTGACCAGCATGAGGGCAGTACTGTCAGAAATTTCTTTGAGCTGTGAGATGAATTTATTTTTAAATGCTACTTTGTAAAGGTGACCTTTAAAAAATAAAAGGAAAATAAAGAAGGTTAGTCTCATTCTGCCACTTTATTTTTTTAACTTTTTCAGAATATAGTTTTAAGAAGCATAATTCATAGAATCTGGCATATTAGACCTGAAAGGAATATTCAGCAAAGTATAGTCAAGTTACCTCATTTTGCAGACAAGAAGGCTTAGCCCCCCAAATTAAGCAACCAACCAGAGCCATACTGTTGGTACTTTTAATGCTAGAGCTAGACTCATTTCCCCTGATTCTGTTGCTTCCGCACTTGGCAATTGTCACCACGTATTTTTCAAAATGAGAAGTGAGAGTGCTTGCTCAGAAGAATGAAGTAACTTGAGTCGGTCAGGAGCTCAGCAGAGCCAGGGAGCTGAGCTGCCAGGTGTGGGAGGTGCTGGTATACACAACAGCCAAGTGAAAGGCACAGTCGAGCCTGTCTGTGCTCACTCGCTGCAGGAATACAAGCAAGGCTGCAGCAAAGAAGGCACCCCTGTTTTGGATGAGTTTTGTTTTGAGGGTATTTAAAAATCTTTTTATTGTGTATATTTAAGGTATGCATCAGGATGTTTTGATATACATTTGCAGAGTGAAGTGATTACTGCAGTCAAGCAAATTAGCGTAGCTCTCATATAGTTTCCCATGTGTGGGTGTGTGGAAAGAGCATCTAAGGTCTCTTCTCATTTCCAGCATACAATACAGTATGATTCACTGTCGTCCTCATGTTGCACATTAGGTCTCTAGACTTACTCATCCTATGTAACTGCAGCTTCGTACCTTTTGACCTGCATCTCACCTTCCTCTATCCCCTGCTCCCGGTGATTACATTCTACTCTGTGCTTCTATACATTTGACTTTTGAGACCCCACAGCTAAGTGAGATCTTGCACTCATTATCTTTCTGTTCCTGGCTTGCTTCATAGTATCCTCTAGGTTCATCCGTGTTGTGGCAAATGGCAGGATCTCCTTTTTCAGGGTTGAATAGTATTCCATTGTGTTTATCTATGCCACAGTTTCTTTATTGAAACAATTGTGGATTCCATTTTGGATCAGCACAGATACGGAGAAAAGTGGCTTCAAGCTTGCCTTCCCCAGGAAGTCTCAGCTGAGGTGCCTGAGAGAGGACTTGCATGAAGGGAACAGATCCCTCTGAATGAAGGCACCCAGCCAGGAGTGCACATAGCTCTGGAAGAGCATGGGCTGCGGGGAGGTGGGCTGAGTCCTTGACTGCAGCCCCCAGAACCTGTCACCCACTGGCTGTGCACAAGTCAGGTGTGGGGAGTATAGCTTGCCCCTGTGAGGCCCACCAGTCAGTCTTTATGATTGACCATGGTTTGGCATGAAAGATCACACATAGGTATTTGGCCAGGAGCTAGACTCCTCAGTCATAGCTAAGCGTTCAATTGAGTTTTGCTCTAGGATTTCTAAAGTACCTTAAAATGAAGAAGCTTTGGCATTTTAACTCTAATGCAATTGTGCAGTAGGTTTTTGAGGGAGGAAAGGGGCAGTTGGTGACAGGGGTACTTTAAAATCCATTTTAGGCCAGGTGTGGCTCACGCCTGTAATCCCAGCACTTGGGGAGGCTGAGGCAGGTGGATCACTTGAGGCCAGGAGTTTGAGACCAGCCTGGCCGACATGGTGAAACCCCATCTCTACCAAAAAATGCAAAAGTTAGCTGGGTGTGGTGGCATGCGCCAATAGTCCCAGCTACTCGGGAGGCTGAGGTAGGAGAATCGCTGGAACCCGGGAGGCAGAGGCTGCAGTAAGTCGAGATTGTGCTACTGCACTCCAGCCTGGGAAACAGTCAGATCCTGTCTCAAAAAAAAAAAAAAAAAAAAAAAAAAAAAAAAAAAAATCCATTTCAATGCAGTTATTTTAAGTAAAAATATTGCTTCAAGAATTAGACCCTCAATGCTCAATTATCCTTTATATAAAGAGTTGTATGCCACTGATTTCTTCATTAAGTGTCTATTTTTAAATAATCTTGAATAAGTTCTGAGACGTGTATACACATCAAATCCTTTATGTGGTAAAATAAAATAACATGGTGATGAACAAGTGAGAGTGAGTACCCAGTACCCTGCGGTACCCAGTGCCCTTTTCATTCCAGATGAAACTGTAGAAAATACTTTCTGGGTTTCTTTCTGTGTGGCGGTCATTCTCTAGTGAAATTGTCTATGGCAGGTTTTGGTCGGTGGTGTTGATTTAGCCTGTATCTGTTGGAGTATACTTTTTACCACTTTGACGAGAGAAGTGACAAGTGGTTCCCCCATGTGGCATAGGTGTGCTGAGATGGGATGGCGGGTGGCCCTGTCAGCACCAATCGCCCGCTTGCTGAGCTCTTGCCATACCTGGTGTCCTGGGGCAGTGCAGAGCTGCCTGAAGTATATGCCATCTGGCCCTGCATCAGCTACTTTTGGTATCATGGAGGAGACAAAGTCCTCAAGTCTAATGGGAGACCTGGAGTGCTGCTCCTACAGTGCCAGGAGGAGAGCTGAGGAAGGGGCCCCTGAGGACAGTAGCACTCCGAGGAGGAGGTGGTGGGGAAAAAAAGAGGCCATGGAAGGAGAGGGTGGGAGTACACATGGAGGAAATGGTGAGAAAGGAGGAGGGAAAGTTCAGGAAGTGTGCAGGGAGTGAAGCCAGGCGGGCCAGGGTATTGCTGGGGAGGGAGGAGGTCCCTGTGGAAACCAGCTGGGAAGGAGGCTGAGGTGGGTTTGTGGAGGGCCTGAAGTTCACGGTGATGTTCCTGCACTGCCAAAGGGGAATCAGCCTTTTTTTCTCCTTTGAGAGAACAGATGAGGGTTGAAATTAGAACTATGTTTTTAAACTATATTTTAGCAACCTTTAAAAAATATATATATTAAGTAGAGTCATAGTGCGTACTATAACAACAAAATCGGAGCCTTAAGTCTCACCTTCTTCTGGGCCTCAGGAACCCCGAGCTCCTGGGAAAAGTCTTGAAGATCTCCCCATCAGGAAGGTAACGGAGGGACTGCAGGAGCAGGGAGTTGCTAGAAGGAGGAGACCTGCCAGGTGGCTATTCTACATGGAGGGGATGGGACCCAGTGCAGGGAACAGAAAGGAAGTAGGTGTGAGAAACGTTGCCACTCTCGCCTGGACCAAGTGCGATAGCTGATTGGCTGCAGGAGAGGTGGGGGCGGGTATTCGGTATGAGATCCACAGGCTGCTGGGAATGCAAAGAGCCAGGAAGACAGGAAGAAAAGTTAGTGGGAGGAGGAGACACCAGAGGGGTCGACTTGGGTTTCCTTGAGTTTCAGGTATTTGGGGCCACCTCATATGAGATGCTTCAAACAGTTGGAAACGAGGGCTGTGACTTAGGCGATGGGTCAGCCTGCTGACAGATTTGGGAGGCTGCTGCATGGAAGGGGAATTTGAAACGTGGGCTGGATCAGCAGGGAGGATTGGGCAGGCAGAAAGCCAAGGCTCAACTGGAGAAACAGCCATCAAGTTTAAAGTAGGAAGGAGGAAAGAGCCAGCACAGGGGGTGGTGGGCAGTGATAGGAAGACAGCAAGCCAGGCACAGTAGTCAGGGACATCAGTGATGACCAAGAAGCGGCCTCCAGGAGAGGCGGATGTTACAGGTGCCTTTCCCCATGACGTCTGGAGGAAATACTGGCTTGTAACCTCGCAGGCCACTGTACCCCTTGAGCCTCAATTTCTTTGAGTCAAATTGGGGTCATTTTCTGCCCCACCAGCCCCATCTGCCCTTGTGTGACGATCAAGTAAGACAAGTGTAAAACCACCGGCCATCTGCTCCATTCCTGCTGTAACAGGAACTAGACTGTGGACAATGTTGATGTGAGGCCGCCGGGGAAGAGGATTAAAGTATATCGGAGCTCTTGTTCCTTTGTTCAGGCTTGACACAGCCTCCTTTGTCACCAGGTTTGTTACCACAGAAGCACTTAGCTTCTCAGACATCCCATACCTTTGTGGGAAACACCTGTTGGGAAGTATTTTTGACACACACTGTGTGCATACATTGGGAAGGGCTCTCTAGGGGTTTTTTTTTTCATAGGCATTTGACAAGATTATTGCTTAAGGTGACAGTGAGAGCTAATGCTTCTATAGCTCCTATTCTGTTCCAGATACTGTTCTAAATACAAGTAACACATTCGATCCTCTCAGCCAACCCTATGAGGTAGATATTGAGAAAATTAGTGCTCAAAGAGGTTCAATAACTTGCCCAAAGTCCTAGAGCTAGTGAGTGCCCAAGCCAGGTTGGAACCTAGAACCCCAGCTCCAGAGCCAGTGCTCTGAACCACTATGGAAGAATACCAGGCCAGCTATGATGGCACACCAGCCAGGCACACAGCCTGTGCTAAAACCATCTGCGAAAGGAGAGAAGACTGCATTGGTACAGTCAGAAGATTTGATGGGAGAGGTGGATGTCAGCCAGATCCTAATGGATGAGTGTTGATTAGTTAGCATTATACTATGCTCTCCAACCAAGCTAGAACCCTCATCTTATTCAGGGAGGCGATGTCATAACCACTCCATCAAGCTGGGATCATTATGAGGACAGTCAGTGGGCCATATGATTGGAGGAGAGCATTCTGGGCAATGTGATGGGAAGAGCTATGAGAGTCCAGGGATGAAGTCAAGGTGACTGTGCCACTTGTTTGCCCTGGATGGCCCCAACATCCCGCTATCCCAGTGTGATTACTAGATAGTTCCCCCTTGTATTCCCAAGGTTTGAATGATAAATCATGAGTTTGAGGAAGTCTGCCAAACGTTGAAATCATTTCCAGAGTGTCACAGACATGTGCGTTGTTTCTGGGCATAGGTCCCTTGTTCAGATCATGCCCTAAGGGGGCCATCCCCATGGCGTGAGGAATTTGGTTTTTGTTTTTTGTTTTTTCAAGGAAAATGAGCCTAGCCTTTGTGTGCAGCACAGAATCCAGTGGGGGAAGTGCAGCAGGTGTTGGTAGGAGGCTCCGGAGATAAGGCCTGTACCGGGTGGGAGTGGAAGGCAGGCCCCTAAGACTGCAGAGGTATTGGTGGTGATGTTTATCTGAAGCTGGGAGGTGGTTACCTTAGTGTCTGCTTTATTATACCTTCCAAATATGACTCACATGCTTATTATGCACTACTGTATCATAAAAGTAGATGAAAAACCACCTGAAGAAGTATGTACATGGCTCAGAACACGGGCTCTGGAGTTCCTGTGTGACTTTGGATGAGTTGATCACCTTAAACCTCTACTGCTTCATTTGTGAAGAAGAGAGAATAGCAACACCTGTCCAAGGATTTCGAGGATTCACAACAATCCACGTGAGCCGCTTAGTCTATAGGAAGAGGTCTATAAACATTGGTTATGATTCTCTTCCCCCCTCAGAAAATCCCTTCTTAAAGAGGTTAACTCTGTCATAGGGTTCAACAAGGGTGCACAGAGACCCAAGAGTGTGGAAGAGGAAGCCATAGAGTGATGGAATAAATAAGTGGTTTCCTTGAAAATGAATGACAAAGTCATTTGGTACATTTTCCCTCCTTTTTTTAGCACTAAGTTCATTGACCTGACTACTCAGAAAAAATTAAAACGTGATGATATCAATGTTGGAGTGATTTGATGTTGTAGACCAGATGTTTTTATGCCAGTTAAAATACCTCAGCTAGTTTCCATTCAGGAAACCCCACAGGCATTGAGTGTGTTCAGCCTCTCACAGAACCATCAGAACCATATTAGGTAGCTCCTGCTAAGAACTTATAAATATTTATAAGAAAGGATCAGTACATTGTTTTTATAAATATTGAAGTTTAATAGAAAGGCTATAATGCATTCTCCAAAATTAAGAGGCAAGGAGTAATAATAATCAGGCAAACAATTATTGCCACCTTTGCTCAATAACTTTGTAGGCTACAGAAGTGTAGCTTAAGCCTTTCTTCTTACTCTAAGTCTTCGGTTAAAACACTTTAAATGCAATAAACCCGTTACTAAAAATTGAAAGTAATCTTTGAACACTAAGGTATAAAAACTACTGAAATTCAACTCAAAATAAAGATGAATACAAAAGCAAAATCTTAAACAACGAATTTTTCTGTCATTTCACAGAAAATACAGATTAATACTGAGGTATGAAATATTAAAATATATTTTAAAAATAATTCAAGTCATGTTACTGCATTACTTTTCCTTCAATACAGGCCATTAGCCTTTTAAAGTAAATAATAAAATTAATGTCATAGCCAAGAAAACAATAGAATTAAGAATTATATTAGAATATGTAACAAACCTGCACGTTGTGCACATGTACCCTAAAAGTATAATAATAATAATAATAATAAAGAATTATATTAGAATTAGAAGAGAATTAAAGATCATGATTTTTATGGAGCGACGGCCTGTATTTAACCATGTTTTTCTGATACTTTGACAAAATTTTGGGGCCTTCCTGACCCTGGAGGAACTGCCCCTCCCAGGGCTGGCCAATGTCTAAAAATAGTAAATTTTCTAGAGATAGTGAAGGACTAGCCTGCAAGTGCACCTTTCCTATACAAACCAGCCAATCCAGGGCCACACCCAGCTACCTCCTTTATGGGCTGTCACACCCCAGGCAGAAATTCCCCAGCCCTGATCACCCCAGGGCATCGGAGAATTAAGGACAACCCCCACATGCCAGAGCCTGCTGAAATTAATGCAAGCAGTCAATCCTAAAACCACTGAAATTATTCAAAGTAGCCAATCCTAAACCCACTGAATTTAATGCAAAGTAGCCAATTCTAAACCCACTGAAATTATGCAAAATAGTTAATCCTAAACCTGCTGAAATGATGCATAGTAGCCAATCCTAAAGGCACAGAAATTATTCAAAGTAGCCAATCCTAAACCCACTGAAATTATGCAAAGTAGCTAATCCTAAACCCACTGAAATGATTCAAAGTAGCCAATCCTAAACCCACTGGAGTTACTCAAAGTAGCCAATCCTAAACCCACTGAAATTATGCAAAGTAGCTAATCCTAAAACCACTGAAATGATTCAAAGTAGCCAATCCGAAACCTACTGAAATTATTCAAAGTAGCTAATCCAGTAATTCCATTGGAATTACTCAAAGTAGCTAATCATAAACCAAATGAAATGATTCAAAGTAGCCAATCCTAAGTCCACTCAGCTGCCTACCCTGCCTCTTCTTCCAGGAAAAGCCACAGTCAAGGCTCTTGCCCATGCGTGCCCTCGCTCCTTCTGCCTCCCCACGTGGTCCTGCACAGCGTGGCGGCCCCCTCCTGGAGTCTATGAATAATAAACTGTCTTTGCAGTGGCAGTCGTCTCCTGATCTGTTGACCTCCCCATACGAATGATAATAAAACCCATCTTTTTAAACAAGGCCTCTGTGTCGGGCACTGTTACTACAGGAGTAAAACAGAGAGATCAGAGTGTAACTTTCCTGTGCGTGTGTCTTTTTGTGTTTGATTTTCATTCACTCATCAAATATTTATCTACTAAGATGATAAACATCACCCAGCCAAAGTTCCTTCTAGAAAATTTTTTGAAAAGGAAGAAGGAAGACCCCTTTATTAGAGTGGTGCGTTCATACCACTTTTCATTAAATCACCGCTATGGAAGCGTTAACAAAAGTTACAGCCACTGTTGGATCTTCTATGAAAACTGTTCGGGAGAACTTCAAATTTATTCCTTTTTCATTTTCCCAGGACTTGATTGTACTTTCTAAGACAGATTGAAACCTCTCCGGGGGAGCCAGCCTCGCAGTAAGAGGTCTTTCTCTTCATGTCAGGAATGAAAGATTCATCCCGAACTCTCCATAATTGTGTCTAACCTCACGGCAAACCTTCTCCACCGAGGATGCCATCATTACTTTTGCGGAGTAAACTGTTCCCTCACAGTGTCCCCCTCTATTAAGTTGAATCTCTTTTTTGTAATTTCAGAATATTGCTTCTTTGAAGTGATGGGAGGAAGTGGTGGAGGGAAGGTGTTTTTTCATAGTGGTGTTTAATAGATAAAATAAAGGACGCTGAGGACTGTATTTCAGTCAGGGGTTGTATTCAGTGACATTAGGACGCTCTTGGTTGCAGGCTGCACAAGTCCAACTTGTTCTATCTTTTAATTGAAAGGAGGAAGCTCTTTCAGTTTATTGAGATGCTCTTGGGATGTCCAGTGTTCTTGAGAGAAGAGTTGAACAGCCGACCTGCAGGCAGGGCAGTAGCATCTGGGTCTCACAACTGAAATGCCCCCAAAGTGCCCATCGCCACCGTGTCTGCATTCTTCCCTTCTAGGCAGAACTGCTTCTTTCAAAAGATGTCAGGAAATCACCCACTGGCTTATCTTGAGCTGGCTCTAGGGAGCTGGGATCATGTTGGAATGATGGCAGCTCCAGTTGAAGTTTGTTGTTGGAGCAGGAGTAATTCCTAGAAGACAGCAGGTCCTCTTCCCAGAAGGCAGTGAGTCGCATAGACAAAAGAGCCATCTTAAAGTAGAAGTTGTCATTTCAGTTTGTAGAATGCAGTCTGAAGCCTCTCTCTGCCACAGGTTATTGGGGTCCCCTCACAAAATGTCTTCCTGCCCCATCTTTTCATTCAGGCTTGTTTCCTCCTCCCTACAGTACCCTCCCACCCGCCATCCCAGATGGCTGAGCCCACACGGGCCCCAGCACCTCCCTGCGCCTCTGCCCATGAGGGAGGCCTGGCCCCTTCCCACCTCCACCCTGCGTCTCTTCATGCCCTGCAGCACCTGCCTGGGGCACTGATGAGGGTGCTTGCGGGGGCCAGTCGTGCGTGTGTTCTCCTCCCCCCAGACACACAGGGATCCTGTTCCACCCATCCTTGGTCCCCAGGGCCTGGCACACAGAAAGCACAGAAATCAGTATTTGCCTAGTAGCTGGAGGACCTCATGACCAATGCCTCATAACGGTGTTCAGGTAATTTGGAAGGTGGCCATCTGCCCACCCATCTGCCTTGTGCAGTCTGGATTCTTCTGTCAGTCAATCCATATTTACTAATAACGCCTTTAGGTCCAGCAGTCAGGGTTACAAAATACAGTCAAGTCAGAGATTTTGTCCTGAGAGCTTCGAGTCTAATTACAGAAAAACAACAAACAGAGAAAACAATTAGAAGGCAATTAAGTCCTGGCTGTGAGGTGCTGACTGTGAGTGTCAGGGTAATGACTCAATGCTGAGGGCTTGTCCCCACATGATGGGGGCGTGACCTCGCCTGTTGGGTCAGGCTGGGAGCAGGTAACAGCCTTGTGGGGTCTTGGGCTCTCGCTGGGAGAGGCCTGGCATGGTGCCCGGTACATCTTAGGTGCTCAGGTGCCTAGCCTCTCTTTGTGTCTCTGTGAGCCTCCATTTTTCCTGCCTGAAAAATGTTGACAAAACCATACCCTCCAGGGCTCTGGGCCACTCGAGGACTTAGATGCAACACCAGCAGAGTTTCTGACACAGGATAGACCCTAGTAAACAGGCGTTATCGCATCAACAGCAAAAGCAAGCCTGTCCCAAGGGGAAAGTGAAGCCTGACTCACAGGTAGCGTTTAGAGAGGCAGGCCTTTTCTCCCTGAGAAATGAATTAATCGGAAAACGATACTCACTTGCCATTGTACTGGGTCTGCGAGTCCCAGGCCATGGTTATTTCTCCATCTGTGAGTTGGTTTGGCTTGCATTGGCTGGTTTGGAGTTCGTGGTGATGTTCTTTCTTCTGGGGTCCCTGCTTGGTCCTCACCTGTCTCCCTGCACCTTGCCTGCTCCAGCACAGTAGTCACAGGGTGAGCGGCTGCAGCCTGACTCAAAGGTTAGGAGGCCTTTCTCGATAGACATCTTTGCAAACAAAGAACATCAAAGCTAGAGGCCATTGTGCACACAGTCAGCACTTTGGCCTTCTTTCAGAATAAGGTGAATTTAAATGACCCCAGAATTCCATTAAGCCATGTTGGGGTAATGGAGTCAGATGAAAGCAAAGGACTCTCACCCCGGCCAGCAGCATGGACAAGCAATGCTGTACGGCAGCGAGGGACTCACAGTGCCCCTGACACACACCGTGGGCTGGGGTCCACATACCACCAGCTTCAGAATTCCTGTTCAGTTCATTACTATGATGGGACGCATTCAAAATTTTTATTTATTTTGAGATGTGGTCTCACTCTGTTGCCCAGGCTGGAGTGCAATGATGCAATCCTAGCTCACTGCAGCATCAAACTCCTGGGCTCAAGTGATGCCCCCACCTCAGCCTCCTGAGTAGCTGGGACTATACGTGTGTGCCACCATGCCCAGCTAATTTTTTAAATGTTTTATAACGATGGGGTCTCTCTATGTTGCCCAGGCTGGTCTCAGATTCCTGGCCTCAAGTGATCCTCCTACCTTGGCCTCTCAATTGTAATTGGGATGACAGACATGAGCCGCTGTGCCCAGCCTTCAAAATTTTGTAGTCAAATTTTATCACCATTTATTTAGTTTCTGATTTTCTTGCTCCTGCCTTTAAAATACTTGTTTGAAAAGCATCGTGGATTAATTTTGATTAATTTTGTACATAATTTCCCTAAACATAGCCCCAGGTATCTTACAGTGTGCGATGGGTGTTTCTAACTGCCTGTGGGGCCTCCCCATGTGGGGACTCCCCCTGCCCAGACTGACTCTCGTTCCCTCCCTCCCCTCTGCTCCCAGCCCTCCTGCTTCGCATGTGGGATCTGCAGGGAAGAAGGGGGCTGTGCTGGGCAGGGTGCAGCCAATCACCACTCGCCACTGCTGAGGCTGCCCTGCTTATCGGTAGAAACCTTTGTGGGTTTCTTGGGTTGAGAAAGCAGCAGGAGAATTTGGTGACCTCTAATAAGCCACCCGAACTCCAATCAGATCTTGAACTTGCAAACTCAGCTCCCCTGACAGAATGGAACCACTCCTGGGTCACTTAGAAGGAGGGCCACAATGTCCTGTTGTCCAGGGAGTGTGCCTCGATGCTTGTGAGGCTGGAAGGATAACAAGACAAAAGTGGCTCTGAAGGAAGTGTTGGGTATTTCTCATTTCTTTTCTTTCTTTCTTTCTTTTTTTTTTTTTTTTTTTGAGACGGTGTCTCACTCACTCTGTTGCCCAGACTGGAGTACAGTGGCACGATCTTGGCTCACTGAAACCACCGCCTCTTGGATTCAAGCAATCCTCCTGCCTCACCCTCCTGAGTAGCTGGGATTACAGGTGCCTGCCACCACGCCTGGCTAATTTTTGTATTTTTAGTTGAGACTGGGTTTCACCATGTTGGCCAGGCTGGTCTCAAACTCCTGACCTCGAGTGATCTGCCCACCTCGGCCTCCCAAAGTGCTGGTATTACAGGCATGACCCATTGTGCCCAGCCTGGTATTTCTCATTTCTAACACACCTAGTATGTGGCTGTGACCAATTTCATTGTATTAGTAGCTCTAAAGTCTTTTAGAATAATCTTAAGCTACTTGATTAACTTCTGAGCTCAATAAGCACACAGTAACTGTTAGATCTGAGTCTCCTTCATATTCTATATTTTTAATCTAACCTCCAAATAGATTCCTAGCCTCCCTGTGAAGGTGTTGGGAGCCTCCAGAAGGGAGCATAGCCTGCCCACACCTGCTGTTAGCCCAGTGAGGCTGCACCTAAGGTGTCATCAGATCAGACATCCTGCTGGTTTCAGCCACTAAGCCTGTGGTAATCCATCACAGCAGCCATACAAGCTGCTACAGGTGTTTATAGAGTACGAGTTGTTACTTTTATACCAGAGAGAATGGAGACTGGTGGTTTTATGTTTCAGAACAGATGAAAAGAATGATGATATCAGGCTGGTGCGACAAGTCGAGGTGCCTGGGAGATGTTCCAGATACAAACCAAATAATTTAAGTTTCTCTTCCTCTACGTATGACGAAGCCTCTTGCTGGCCAAGTCTTGGGCCTTGCCCATGGATGGGTTAACCGGGTGTGACAGCCTGGAGCCCTGTGCTGGGAGGACTCAGAATCTGAGTTTCACTGGACGGGAAAGAGCCCTGCGGGACTCGAGGTAACCTCGGCGGGGCAGGGGCTGTGAGAGCGTCTCCCATGCCCTCCTGGGCAGTCCAAGCACCCACAGGTGGTGAAGCATGATGCAAGCTGGCCAAAGCGTGGGAGTGGGGTTGCCCTCAGTCACGGGCCCCCCACGTCAGGGTGCACATGCCCCTAATAAGCATCTGTTTCTTTCATTCATCTAGCAAATGCTTATTGATCACTGCCCCACGCAGCCCTGTGCTAGGTGCTGAGGATGTCCCTGGAGCAGATCAAAAGCCCAGCCCTCATGGGGCTCACATTCTAGCTGGAGAAATAAACCTTAAACTGAGCCAAGTACCTGATGTTCCCCCTTGTAGGAAGCAACAGGAAGGAGGGAAAGGAGGAATGTGGAGGGGTGCTAGTCCAGGGACCCCACTTTGAGAACCACTTCTCTAGTTTATTAAGAGTTCTCAAGATAGAAGAGGTTGCAACTTAGAGTGATCAGGGTGGCCTCGACACCGCAGTGGTGTTTGAGCAGAGGTGTGAAGGCAGCGAGAGGGCAAGCAACACGCACATATGAGACCCGAGGGCTCTCGGCCGGGAGCTTGGCTAATGCAAAGGCCCTGTGGTGGGATGAGGAAGAGGCAAATGCCTCTCAAGCAGAGAGAACAGGGGAATAGTACGAGATGAGGTCAGAGAGGCCAAAGGGCAGCCTATAAAGCTCTGATGTTATTTAAGGCAGCGGTGTTTCCTGGGGTGAGAGGGAAGCCATGGGAGCCTTCTGAGCAGAGCTGACTGCAGGGGGTGGGAATGGAAACGGGGAGCCCAGGGTGGTGGCTGCTGCAAGTTAGGTGACAGATGGCAGTGGCTTGGCCCACGGTGCTAGCAGTGGAGATGGAGGAAAGGAGCCTGACTCTGGATTTATTGTATTGTGATTAGTTGAATTGCAGTAGCCTAATCTGTGTAGAGATAAGATTGAGAAAATTAGTAGTGAGAGAGTGAAAGATATATGAATAAGAAAGGGCTGATCTCATTGATGTTCTGCATCAGTGGTTCTGGAAGTTATGTGTGCACCACAATCACCTGGAGGGCCCAAGACGTGTGGCTGGTCCCACCCCCAAGTCATTCAGGACACCTGAGAGAAGACCTGAGAATCTGCATTTCTCACTACTTCACAGTTGATGCTGATCCTGCTGGTCCAGGGACCCCACTTTGAGAACCACTTCTCTAGTTTATTAAATGTTCTCAGTACAGGAACAGCATCAACTCAATGTCTCAAGTGGCGGGGAAGCCACATGCTTCCCCAGGCAGGCAACAAATGCAGGGAGCATTGTAAGACCCTGGGCACCTTGGAGGTCAGAAGGTCTGCGGGGGGGATTTGGGGTCCACTTGTGTGCAATCTCTGACACCCGCCCCTCATCCACTTTAACAGATCAGGAGGCCCAGGTCCAAGGAGACTGTGGTTGCCCTAACTGCTGTGAAAATATGTAGAATGAGGACTAAAAATAAAACCCTAAGCCCCCAGCAAGCTCAGTGGACTTCCTCTTGGCCAAGGGGACCCCAGAGAAACCTTAAAGAAAATTCTGGGCCATAACAGGACGGGAGGTCAGTCTCATTATATAATACCTTCTCCCTTTTGCAGTTTAGACAAAACTGACCGGCATTAGTGTTATAATAGAGACCATAAGACTGACAGAACAAACTCATTATGGCAATAAGGTACCAAATTATAAACAAGACCTAAGGCCATGGCAGGGAAGGGTTAAGTCATGCACCCAACATTTAAAGAATAAACTAGGTTCTAACTGCCAGAGGTTGTTCTCTCTAGCAGCTAAACCAGTATTGGCCTTGACATAAGCAGTGTTGATAGTTGCAGCTCATCCACCACCAGACACTGACTAACTCACCCCCTTTCCACCAGCCATAACTACAGCTTTGATTGGACAAGAGACTGACTTCTGTAACTTTCTCCTGATAAGAGATCACAGGCCATGGACTGTTTTACATGACTGGTTTACAGAGGCTGCCCACTTGGGTGTGTTGACGCCCTGCTTCACCTTTTGACATATAGGGCCTAATTATCATGCATTTAAATGTTACGTCTCCACCCCAAGGAGAACCTGGGATGTATACAACGTGCATGTTTGCTTATCACACATGGGCAAGACCCCCTTCATGAATATTCATGGCTCCTCCCACATCCTGTTGAATATGTATACCAATTCAGCTGAAGTTCCTGTCTTCTCCTTCCCTCCCTCCAAGTGCCTGCCTTTATGGCTTTGGCTGGAGGCTACACCTCCCAGCATATCGGAATGCCCACCTTATAGTCTGTAACCCTTTATAAGAAATAAAGCTCTCCTGTCCAAAGTTACAGATTTCCTGATTGTTCCGTTTACAATAGCAACTAGAAAGTTCAACCTGTTAATTTTATCAAATACTGACCAGCCCTCATTCCTGAATTGTGTTAACATAGTGATCCATTTGAAGTGAAAAAAGACAAATTGTAACTAGTTCTCATATAAAGCAGTATGCATGTTATGTGCCTGTATTTGCCTAAAAATATATGTCTGTGTAGATGTCTAGATAACGAGATTATGGATAATGTTTACTTTCTTCATTTATGTATGCTTGGAATTTTTTAAAGCTTGTTCATAATTCTTAAATGGCTTGGATTTCTTAAAGCCTATGCATAAGTTTTAAGAGGGGAAAATACAGTGATTTTTGATGTGAAAATAAGAGCACCTCGATCTCTATTAGTACCCTAGTTTAGCCACAAGATGGAGTAGTTTACAACCGAATAAGCAACTGGGCGCACAGAGACCAGGAGGAAGAGGATGCAATTCCTGCCCCACTCCTGGATTTAATCTAGTGATTCATGCGCATTTTAATGCCTCTTGAAAACATCAGGAGTATTAATTATCCTTTCTAATCCATCTTTTGCAGATGACTCTCTAAATTCTGATTTTTCTTATGCTTACATTGAGCCTATAATTATCTCACCTATTACATTGATTCCATTCAATGAAAGAGGTAAATTATTAGAGAAGACTAGAAGCCAGAGCTAAGGTACTAGAAAAAAGCAGCAGCAGCTTTTTTCTTTTTCTTTTCTTTTCTTTTCTTTTCTTTTCTTTTCTTTCCTTTTCTTTTCTTTTCTTTCTTTCTTTTTCTTTCTTTCTTTGAGATTGGGTCTCATTCTGTCACCCAGACTGGAGTTCAGTGCTGCCATCACAGCTCACTGTAACCTCGGCTGCTGCTCCCAAGCAATCCTCCAACCTCAGCCTCCCAAGTAGCTGGGACCAGAGACATGCACCACTATTTTCAGCTAATTTGTATTTTTTGTAGAGATGAGGTTTTGCCATGTTGCCCAGGCTGGTCTCGAACTCCTGAGCTCCAGCGATCCACCTGCCTTGGCCTCCCAAAGTGCTGGAATTACAGGCATGAGCTACTGCTCCCAGCCAACAGCAGCTTCTTCTAATGAAGGGAAATTCTTGCAGATAGGAGGCTGGGATCCACTTCTTCCACCCCACATTGCTCTTTCCCTAGCATAGAATGGCTACCATTTGACTTTGAGTTGCCATTTCAAAATGCCTATTTGTATCAATGTTTTGAACCATTCATAAACTCTCTAAATGTTAGTGTACCCCAAAAAGATAAAAACAGAGATAATTTAACTCAAAATAGAAGAAAAATACTAAGAGGCTGAGGCTTAGGACTGCAGCCTATCCTAAGACTTGGGCGCAAGGAAGGTAGGGGTTCTATGACAAGCTGCTGGTGGGCTCTTCCAGGGAAGTGCCCCAACAGAATGAAAGCTACATACCCGTGTGCTGGATACAGGACGGGCAAGGACGGGTCTCTGCCCTGCCTGCCATTCACAACCCATCCCAGCATGGCGCCTGGGCTGGGAATGTTGTTCAAGGTTTAGCGAGCATCTTTTCTATTAGAAGCATCCAAGTACACTTTGGACTGCGGGAAGGAGACACCCATTGCCATCAATACTCAATCTCAACATCAGAGGTGAGGAGCTTTGAATGGAATGGCCACACCACATAAAATCCATCCTATTAGGCCTCGATACTGTCAGGTAGAGAGGAAAAAATCCAGTGGTGTTCTGTTTTAAATAGGGTAATAGCTAATAAGATATAAGGCTACTTTTTCTTGTTGTTTTAACGAGAACTATAGCATTAGGATTCAAAACAAGCTTTCCAAATGGAAAAAGAAAAAAAAATGTCAGCCATAATCTTACCATTATCTCCAGCCAACAGCTAGTATCAGTTTAGGGATTCTCTTGTAATGTACTTTCATGGGAAAGCATACTTCACATAGTTGCAATTAGAGTATACATACAATTTTAGGACGGATTTTCCATTTACTATCATAACTATGTTTCTGTGTAGCTATAAGCTTCGTAATTATAACTTTAATGACCTCATAATATTCCATCCATTGAGCATATGTTCCATAATTTACTTAACTTGTTTCCATACCATTAGCCACATGTGCTTTTTAAAAATAATATTGTAAATAATGTGCTGGGAGCATATTTGTACGGATGCTTTTTCTTTCATTTACCCTTTGGGTAAATTTCCAAAACTAACTTTATATCCATTGCCAAATGACTTCCCAAAAGGACTTTGCCATTTCCGATGTGTGTGTCCCAGCCTCGCTGTGTCAAGATCAGCTTTGAGAGATTGCATTTTCCAAAGGCTCTGGCTTCCCCACGGCCCCTGTGCAGTGCCTGCCCAGCCGCTCTCTTCTCCAGTCTCAGGCAGCCCTCCTCTACTGAAGGGGAATGCTCATAAACATGAGCTCCTCCTCTTGTCCTCTGACCGCCCAGGCCTGGTCCCCCTGACCACCTTTCTGCACTGGTTTTTGTCCCTCTATCTGTGAATGAGCTCAAGATCTTCCATCGGCCTCCCACAGGCCAGGCCTTAGGAGCTACTCCCTGTTCCCCTAGTCCCCAGATGCACACTTCTCCTGAGTCTATACTCCATGTACACCCACACTCTCCTTTATGCCTCAGTCCGGGGCAAGATGGCCCCTGCTCCTACCCTTTCCACAGAATGTCCCTTTGTAAGGTCACCAGCAATGTTACCTGCAGAAGCCAGTGGGCACTGTTTTGGTCCCACTTAATTTGATCTCTTTGAGGCATTTGATACCATCCTTCCAGAAATATTTCCCCCACCTTGGCTTCCATATCCTCCTACCCTTCTGATGCTTCCCACCAAATGCCTGCTGTCCCCTCTTTATTGACCCGGCCCCTAACCATTGGTTTTCCCCCAGAAGGGAGCACAGTGCAGGTTAATGCACGTGTGGCAATGCAGTGGGGCCTCACCCACTCTCTGCTGTCATGTCAGTTCTGAAATTTATAAGCCCTAGTGTGTTCCCACTGCCCCAGCTTTTCAACTCCCCATTCCTGGGTTTCAATTTGCACCTCTTCTTTTCAGTTCCACACACATGATCCATGGACAAGCTCATCTGCTTCCAAGATTCCAACTCTCCCCTATGCTAATGACTTCCCAATCTGCATCTCCAACAGGATCTTTCTGTTGAGTTTGACTCATACCATATGAGTTGGGCGCCTGTATCCAAATGTCCTGTGGAATCTTAGATTCAGCAGGTACTGAATAGAATCATTCTTTTCCCCTCCCACTACACCTGCCAATTTACCCATGTTCTCTTAGTCAATGGCACCACTCTCCACCTAGGTGATCAAGTTCAAAGCTGTCTGTCATCCTAGACCCCTCCCCTTCCTCACACCCACAGTCACTCCGGGAAGCTTGTCCATCTCACTCCCTAAGAATCTCAAGTCTCTGGCCACAAGCCTATTCTTTATTGCTTCCTGAGCTCAGTTCACAGCTCTTGTCAGCTCCTGCCTGTATTATTCCCATGGCCCAGGAACAGCCTCCATGCATTGGCTCACCCCTCCTGGTCTGCCAGGAGAGGCTATGTGGTGCAGTGTGAGTGCCGAGGCTCTGCGAGCTGACTGTCCAGATGCGGTTCCTGGCTCTGTCTTCTGCTATCTGCAAGCTTGGGTAGGTTCCACTGGCTCCTAATATCTATATATCCTAATGGAGATAATAACAACATCAACCTCAAAAAAGTAGGTGTGAGGATGAGGCGGTTGTGAGGATTAAATGAGTTGATGCATGTCAAGTACTTTGCACAGCACCTAGCACACATTCAGTATTAGTTGTGTTATCATCATCATCTTCTGCACCAGCAGGGAGCTCTTTCTAAAGGGTTTTTCCAACCACAATCCTGCTCAAAACCCATCCATTTGAACAGATATTTGTACCCATGTTCTTAGCAGCATTATTCACAACAGCCAAAAGTGAAAACAACCCAATGACCATCGAGGGATGAGTGGATAAGCAAGACGTGGCGTATAACACAACGGAATGTCATCCAGCCTTCAAAGGGAAGGAGATCTGACACATGCTGCAGCGTGGACGGACCTGGAGGATGCTGTGCTGTGGGAGACAGGCCAGTCACAGAAAGACAAATATTGTGTGATCCTACTCACAGGAAATACCTAGAGTGGTCAGTTCACAGAGACAGAAAATAGAATTGTGATTGCCAGAGGCTGGGGAGAGGGGATTAGGGAGTTATTGTAGAATGGTTACGTTTAGTTGAATTACAATGGTTGAGTTTAGTTGAGGAAGATGAAAATATTCTGGAGATGGATGGTGGCAATGGTAGTGTGACAATGTGAATGTATTTAATGCCACTGAACTGTGCACTTAAAATGGTTAAAAGGGTAAATTTTATGTTATATATATATATGTTATATATTTATATGTTTATATGTATAAATACATAAATACAAATATATATTTATATATTTATAATTTATATATATAAAATATATTTATATATTTATAATTTATATATATTTATATATTTATAATTTATATGTATAAATATATATTTATATATATATAATTTATATATAATTTATATATGTTATATATCAATATATAAAATATAAA